>NW_026585687.1:4309178-4314378 GCF_907164565.1 Psammomys obesus
CTTCTCCTTCTCCTTCTCCTTCTCCTTCTCCTTCTCCTTCTCCTTCTTCTTCTTCTTCTTCTTCTTCTTCTTCTTCTTCTTCTTCTTCTTCTTCTTCTTCTTCTTCTTCTTCGGTTTCTTCTCCTTCTATTCCTATTATTCATAGGTTTGGTCTTTTCATATTGTCCCAGATTTCTTGGATGTTTTGTGTCAGGGACATTGCAGATTTAACATTTTCTATGCCTGCTGTAACATTCTCTTCAATGTTATCTTCTACACCTGAGATTCTTTCTTCTGTCTCTTGTATTCTGTTATTGATGCTTGTGTCTGTAGTTACTGTTCTTTTCCCTAAGCTTTCCATCTCTAGCATTGCCTTAGATTGTGTTTTCTTTATTGCATCTATTTCCATTTTTAAGTCCTGGACAGTTTTATTCATTTTCTTCCCTCTTTTGAATGTATTTTCTTATATATATTTTAAAGGAATTACTCAGTTCCTTTGCTTGTTTGATTGTGTTTTCCTGTGTTTCTTTAAGAGATTTATTTAATTCCTTCATCTGTTTAGTTGTATTTTCCTGCAGCTCTTTAATGATATTTATTTTCTTCTTTTAAAGCGTCTGTCATTTTCCTAGCCTCAGATTTAAGATAGTTTACGTGTGCTTCTGGTATGATAGTATTCTCAGGACATTCTCTGGTAAGATAGATGGGTTTTGGTAGTGTCATATGGCCATGTTTTTTGTTTTTTGTTTTTCTGGTGTTTTTGTGCTGACCTCTAGCCATTTTGTTGGCTCTGTTATTAACAAGCCTGGTGTTTTCTGATGAAAATAGGTCTCTGGGGTTGTAGGTAGAGGTTGTGGTCCCAGATGGCCTTAGTCCTCTTGTTTTCCGCTGCTCCCAGATCCCTGCTGGCCTCTGGTGCCTCAGATATGGGTGGGTCCCAGAGAATGGTTCAGGCCAAGGAACTGCTGCTCCATGATTAATGCTGGTCTTAGGGGCTGCAGAGTGGGGTGGATCCAAGGAAATGGCATAGGCCAGGGAACTGATGCCCTCTGATCTGTGTTGGTCTCAGGGGATGAAGATTGGGGTGGGTATCAGGAAATGGCATAGGCTGGGGAACTGGTGTATGGGGTGCACAGAGGAGTGAAACAGAGTGCCCTCGGCAGACCTGACAACTGTTGCTGGCCGGCTGTGTCAGGCCTTGCGGGGAGGGCTCTTACCATGCTGGTCTTGGGGGCTGTAAATAGGGGTGGGTCCCAGGAAATGGCACAGGCCAGGGAACTAATGCTCCCTGGGAACTGTTGCTTTCTGGTTTGTGCTGGTCTCAGGGGCCAAAGATCGGGGTGAGTTCTAGAAAATGGCCCAGAGCAGGGAACTGGGTGTAGGGCATGCAGAGGAAGTGGACACTTGGACATACCTGGCCACTGTTACTGTCAAAGCTGTGGCAGGCCAGTAGATGGGGAAGGGAGAAGGAAGGGGAGCTGTTACCCACTGCTGGTTTTGTTGCTGTAGATTGGGGTGGGTCCCAGGAAATGGCTCAGGCCAGGGAACTGATGCTCCCTGATCTGTGCTGGTTTCAGGGGCCCAGGAAATGGCCCAGGCTGGGGAATTGGAGTGTGGGGTTTTAAGAGGAAGTGGAGCACTCGTTCCATAAAATTTTAAACACACATAATAATCATACAGATTTATATGCATACATATTTTATTTCTAAACACCAAAAAACTGCATAATGTCCAGACCAGAGTAATTGTGACATCAATTGCCTAAATAATTTGTCATTTGTGTGTGTGTGTGTGTTAGAATCATTCTAAATACACTCTACTAGATATTTTAAATGGCTGTCTTTAGTTAAATGATAATAAATACCCAGGGCTTTGTATATTCTTTACTTTGCTTTAATCTCCATCAATTCTTCTTTTGTCTTATTCTGTGTTCCTGAAGACTGACCCTATACATCTCAATCACTGGGGTATGTTTTCTTTTAACTAAGAAACAAAAGAGATTTGAAGCTATCAAGCTTCAAAGGTACCACAAAGGAAATGACAGTTAAACTGTGTCTTGAAGAATTACTGGGAATTTTGCAATTAAAGAGTGAGGAAATATATGATCACCTCAGCCTGGGGATAATTTAGGTAATTTAACATGCCGATTTCTTTTGTTAACTCTATTCAGCACTCTTTAAAAAGTCACTTCATTAAACTATATTTACTTGATCATCTGAGGCAAACTGTCATTTTACTGGGAGTCTCACAGAGTTCATGGAAATTTAGTAGGTTTCTTTATTGTAGAAGTTTACAGAGACTTTATTATGTTAATTGAATTACTAATGTCGAATGGATGCTATTAGCTGGCAGCATTTCCCAAAAAAACATTTGTCAGCCGAGCAATAATAGCTATTTGTATATTCATTTACTTGTAAGGACTACCTTTTAAAGTACCACTTAGAGAAACTCACATTTGGAAATGCTGCTTAATAATGAACTCAAAAATATCATTTATCAAGTATTAGCACATGTATTTTTCATTAGTTATCTTACCTAATTTTCATTAAAACCTTACAATTTAGAGTTTATTATTATTATTGTATTGCTATAAAGTTTGAGTTTAAATGAAGAAGCCAGGTTGTGAGAAATAAAAATGTTGTCAACTTGTAAATTGTGAAGATAAATTTCTATCCCATTCTATTCATATTTTTTTTATATTCTCTGCTCTTAAACTTATAAGGACTTACTTGAGACAGCTGCAGTTATTGTTTAAATGAGACCCATGACAGATTAAAAATAATCAGTTAGAGGTTGTGTGGTTTAGTTGATATAATCTGTCTGCCTTCATAGATCACCACATGCCGCTTAGTATATTAATCTCTCTGTGTGTCAATGCCTCAAATGAATACTTTCGTAAACCAAACAAATTATTTTAATACTCTAGGTCCCCACTAATGGGGGAACCGCCTCCCCATTCATCTGGTCCTGTTTTATCAGGTATCTTCAGGACTGGCTGCAAAGTCCTCCTCTGTGGCCTAACAGGTCTGCTCCTCCCTTGGGGGGTGGGGAGGTCAAAGAACATAGTTGAGCAAGCAAATGGATGGAACTAGAAAATATCATCCTGACTGAGGTAACCTAGACCCAGAAAAACACACATGGTATGTACTCACTTATAAGTTGACATTGGTCATAAAGTACAGGATAACCATGGCCCAAAAAATCTACAGACCCAAAAAAGCTAAGTCAAAAGTAGGGCCAAAGGTAGAATATTTGAATCTCACCCAGAAGAAGAAATATAATAGACATGGGGGATTGGAGGAAGGGAACAGGGTGGGATGGGGGTGGGAGGAGGAACAAGAGGGATTAAGTGTGGGAAAAACAGAGGGAGAGAGACGTGGAATGGATGGGGGAGACCACTGTGAGATGAGCCAGAAAACTAGAACAAGGAAAACCCCCAGGAATCAATAAGAGTGGCCCTAACTTAGACTACTAGGGGATATGGAAACTGAACAGCCACCACCTGTAAACAGGCAAGACCTCCAATAGAAGAATGGAAACACCAATCCACCCACACAGCCTTTGACTCACAAATTGCTCTGCATAGAAATGTACAGGGATAAGGATGGAGCAGAAATTGAAGGATGGACCAAACAATGACTTATCCAGCTTAATACTCATGCCATGAGAGGGAGCCTATCCCTGACACTGTTAATGATATTTTGCTATACTTATAGAATGGAGTCTAACACAACCATCTTCTGAGAGACTTCATGCAGCAGCTGATGGAAGGGGATTCAAAGACCCACAGGCAAACATTACATAGAGCTCAAGAAATGTGGAAGAGAAGCCAGAGAGATCAAGGATACTACATGAAAACCTACAGAATCAACTAATCTGGACCCACAGAGACTCAGCCACAACCAAAGATGATGCTTTGGACAGTACTAAGCCCCCTACACATATGTAATAGAAATGCAGCTTGGTCTTTACATGGGATTCCTAGTAGTAGAAGCAGAGGCAGTCTCTAACTCTGTTACCTGCCTTTGGATCCCTTTCCCTTACTGGACTGTTCTGTTTAGCCTCAAAAGAAGATGTGGCTAGTTTTATCTCAACTTGATATGCCAGGTTGTGTTGATATCAATGGGAGGTCTCCCTGTCTCAAAGGAGAAAGAGAGGGAGAGATGGGAGAAAGAATGAGAGAGTGAAGAACTGAGAGGAAAGGAAGGAGGGAAAGTTGAGATCTGGATGTAAAGTAAATAAACAAAATAATAGAGGAATCTCTAGATCCCAAGAGATTCAATCATTAATAAAAGTTAATAACAAATTTGGAAAAGCAAAACAAAAACTCTAGATGCTTGGATATAATAAGGAAGTTGAAAGAAAATTGACAAAGATATGCTTTTATAACCATATGGTTCAATTTTATTAATTTTTAAGTTATGTTTACATAAATTATTTCACATAGTACAAAAGAGAAATATAATTTGTTATAAAACTTATATTTAGCTGCAATAAAATACACTCTTGTCTTTCAGGATAGTTTCAAATAGAAATATCTTTAGAATACTTGTTTCCTTTTTTGTTCCCCATAGTACAGAAATGTAAAATTTACATTTTTTATTCTTTTAGAATTTCATATGTCGGTACTGTGTTCACATTATTTCTACCATACTCTCTTCCACTCCAACTCTCTCACGTCTCCCTACTTGCTCTCAAATCCATGCTGTTCTCTTACTAATTATTGATATTGCATACATATTCTGTATGTATTACTATACTGAGTTGAGTGCATTTGATGAAGCATGTATGTGTCTGTTTTATTCTTTTTTTCTATTGCAATGAAAAGACACTGTACCCAAGGCAACTTATCAAACAAAGCATTTAATTGAGGACTTGGTTACAGTTTCAGAGGGCAAGCAGTTTCATCCTAGCAGTGAACATAGTAATAGGTAGGCAGACATGGCACTGGAGCAGTACCTGAGATCTCACGTGTTGAAACAACTGCCATGAGACAGAGAGAGATAACTAGGATTATGTTCGGCTTTTGAAACCTCAAAGCCCACCCCCAGTAACACACCTCCTCCAACAAGGCCTCAAGTCCTAATTCTGCCCAAACAGTTCTACCAGCTAGGGACCAAGCATTCAAACATATGAACCTTTGGGGGCCATCCTCATTAAAATCAATCTACTGTGTGTGTGTGTGTGTGTGTGTGTGTGTGTGTGTGTGTGTGTGTGTGTGTGT
>NW_026585687.1:4314388-4505752 GCF_907164565.1 Psammomys obesus
TGTGTGTGTGTGTGTGTGTGTGTGTGTGTGTGTGTGTGTGTGTGTGTATTTAGCACTGACCACTCAGGACTGACTAATCTATCAGAGGGCTTTTGTACTGAAAAGACTGATTCTCTGTCACTTATCAGCCATTAATTACCTGTAGCTTTTCATCTAGAGGTGGGCTTTGCTAGAGTCTCCCCATCTATGCTGGGATGTCAACTGGACTGGAATTATTCAGATCTTGTTTAAGTGACCATGTTGTTAAGATTACATGAGTTCATTCTCTGTCATATATGGAAGATCTTACCTAGCAGCAGACAACCTGGTCCTCTGGATGTTAGACTCTTTCAAACCCATATTCTATAATGTTCCTTGAGTCTTGGGTATAGGGGTTCTGATGTAGATGAATCAATTGGGCATGGACACTCTGTGGTCAGTTGTTCTCTGCATTTTGAGCCACTGTAGATTTCAGTAATGTTTCCTATCTGCTTCAAATAGAAGCTTCTTTGATCAGCAAAGTGAGAGATACACTTATCTGTGGATAAAAGGATAAATATTTAAAAAGCAGTTGGGGGTTATACTGGTTTAATAAAGTTGTAGTAGTATGTTCCTTTTTAGGATTCATGATCCATAGGTACTTGGATAGATGACAATACCAGGCATATTTTTTTTTCCTATTAAGCTGGCACTGACGCACAATACAATGGGTGCTGATTACCCGTAAGATATAAGTACCACTTGAACCCTTGAATATATCTTGATGCCTTAGTCACTAATTGTGGTTTCTGGGCTTTATAGCTGGTTAAGACTATTAATTTCTTTTCTTCCTTGGGAGCTTGCATAATAACTTTGGACACTATGGGTAGTCCTCAAAGGAGAAGTCTTCTTGGTCAGTGCCATCTCTATCTCTTGAAGCTCTGTATCTGAAGTGTATGGTGTCTTCATCATTAGATTCTTACCATTCAAATCCTGGTAGGTAGCCAGGGTAATGGCGTTAATTTGGACCGTTTTAGGAGTCTTCTTGCCTCCCTTCATCAACAACTTTTAAAGGAGATTTACCAATTCTAAAGTTATTGTTAGACAGTCTATGACATTTTTGGGAAGAATTATCAACCCAAGTGGAGTAATTTCTCTTGTTATTTATATATGTATACATATATGTATTTGAAGTAAACATAATGTTTTCATATGGCCTTTTCAATCATCCTTATGTTTCTTTAACCCTCCTACCTCTCCCTCAGTATTGCCCTCACTTTCTCTTCCTCAGACAAAGTCCTTTTCTGTCATTTCTCCCAGTATTCATTTCCTAACACCTGTGTCCGATGCTTCTCTTTTCTAGAGCTTCTTTTCTCCTTCCTTGTTCCTGTCTATTTTCCTGTTTTCTGTGGTTACTCCAGATTACATACTAATATGTAATAATTTGGAGGTAGGATCCAGAAACAATAGAAAACATGTGGTGAATGTGTTTTGGGGTCTGGTTTACCTCATTCACCATATTTTCTAGTTCCACCCATTTATTTGAAAATTTCATGATTTGATTTTTCTTAAAAGCTTAATAGAATTCCATTGGGTATATGTGTCGTCTTTTCATTACCCATTCGTCAGTTAAGGACATTTAAGCTGTTTATGTTTTCTCTCTATTGTGAATAGAGCAACAATGAATTAGGGTGTGATAGAATTGTGCAGAAGAGTTACACGGCGGGTTCACAAATCATGCCACCCGATTGGTTCTACGTGGGAGGTTTATTAAGTGAAGGGGAAGGGGTCGCAGAGACTGTCTCTAGACACGGCAGGAGAGAAAAAGAGAGAGAGGAGGAGCTTCGAGTTCTCTTATAAGGCGACCCAGAGCATGCGCAGGTGGTTCCAGGTGGTCGGTAGGTGGCTTCTACGGATGCCTGATATCCAGTTTCTCAGGTCCCTTGGGGCTGGCCATAGAGATGCCTGCTTAGGGATCCCAACAGTGTGACCAAGTCTGTGGAATATAATACCCAATTATTTGTGCATGTATCAATGAGTGGTATAGATAGTACATATGGTAGTTTCGGTTTTAGCTTTTTGAGAATTCTCCACATTGATATCCAGAGTGCATCAGTAAGCATTCCAACACTGTGATTGAGGTCTGCCTTTCCACACATCCCCACTAGCATTTATTGTTAGTTGTGTTGTCGATCTTACTCATTCTGACTGCATAATGATAAAAATCTCAAAGTTCTCATCAGGACTAGTTGCATTGTCTTCTTCTACGGCCTGGTAAGACTGCTCCCCCCTCAGGGAGACCTTATAGGACTAGGATCAGATGGAAAGGGAGGAGGTCCTCCCCTATCAGTGGACTTGGAGAGGGGCATGGAAGAAGTTGAGGGAGGAAGGGTGAGACTGAGAGGGGATGAGGGAGGGGGCTACAGCTGGGATACAAAATGAATAAACTGTAATTAATATAAAAATAAAAGTTTAATTAAAAAGATATAGGAAGAATTATACAAGCCCCTTGTTGCTTAAAGTTGTAATATCCAGTTCAATATATTTTCTATTACAAAGCAGTTAAGTAAGTCCCAAGGTAATAAATACTATTTTTTATTTTTAAATTGTATTGTGTGTGTGTGTGTGTATGCGCATGTGTGTGCTCGAGCGCATGAGCACGTGTAGACATGCAAGTACCATGGCACAAATGTGAGAGTCATAGGAAAACTTGCTGGGGTCAGTTCTCTCCTTCCACCATATGGGCCCTAGGCATCAAGTTGAAGTCATCAGGCTTGGTGGAAAGCTCTTTAATCCACTGAGACATATTTTTGACACTTAAATACTATATTAAATAACTTATGGAAAAAGTACCAATTTGCAAGGAAACATACATTTGTTAAATACAAATCCAAGTGGTACAGTTTTCTGTTGGATATTTTAAAAGCAAAACACTCCAACTTTCATTAGTTCTCTTTGTACAGAAATAATCAAAATTTCAGGATAATTTAGTTTAGTTTTAATGTTTTTTAAAATATTAACATTGAGAGTAATTTTAGCTACTCTTTCCTCATGCATAGGTTATCTTTTTTCCCTCAATAATTTATTTATTCACTTTATATCTCAATTGCAGCCCCCTCCCTCCCCTCTTCGCGATCTTACTCTCACTCTTTTCCTCCTCTCCCCCATCCTTTCTCCTCAGAAAAGGGATTCCCCCTTCCGGTACCAACCTGCCTAGGCACAACTAGTCACATCGGGAACTAGGTATATTCTCTCCACTGAGGCCTGACAAAGGCAGCGCAGCTAAGGGAAAGTGATCCAAAAGTCTGAATAAACCAAATTTACAGCTTAGGAATAGCTGGAATTTACAGTATTTTGAAGGCTGAGACAGGATTGTCATGCGTTTGAAGTCATCCTGGGATAAATGATGACTTTCAGTCCACACTAGAGTAAAATGTGAGGTGTGAGACCTTTTTTTTTTTTTTTGAGTGTTTCCATTTTTTGTTTCATTTTTTATTTTTTATTTTTATTAATTACAGTTTATTCACTTTGTATCCCCCTGTAGCTCCCTCCCTCCTCCCCTCCCAATCCCACCCTTCCTCCTCCCCCTTCTCCACCAATGTCCCTCCTCAAGTCAACTGCTGGGAGAGGTCCTCCTCCCCTTCCTTCTGATCCTAGTCTGTTAGGTCTCATCAGGAGTAGCTGTATTGTCCTCCTCTGTGGCCTTGTAAGGCTGATCCCCCCCCCCCTCAGGGGGAGGTGATCAAAGAGCAGGCCAATCAGTTCATGTCAGAGACCGTTCCTCTTCTCATTACTATGTAACCCACTTGGACACTGAACTGCCATGGGCTACATCTGTGCAGGGGTCTTAGGTTATCTCCATGAATGGTCCTTGGTTGGAGTATCAGTGTCAGGAAAGCTGAAATTATGAAATGTGCCAGGCAAATGGTGGGAACTGGAAAAGATGATCCTGAGTGAGGTATCCCAGAAGCAGAAAGACACACAGGGTATATACTCACTCATAAGTGGATATTAAACATATAATATAGGATAAATGTACTAAAATCTGTACATCTAAAGAAGCTAATCAGGAAGGAGGACTCTGGCTAAGATGCTCAATCCCCATTCAGAAAGGCAAAGAGGATGGACATGAGAAGAGACCTTCTTTTAAAACTAACCAAATACACAAAAATTTGATGCTTTGTTTCATCACCAGTTTCCTAAAACACATTAAGTTCTGTTTCAAAATTAAAACACCAGTGTAAATACCTGTCTTGATGCATTGCATTAATAGAAACAGCATTAATTTATTATTGCATATATATACACATAAATGTGTGTATACATGATTTTTAAATATGTCATTTAGTTTCCTTCATTTTTATGTTTTATAAAAGGGTTTAAAAGTCACTGAAAAGCAACTATATTTTGTCATTCAATACTGTTATAACTGTAAAAATGAAATTCAGAAAAGTCAAACTGGTAGTGAGGCAAAACCACACTTACTGATAGCTAATGGATGGTCTTAGTGCCACAGATGTTATTCAGGCTGTTAGGTGGGAAAAGCCATGGAAAGTCTTATCTGATCGTGCACCCTTCAAGTAACAAAAATGACTTTTTTGGTAAGATATGCTCACCAATGCCATAGTGGTATGACTGTTTTCAGGGTGTGATAGTTAGCTTTAACTATCAATTTGACAAAACCTAGAATCATCTGAAAGGAAAACCTCAATTGAGACGTTGTTTAGACCAAATTGGCCTATAATCACATCTATAAGAGCTTGGTATTAGTTGATACAAGAGGGTCCAGCCCACTGTGAGTGAAACTATCCCTAAGCAGCTCATCCAGGGCTGTATAAGAGGGAACCAGAGGTACACACTAGCCGCCGCCATCTTCTCTTACTAGGCCACAGATAAGGACATTGCAACCAGTCCTGATGAGACCTGATAAGCTAGGGTCAGATGGAAGGGGAGGAGGACCTCCCCTATCAGTGGACTTAGAGAGGGGCAAGGAGGAGATGAGGGTGGGAGGGTGGAATTGGGAGGGAAAGAGGGAGTGGGATACAGCAGAGATACAAATTTAACAAGCTGTAACCATAATATTAAAAAATAAATAAAAATAAAAAAGAGGGAACCAGAGAATAAGCCAGCAAGCACATTCTGCTTTGAGTTTCTGCTTAAATTCCTGCTGTGATATCCATGAATGCTAAATTGTGACCTGGAAGTATAAGCCAAATAAGCCTCTTCCCCCTCCTCTTCAAGTTGCTTTTAATCAGTGTGTCTTTCTTACAGAAATAGCATGAAACTGTAACAGAGTAATCAATGACTTTCAAATTGAATTTGAGACTCTGTCCACGAGAGGAAATATTCTAGAGCAAGAGATCATAGCTCCTATGGAAGAACTGTTTGTTGTTTTGATAACTGGCCATAGGTAAGTTTCTCATGCTTTAGCAAATAGTTCCCTACATAAGTTCACACAAGCAACTCTAGTTAAATTCAGTGAGTCAAGGGAAAAAGATGAATAATCAAGAAGATAAAAGAGTGTAATGGGGAAGGTGAATACAGTTAACACATTGCATATATTTATGACAGTTTAAAAATAAATTTAAAGAATGATGGTAATCATCCCAAATTTATTGAGTGGAAAGTCCATGCCATGTCCATATTCTTTCCATTGTAAAATAACATAACATTTTACTAGGTTTTAGAATCAGACTTACGAGGGTCCAAATTTTAGTTTCACTGTTATCTGGTAAATTATGCTGAAAAATTCATTTCCTTGAACTTAAATTACCTTCCTTGTAAAATGCTCAGTAACAGAAGTTATTATCCCCTTTCTTACTTTTGGAATGAAACTACAAATGCTTTCTGATTTTCCAAAGGCAAACAGTTAATGAGGCTAGCGTCAGCTCTCTCAAAGATCCTGTACTCCAAACGTTAGGCTATATTTCGAAGCTTACATCAAGCTCCAGGTAGGAATCTATTTTTTAATTAATTTATATTTTTATTAATTGCAATTTATTCACTTTGTATCCCTGCTATAGACCTCTCTCTCACCACTCCCAATCCCATCCTCGATCCCTCATTTTCTCCCATACCCCTGCCCAAGTCCACTGTTAGGGGAGGTCCTCCTCCCCTTCCCTCTGACACTAGCCTATCAGGTCTCATCATGACTGGCTGCATTGTTTTCCTCTGTGGCCTGGCAAGTCTGTTCCCTCCATCAGGGGGAGGTGTACAAAGAGCCAGCCACTGAGTTCATGTCAGAGATGGTTCCTGTTCCCATTACTAGGGAACCCACTTGAAAACCTAGCTGCCACGGCTACATCTAGGTTATCTTGATGCATGTTCCTTGCTTGGAGTATCAGTCTCAGAAAACACCCATTTGTCCAGATTTTTTAGTTCTGTCGTTCTCCTTGTGGAGCTCCTGTCCCCTCCAGGTCTTTTGAACTCCCCCTTCTTTCATAAGATTCCCTGCACTTTGCCCAAAGTTTGGCTATGAGTCTTAGCATCTCCTTTGATACCCTGCCGCTTTTATAGGCCCTCTGAGGTAGGGTCCTATGTTGTTCCCATACCACTCCTAGGCATACATCTAAAATATGCTCAACTATACAACAAGGACATTTGCTCAACCATGTTCATAGCAGCTTTATTCGTAATAGCCAGAATCTGGAAACAACGCAGATGTCCCTCAACTGAGAAATTGTGGTACATTTACATAATATAATACTACTGAGCAATTAAAAACAAGGAAGTCATGAAATTTGCAGGCAAGTGGGAAGGGGAGTAGAAAAGATCATCCTGAGTAAGTTATCCAGGTAGGAATCTAAATGAAACAAAAAGAATGCGGCTGTGTCAGTTGTAAATAATCAGTAAATGTTAGGCGCTATCTTCCTGTCGATTCCTCTGCTACATCAATTTGACTTTTCATTGAGCTTATATCTGTTCATATCCCTTTCACGTGATTTTTAGATGTGCCTTGGACTTAGCTATGACTTGCTTAATGTTAAGATGTTAGGTGAAAATCTAAAACCATGTAAGTTAAAACTTAGATTCTTGCTGAAATGTTTCTTGTTATAAATCATGCAAACCAGCTAGGCTGTGAGCTACTAGCAGAGCAAGAATTATGCCTTTGTTTTTTACATTTCTACCTAGAGCTCGATTCAGGCTTTGAAGTATAGACTAATGTTTAGGGTACAGGAACTGTGAAGGAAGCTGCTGCTAATTTCATTGACTCTTTGGTCTTTGGCAAATAAATAAGCATTTTGAGTCTCATTCAAAAAGCAAAGGATGAAAACATTATACCCACCTGTATATTTTTAATCACCCAACCCCACACCCACACACCAACACAAGGTATCAGGTTTAGCAGTTCATACATAAAAAATATTTAAAATGAATCTTTTATTAGTATTACTAGAAAGTTCATTTATTTACAAAGACCCATTTGATTACCAAACACAAAAATGTTGAGTGGTTTCAAATAGAGACTCCTTATTCAGACTCTATTACCAGTGTAATCATTAATAATAGTGTTCACTACCCATGCTAGAATAGTTAGTTAGTAAGCATTTTTTTTCTTGAGTGGTGAGTGGCAAACACTGTTTTCTTTGCATTATTCTAAGCCTCTTGGTTTCAGGATAGGCAGTATTTTGCACTCATAATTATCAGTGGCACTATACTTTATGGAAGAAATTTTGATTCAGTTATCTTACTTTTTCAGCTTACAGAAGTGTTACTTGGCGGAACAGTGAACTTTGGTTGCTATTCATAAACCACTGACAAAAACAGGATATAGCATCACTTCCTTGGGTTTGAAACAAAAATCCCCTAAAAGTGTAACTTGTAAAATTAAAGTGAACATGTGAACAGATGCTTAAATCTCATTAGTATTTAGCTGTTAATGAAGAAAAGTATAAATTTTAGAAACTGTTAGGTAGTAAATTCACCAAAAAGCTGTGGCATTCTGAATATAGATCACTCAACACTATCCTACTTGGTCAAACTACTCTATTCAAATTGAGACTTTGACTCTTTTGAGTAATTAAGTAAACAAGGAGAGCAATTTTCCTCTATAAACATCAAAGGTAAAAATCTTGCAAGTTGGCATGCAGATCACTAAAATAAATAAATCACATAACCTTTGGGGTCTGTCACCTTCCAGAATTAGTCTCCTTTTCTTTTCATCCATTTATAGAGCCACATTTTCCCTTAGTCATTTAGTTGGTCAATTTATTTTAAATGATTATATGAAGTATAGTATGGTTTTGCAGAAACTAAACTACATATTGCAAATGCAGATGGATAGTTTCCAAAGATTCAATAAAAAACTGAAAATATATATGGAGTATAAATGACAGTTATGATTTATATGGTATGAATTTATATGACAGTCTGATTCATATGATTCATTCATAGAAGCCATACATTTCCCTATTTTTCAGAACATCTTAGTGTTAATATTAGGATTATTTGTCTTGGATGTTAAGCATCCAGTACTATGTTGTATTGCTCTTATTATTTTACATTGTCTTCACTTTATTAAACTAAAGAAATAAAGTGAATACAGGAGAAATGATACCTAGTAAGCTACAAAATGTATGTACTAACCTCAATATATGGTATAAAATACATAAGCCCCAAAACACACACACACAAAAACTTGCACATGGAAACTGTGGGCACTTTCTGCAAAGGAGTGTGTTTAACTTATTTTGTTGTTATCCTTTTTATTTTTCAAGATGGCAGTTTTTGTGATTTTATTTTAAACATAAATAAAACAGATACAAGCCATCTACTCATTTTTTTCCCTGAGTAGGCTGGCGTTGGGATTGGTGACTATGATGGGCAGCTATGTTGTTCTTTCTGCGATGTCTTTTCAGTTCTTGGAGGAAACACTATTAGCAATCTCAGCACAGTAAGATTTGTTGCACATCAGCAGCACTTCCATCTCTGGACACTATAAGCCAGAAACTTCCAGAAGTCTCTAGGCAGTATGTGCTTGGTTAACTTCTTGCTCCCGTAACCAATGTTGGGAATCAGGATCTTGCCCTTGAATCTTCACAGATTCTTCACAGATTCACAGATTCTGTTTTCTATACTTCTGGGGTTTCTGCTAGTTTCACTTAATTTTGACATATTGGTCTGACTGGTACCTGATGAACTTCTAGATCCTCTTTTTTACGATCTTGGACTTTATCAGAGGACAGAGCGTAGCCATGATGAGGCAGAAGAGATGGCAGCCAACTCATAGGTAGCACTGAGGTAGAAGCTTGTTTTCATTCTTGATGTGAAAATACTCTCAACGGCACTCATCACCACCTGCATTTATATTATGCTTCCTCAAGCACCCCCAGGGTACTCCACTAAGCAATTTTCAGCCTTGGCAGGCAGCTGAAATATAGAAATAGTCGTCTCTTTAATTGTAAAATTAGCAAAAGATTGAGCACTCAGAAAGATCTGATTGCCATTTGAGAAGCTGTAGTGCTTTAAAATCTGTTGACCAGAAGTTCAAGCCTGGAATTAGAGACCTCTGAGCAATCAATCAACTGAGCTCTCTGAGAGAATATGAGAGGTCAGACCAGAATATGAAACCCAGTAAAGTGCCTTAAATATTAGTTTTAAAACCTTGAAACTTCAAGTACAATACTCAAAGGGAAATTTTATGTCTGGGTAATAAAGAAAAACCAAGTAAATTCCATGATAATGGATTTTCTGTAAATTCCTAAAAATTGGGTTTTAGAAATCCAAGAAAAATTATTCTAATGGTTACAGTTACTCTGAGAAAAAAAATCTATTTCCCTCAATGAATTGTCATGAGACTAGAAATAAATTTTATGAAATAATAATCAAGGTCTCTTTTCGTCTGCTTCTATCCCTCTTCCTGCCAAATACAAAGCACAACCCCGATAAAAAAGGCATTTATTTCAGCTCTACTTTTACCTAGGTGCACAGTCTCAAATTCTTGGTAAGGTACTTTCTCATTCTCTAGACTATAGCTTTTTCTTTACTATGATATTTTATTCATACTTGGAGAATTCCATACAATGTATATTGAATATATTTACCCCATTATTCTCCCAACTCCTCCTCCTAGATCTACCCTTCTTTTTTCTACCTCCTCTTAACTTGTATTATTAAAAAAGGAAAAGAAAACAACTAATCCACCAAGTCCAATTTGTGCTTCCCATGTCCTCATGGATGTGAGACTATCCACTGAAGTCTGACTATTGATCTACCAGGGGTCAGAGCCATCAATAAAATATGTATTTTAGAAAGCTACTCTTTTATCCTTTTTATGGTCAGTCATAGAGAAACCATGCAAACAAAGCTTTTCTTCAATGTTCAGCTTGTTTTCTTCCATCTCCTCATTAAGATAATATAGTACCCCTGCTCTGACATAATTTCCATCTTTTCCCTTACTATTCTAATGAGTAAAAACAGACAGCTTGCATACCAAAGATGCCTATTATTTTTGTACACTGAAATCCCTATATTTAACATGTTATATTCCTGTGTCTCATTAGATCATATAAATATTTTTTGCCTTTTCTCATGTATATGCAAGTAATCTTGGGCCACATTTGAAATAATATCAGAATTTTATAAAAATCCTGACAGTTGAGAGGTAGAAGAAGACAGATTTCTGTGAGTTCAAGGTCAGCCTAGTTTACATAGAGAGTTTCAGGCAAAACAGGATTGCATCGTCAGACTCTGTTTCAAACAAACAAAAAATGGTTCTCTTTAAAAGATTTATTTGTTTTATCTGTATGTGTTGCATGTATGTTTGTCTGTGCACCACATGTGTGTTATACACCCAGGGAGATATTAAGAAGGCACTAGCTTCCCTGGAATTAGAGTTATGAACAGTTATGAGACATTGGGAGAATTTTAGGAACTCAAGAGAGTCCTGTGTAAGAGCAGTAAGTTCTCTTAACCACTGAGCTATCTTTCCTAGACCTCTCCTCAGAGATTTTTAAAAATAGGCATAAAAGTCTCTCTCTCTCTCTCTCTCTCTCTCTCTCTCTCTGTGTGTGTGTGTGTGTGTGTGTGTGTGTGTGTGTGTGTGTGTGCAGGTGCATGTGCTCATAATCACAAGAGGCATACAGAAAGAAAGTCTTCCATAGGGGATATTTTAAAAGGACACGGTGGGTGAGCAAATTCCTGTGTTTCAGAACATTTGTATTAACTCTGACGGGAATAGTTATAATCTGGGAAGATTAAAAAAAAAAAGCAACAACAACAGAAATCTATTTCTCAAAGTGAAGGTTTTCCTTTCATTTTTACTGTAAAGATATGCTGTTACACCAAGACAAGCCCTCTGTTACCATTGCTAAATTGGTTTCTCAAACATATTTCTTAAATATAAAGCTGTTTCTTTAAACAGCTTAAAGATATGTTTTCTATTACCCAAATTTATCATGATCATAATGATCTTTTACATACATAGTAGGGTTTAAGATATGACAGTTTCTTTATAAGTATTTATATAAGAACAACAATCCATTTTATCACTTTTGAAAAACAGATTAAAATATTTATTGTTTGAATGGTATAGTACTGAAAACTTTTCTAATCATATTCACATCTAAAGCATAACTATCCACAACTATTCTATTCTATGAGGTAAGTGGGACAGGACTTTTTATTTCTGTTTAACACATGAGAAAAGAAAAATCCCAGATAATTCAGATATCCCAGGTTTAAATACATAGATTTTACAGTGTAAATAAGATTTGCTTTACAATTAATTATATGTATTATAAATCAATTAAAGGAAGCACAAAAATCCTATTTTACTTTCAAATAAATATTTGTTGCCTAGCTGAAGAGGGAAGCTGCTGAGCTAGAGGTATATGTGGGATTTTCATGCCACCAAAGAGTGTAAATTCTGAAGTGCAACAGAGGGCCTGTGAGGACTTACAAGGGTGGATAAAAGAAGTAGTTCACAGCTGTGGGAGAAATGCAAGGTTATGCATCAACATTGGAATTTCGCAGCTCTAAGGCCAAATCTGCAGAAGCTGTGGCTCAAGCTGGGTGATTAGAATAGAGCATGGGGAATGTACGCCTTGGGCTCCATGAACTGCTGGAAAATGTCTTCCACAGGTATGAAGCCTTTCCAAAGCAAACTGACTCAGAGGATGCAGCTGGGATGAACTTAACAAATACTTATCGGAAATTTGTGTAGTTGCAATTAACTACAAAGATAACTTAGCCTAGCACATCTTTTGTTTTCATGGAAGAAGAAGCAGGCCTGAGTTCCGTACAGTTACAGGGAGAGCTTAGCATTTCTCATCTGCATTTCTTTCCACTTCACCTTGATTCAAAGACTGCAATAGATTTGTAGCAAGCAAACAGCAGGCTGATCCAAGAGACTTGTTTAGTTAAATAAAAGCTCTTTTCGGATATAGAATGTGATTTCTTTTCATGTGCTACTTAAAAATATGCTCTCCCGTTTCCCAGAGAGCCTGAAAAGTTATTAATTTAGGTGTTCCTGTGTGCAGAATAGATTTAATCATGGACAGAGTACAAATGTTTATGAAGAGGACAAAAGTGCTTCCATAACAAGGGAACCAGCAATGCACAGCTGTGGGATAACAGCAGAGTTACAAAACATGCTTGGAATTTCACATCTTTAGGGCCAAATTTGCAAAATCTGTATCCCATCCTGAGAACACTGTTCTGAGTATGGGTAATATGTATAGCCTGTGTGCATATAACTCCAAAGTGGAGGGGGCTTTAGCTTTGGGTGAGAAATACCTTCCAAAGAGCAAATATCTGCTTCGGTAGTGTTTGATGATAAATTAGGCCATGAAATATGTGTGGGTTCTTATAAATTGATTCAAAGTAGAAAGCACAAAGTTCATAATATGAGCAAGAATGTTTGTAACTCATCAAGGAAACCTCTGAATATTCTATTACTAGTCCAATGAATCTTTCCTTTCATCAGTACTTTGGCACATCATTCACTATTTCATTACTTCACATTTACTTTGTTAGTCCTCTAACTTAGATTTATTCTTCCCTAACAATCTCTTCTGTATTTAGTAGTGACTTGTAATAGTTACTAACTCAAAATAGAAATTTTCATTCCTGATCAAAATCATTGTATAACTCAGATCTACAGCGAACCCATTTATATACCCATAAACTTTTGGGTATTTATGAATATTCCTTTAAGTTATTATTTATATTCATTTTCCCTCAAAATCTTAAAATGATATGAAATAGTGGTGAGTAACTAAAATTAAGTTAATTTAAGTTAAAAGGTTAAAAGCAATATTTAGAAGGGTATAATAGCAAACCCTGTACATTTTGAAGGCTCTATTTTAGGCACTAAATTCTGCCATAGAGCAGAAAACAAGCTACAGACAACATATGAATGAACAATCAAATCTGCTAAAATTATTTGTAAATCATTTTATCTGTGTAAAGCACTTAGCAAATAATCTTCACAGAAAACCAAAAATTTAACTGGTTAAATTTATTTAAAACAGCATGTAAGTTTTTTCTTAGATCTCATCTGTGTAGTATATTAGAAATCATTAACTTATTTATTCGAAAAGATTGCTGAATATAACAATAATAGTCAGAGTCACTGGTAAGTGAACTATGACATTTTCCTTTGCTCTGCACTCTGCAACTCTCTTATGAAAACTTTGTTTATTGTCTCTTTCTGGGCAGGTGTGAACAAGACGGAAGACCTTTCTTTCTTTACAGCTAGGGCTCCACCCTGAGAGAGGCAACACAAAAGCTTATCTATTGCCATCACAGAGATGCAAATTTCATAAACATTATTACCCGAAAAACATGGCTGTGAGAATGAAAAGTATATATTTACTCAGATTCATTTAATAAGGCTAGGATTTAACTCTAGATGTGACAGGTATACTAGAGGCTGATCAGTACCACATTTGTGTGCTCATAGGACAGAAATTCCATGCTGGGAGAGGCTAGTTAAGAGGAATTCTGGTGTAGTTCTCCACTTAGCACCCATTAGTAGGAAAGACATTTATTCCAAAACAAACACATTGTCATCTCTATCTTTGTAAAATGACACAGGGGATATCCTTCCTGAAACATATAGGTCATAATGACAGCTTTAATAGGCCTGACATTTTTGGAATAGAAGTGAGATGAAATAGAGCTTTAGTGTTCATTGTCAACTTGACAGGCTCTATGAACAACTAGGAGGCAAACCTCAAGACAAACCTGGGAGGGATTATCTAGATAATGTTAATTATGGTGGGAAGAGCCATCTTGAGGGTGACACCATTCTATGAGCTTGTGCTGCAAACAAACTAAAGGAGGAAAATGAGCTGAACACTTGTATGAATAGCTCTCTGCTTCTTGACTAAGGATACAATGTGACAACAGCCTTATGTTCCTGCCACCAATCACTTCTCCACTGCCACAATAGTTTTATTTTGGAACTGTGAACCAGAAGGCACCCTTCCTTCTGTAAATTGCTTTTGTCAGGTGCTTTCTTGCAAAAACAGGACAACTAGCTAATACAAGAATGAAGACTTTATGACTAAGAGCCTTGTCAAAAAGTGAAGATTTTGTGAAGACCAACTAGGAGACAACAACAAAGGAGATGATTCAGAAATTTAATAGGCATAACAAGGGAAAGAGACAGCTTCAAAGTGCTCTCTGGTATTGTGATAATAATTGGGGTTCAGAACTATGTAGGGCAATACTACTTACAAAAAATTTAAAAGACTAGATAGATAGACTTACAAACTTTCTCGAAGCCACACAGAGACCATAAATTGAAGAGTTAAAGTCGGAACACTCTTTTTAATTTTTCCTTTATTACTATTACTATTATTATTATTTATTACAATTTATTCACTTTGAATCCCAGGTGTAGCCCCTCCTTCACCTCCCTGTCCCACCCTTCCACCCTCTTCCTCCCCTATGTCCCTCCCCTAGTCCAATGATTGGGGAGGTCCTCCTCCCTTACTTTCTGACGCTAGCCTATCAGCTCTCATTGGGATTGTCTGGAACCTCTTTTTCTGTGGCCTAGTTAGGCCATCTCACCAGGGGAAGGTGATCAAAGAGCCCTTCACTGAATCCATGTCAGAGACAGCCCCTGTTCCCCTTACTAGGGTAACCACATGGAGAATAAGCTGCCCATGGGCTACATCTGAGCAGGATGTCTAGGTCCTCTCCATGCATCATCCTTGGTTGAGTCATGGATCTTTGAATCATCCCCTGAGCCCAAATTATTTGCCTTTCTTGGTCTCTTTGTGAAGCGCATCTTCCCTCTAGAGCTCCTGTCCCCTCCGTGTCTTTTTATCTTCTGCTTCTTCCATAAGATTCCCTGCAAACCAACAAACCAAATAATCCAATTTAAAAATGGGATACACTCCTGTCCTGTTCCCTGCTTTCTCCTTCTTCCGATGCCCATCCCATTTGCCTTTCTTTTTCTTTTTTCTTTTTCTTCTCTTCTCTTCTCTTCTCTTCTCTTCTCTTCTCTTCTCTTCTCTTCTCTTCTCTTCTCTTCTTTTCTTTTCTTTTCTTTTCTTTTCATTACAGGTCATTCACTGGTATCCCAGCCTCGCTCCCTCCCTCTTTCCCTCCCAATTCCACCCTTCCTCCCTCATCTCCTCCCTGCTCTCTTCCAAGTGAACTGATAGGGGAGGTCCTCCTCCCCTTCCATCTGGTGCTAGCCTATCAGGTATCTTCAGGACTGGCTGCAATATCCTTATCTGTGCCCTAGCAAGGCCGCTTCTCCCTTGGGGAGAGGGGGAGATCAATGAGTCAGTCACTGAGTTCATGTCAGAAATAATCCTTGTCCCCCATAACAGGAACCCACTTGGATACTGAGATACCATGGGCTACATCCGTGCAGGGATTTTAGGTTATATCCATGCATGGTCCTTTGTTGGAGAAACAGTCTCATAGAAGACCTCTGTGCCCTGATATATTTGGTCATTGTAGAGCTCCTGTCCCCTCTAGGTCATACTAACTCCCCCTTCTTTCATATTCCCTGCACTCTGCCAAAAGACTGGTTATTAGTCTCAGCATCTGCTTTGATACACTGCTAGGTAGAGTCTTTCAGATACCCTCTGCGGTAGGCTCCTGTCCTGTTACAAGTTTTCTCCTACTTCCAATGTCAATCCCCTTTGTCTTTCTAGGCAAAGACTGATCATCTTAACCTTGGTCCTCTTTCTTGCTTATCTTTTTTAGGTATAGAGATTTTAGTATGTTTATCCTATCTTATAGATATAGTACCCAATTATAAGTAAGTGTGTGTCTTTCTGCTACTGTGATATCTCACTCAGGATGATCTTTTCTAGATCCCACCATTTGCCTGCAAATTTCATGATTTACCTGTTTTTAATTCCCAAATAGTTGTCCATTGTGAAAAAGTACCACAATTTCTGTATCCATTCCTCCATTGATGGACATCTGGTTTGTTTCCAGATTCTGGCTCTTATAAATAAAGCTGCTGCAAACATGGTTGAACAAATGTCCTTGTTGTGTACTTGAGCATCTTTTGGGTATATGCCTAGGAGTGGTATAGTTGGATTATGAGGAAGAAGTATTCTTGATTGTCTAAGAAAGTGCTAGATTGATTTCTAAAGTTGGTTGTACAAGTTTACAGTCCCACCACCAATGGAGGAGGGTTCACCTTACTCCATAACCTCTCCAGCATGTATTGTCACTTGAGTTTTTGATCTTAGCCATTCTGATGGGTGTAAGGTGAAATCTCAAGGTTGTTTTGATTTGCATCTCTCTGATGGCTAAGGATGTTGAGCATCTCTTTAGGTGTTTTTCTGCCATTCTGTATTCTTCTACAGAGAATTCTCTGTTTTGCTCAGTACCCCATTTTTTTAATTAGATTGCTTAATTATTGCCTTTTAACTTCTTTAGTTCTTTATATATTCTGCATATCAACCATTTGTCAGATGTAGGGTTGGTGAAGATCCTTTCTCAATCTGTAGGCTGTCATTTTGTTCTGACAACAGGCCTTTGCTTTAGAGAAGCTTAACAGTTTCATGAGGTCCCATTTACTGATTGTTGTGCTTCTGGTGTTCTGTTCAGGAAGTTGTCCCCTGTGCCAGTGAGTTCTAGGATCTTCTCCACTTTTGCTTTTAACTGATATAGGATATCTGGTTTTATATTTAGGCCTTTGATCCACTTGGACTTTAGTTTTGTGCAGGGTGCTAAATATTTTCATTTTTCTGCATGTAGACATCAAGTTAGACCAGCACCATTTGTTGAAGATGCTCTCTTTTTTTCCATTGAATGGTTTTGGCTTCTTTGTCAAAAAATCAAGTATTCATAGGTGTGTGGGTTTACTTCTGGGTCTTCTATTCAGTTCCATTAATCCTTCTTTCTGTTTCTATGCCAATACAATGCAGTTTTATTATTACTATTGCTGTGTAGTACAGCTTGAGGTCAGGAATGGAGATACCTCCAGATGATCTGTTGTTGTATAGGATCATTTTGAAAATTCTGGATTCTTTTTTTCTCCATATGAAGTTGAGAATTTTTCTTTCAAGGTCTGTAAAGAATTGTGTTGGTATTTTGATGGGAATTGCATTGAATCTGCAGATTGCTTTGGGCAGAATGGCCATTTTCACTATGTTAATCCTACCAATCCATGAGCACGGGATTTCCATCTTCTGATGTTTTCTTCAATTTATTTTTTTTAACTTTTATTAATTACACTTTATTTATTTTGTATCCCCCCCATAAGTCCCTCCCTCCTCCCCTCCCGGTTCCACCCTCCCCCCTTTCTGCATGCATGCCCCTCCCCAAGTCCACTGATAGGGGAGGTCCTCCTCTCCTTCTTTCTGATCTTAGTCTATCAGTTCTCATCAGAAGTGGCTGCATTGTCAGGGTTCTAGGTTATCTCCACGGATAGTCCTTGGTTGGAGTATGAGTCTCTGGTAAGTTCCCTGTGTTCAAATTTTCTTTTTTTGTTGCTCTCCTTGTGGAGTTCCTGTCCTCTCCAGCTCTTACTATTTCTCACTTCTTATATAAAATGCCATTCACTCTGCCCAACAGTTGGCCATCAGGCTCAGCATCTGCTTTGACAGTCTGCATGGCAGAGGCTTTCAGAGGCCCTCTGTGGCAGGTTCCAAGGTTGTTTCCTGTTTTCTTCTGGCTTTCAGAGGCCCTCTGTAGCAGGTTCCGAGGTTTTTTCCAGTTTTCTTTTTCTTCTGATGTCCATCCCCTTTGCCTTTCAGGATGGGAATTGAGCATTTTTAGGTAGGGTCCTCTCTTTTGCTTAGTTTGTTTAGATGTACAGATATTAGTGGGTTTATTCTATGTTGTATGTTTATATGAGTGAGTATATACCGTGTGTGTCTTTTTGCTTCTGGGACAACTCACTCAGGATAATCCTTTCCAGGTCCCACCATTTACCTGCAAATTTCATGATTTCCTTATTTTTCATTGCTGAGTAATACTCCATTATATAGATGTACCACAGTTTCTGCATCCATTCTTCAGTTGAGGGGCATCTGGGCTGTTTCCAGCTTCTGGCTATTACAAATAAAGCTGCTACAAACATGGTTGAGCAAATGTTCTTTTTGTGTACTTGGGCCTCTTTTGAGTATATGCCTAGGAGTGGTATGGCTGGATCTTGAGGAAGTGCTATTCCTAGTTGTCTGAGAAAGCACCAGATTAATTTCCAGAGTGGTTGTACAAGTTTACATTCCCACCAGCAGTGGAGAAGGGTTCCCCTTTCTCCACAACCTCTCCAGCATGTGTTGTCACTTGAGTTTTTGATCTCGGCCATTCTGATGGGTGTAAGGTGAAATCTCAGGGTTGTTTTATTCAGAGACTTGAAGTTTTTTTTTTCAAACAGGTCTTTCACATGCTTGGTTAGAGTCACCCCAAGGTACTTTATGTTATTAGTAGCTATTGTAAAGGGTGTTCTTTCCCTGATTTCTTTCTCATCTATTTGTCTTGGGTATACAGGAGGACTTCTGATTTTTTTTTTGAGTCAATTTTGTATCCAGCCACTTTGCTGAAGGAGTTTATCAGCTGAAGGAGTTCTCTGGTTGAATTTTGGGGGTCACTCAGGTATACTATCATATCATCTGCGTATTTTTGACTTCTTCCTTTCAGATTTGTATCCCCTTGATCTCCTTTAGTTGTTTTTTGTTCTAGCTAGGACTTCAGGTACTCTGTTGGATAGATATGGAGAGACTGGGTAACCTTGCCTTGTCCCTGATTTCAGTGGGATTGATTTAAGTTTCTCTAAGTTTAGTTTGATGTTGGCTATAGGCTTGCTGTATACTGTCTTTACTATGTTTAGGTATGTGCCTTGTATCCCTGATATCTCCAAGACTTTAAACCTGAATGGGTGTTGTATTTTATCAAATGCTTTTTCAGCATTTTAGGAGATGACCATGTGGTTTTTCTCCTTCAGTTTGTTTATATGGTGGATTGCATTGATGGATTTCCATATATTGAACTACCCTTGCCTGCCTGGGGTGAAGCCTACTTGATCATGGTGGATGATATGTTTGATGTGTTCTTGGATTTGGTTTGCAAGTATTTAATTGAGTATTTTTGCATCAATGTTCACAAGAGAGATATGTGTGAAGTTCTCTTTTTTGTTGGGTCTTTGTGTGGTTTAGGTAACAAGTTGACTGTAGCTTCATGAGTTTGGTAATGTTCCTCCTGTTTCTATTTTGTGGAATAGTTTGAAGAGAATTGGAGTTAGCAATTCTTTGAAAGTCTGGTAGAATTCTGCACAAACCATCTGGCCCAGGGCTTTTTTATTTTTTATTTTTTTATTTTTTTGGAAGGGAGACTGTTGATGACTGCTTCAATTTCCTTGGGGGATATATGGCTGTTCAATCTTTCCATCTGATCTTGACTTAATTTTGGTAAATGGAATCTATGAAGAAAATTGTCCATTTCATTTAGAGTTTCAAATTTTGTGGCATATAGGCTTTTGTAGTACAACCTAATGATTTGATTTCCTCAGTGTCTGTAGTTATGTCCCCCTTTTCATTTCTGATTTTGCTGATTTGGATAGTTTCTCTCTGCATTTTAGTTAGTTTGGCTAAGGTTTTTTCTTGTTGATTTTTTCAAAGAATCAGCTCTTGGTTTCATTGATTCTTTGAATAGTTTTATTTGTTTCTAATTGATTGATTTCATCCCTGAGTTTGATTATATCCAGCTGTCTGCTCCTCTTGGGTGTCTCTGCTTCTTTTTTTTCCTAGAGCTTTCAGTTGGGCCATTAAGTTGCTTGTATGAGATGTTACAATTTTCTTCTTGAAGGCAGTGCTATGAGTTTTCCTCTGAGCACTGCTTTCATTGGTACATTGTACCTTCATTTTCATTGAATTCTAGGAAGTCTTTAATTTCTTTCTTTATTTCATCTTTAACCCAGTTGTCATTGAGTATCAATTTGTTAAGTTTCTATGTGCTTGTAGGCTTTTTGCTATTTCCATTGTTGCTGAGGTCCAGTTTTAGTCCATGGTTGTCAGATAGAATACAGGGGATTGTTTCAATCTTCTTGTATCTGTTGAGGCTTGCTTTGTGACCAACTATATGGTCTATTTTGGAGTACCTTTCATGAGGTGCTGAGAAGAATGTATACTCTTTTGAGTTTGGGTGAAAAGTTCTGTAGACATCTATTAGTTTCATTTGAATTAGGACCTTTGTAAGTGCCTTTATTTCTGTATTTAGCTTCTGTCTAGATGATCTGTCCCTTGGTGATACTAGAGTATTGTAGTCTCCCATTATTAAGGTGTTGGGATCGATGTGTGATTTAAGCTTTAATAATGTTTCATTTATGAATGTAGGCACTCTTGTATTTGGGGCATAGATGTTCAGAATTGTGATTTTCTTTTGGTGGATTTTTCCTTTGAATAGAATGAAATTCCCTTCCTCATCTTTTTTGAATAATCTTGGTTAAAAGTCTATTTTATTAGATATTAGGATAGCTATTCCAGCTTGTTTTCTGGGTCCATTTGCTTGCAAAACAGTTTTCCATCCCTTTACTCTGAGGTAGTGTCTATCTTTGTTGCATAAGTGTGTTTCTTGGATGAAGCAGAATGTTGGATCCTGTTTCTGCACCCATTCTGTTAGTCTGTGTCTTTTTATTGGAGAGTTGAGTCCATTGATGTTGATAGATAATAGTGACCATTGAACATTAGTTACTTTTATTGTGGAGTTTGTGGTGTTATTGTGATTCATTGCTTGTTTTCTTTTAATGTTTGTTGGGAAATTTTCTGTATCCTGTATTTTTTTGGGTGTAGTTGTTTTGGGTGGATTGGAATTTTCCTTCTAGTATCTTTAGTAGGGCTGCTTTACTGTTTAGATATCGCTTAAATTTAGTTTTGCCATGGAATATTTTGTTTTCTCCATCTATGTTGATTAAAACTTTGCAGGGTATAGTAGTCTGGGTTGGCATCTGTGGTCCCTTAAAGCCTGCATGATATCTACCCAGGCCCTTCTGGCTTTCATAGTTTCTGATGAGAAGTCCGGTGTGATTTTGATAAGTCTACCTTTATATGTTACTTGGCCTTTCTCAATTGCTTCTTTTAATATCTTTTCTTTGTTCTGTAGCGTAAGTGTTTTGACTGTGATGTGACATGAGATCTAATCTATTTTCTGGTCTAATCTATTTTATGTTCTGTAGGCCTCTTGTATGTTTATGGACATCTCTTTATTTAGGTTGGGAAATTTTTCTTCTATTTTTTTCTTGAAAATATTTTCTGGACCTTGCAGACTGAAATCTTTTTTCATCAATTCCTATTATTCTTAGATTTTGCCTTTTCATGGCATCCTTGATTTCTTGGATGTTTTATATTTGGGACATTCTGACTTTACTTTTTCTTTGAGAGAATTATCAATTTTTGTGAGTGTATGTTCAGCACCAGAGATTCTCTCTTTCATCTCTTGTATTCTTGTATGCTTACCTTTGTGGTTCCTTCTCTTTTCTCTAAGTTCTCCCACTCCAGGGACCTCTGTTTTCATGCCTTGCACCATTTCCTACATCTGTTTGAATGTGGATTCCTGTCTCTTTCTGATGGTCTTTATTTTTTTTGTTCATTTCCTCTCTATATGCCACTAATTGTATCTCTACTTGTGCCTCTATTTGTTTAGCTAATTTTCTTGTATTTCTTTAAGAACTTTGTTTATTTTCTCTTTCTTTTCCTCCACTTGGGTGGAAAATTCTTTGATTTATTCATTTCCTCTTTAACTGTCTGGAATTGAATGGCTATTTATCTGAGATATTTGTTTGTTTCCTCCGATGTGCCTCAGATAACTGGATAAGTATAGCTTTAAAGTCATTTTCTTGTGTTTCCAATGAGTTGGAGTATCCATTAATTTTGGGTATTGCCAGTGAATCCATGATGTCTTGATTTATGTTGGATGTGTTCTTTTGCCGACCCCTGGCCATTTGGTTATCCATAGCTTTCACTCTTTATTCCTGGATTCTACAGATCAGACTGGTCTTTCTCTGGTGTCTGGAGAATTCTTCAGGAAAATGAGAGGTCCAGCGGTTTCAGCTTGCGCATTGGTGTTTCAGCTGTACTTGTCAGAGGAAAGTCTGCAGGTACAGAAGGACAAATGCAGAGAAGCGTGTGAGCATGAGTGTACATGGAAGTGTGCCCTGAGGGATAGGGTGCTAGAGAATGTAGAGGCCTTCAGTGTGAGAGAGGGGATCCTTTTAGATACCCGAAGGGGTGGCAGGTGCTTAAGATATTACAAGCGCTGTTGATGAATATGGGCAAAGATTCCCTGAGTATGTCTGTGGCCTACAGGCTACTGTTATTCTTCTCTAATTGAGTTCTAGGAGTTACTTTCCTAAACTCCACTGGTAGTGCCACAGAGCAGGGGCTTCAATGTCCCACGAGGCCCTCTGTTTCCCACAGTGGATGTGTGGGTGGGAGGGGTCTGATGTCTGGCTGCTACCTTAGAAGCACCCTGAATCTTGGGTTCTGTAGGCACTTGAGGGCGCACTCACTGTCTAGCAGGTCAAAATGAAAAGCACACGGTTTCCCCTGTTCTTTACTGGCTGAATTGGATCTGCTGAGTCAAATATGGCAGGTTCAGCTTAGTCAGCACAGTGGTGCTGCAGTTGCTGAACTCGGGAGTCCAGCTGTGGCTGTATAACTGGGGTGTCCAGGTGCTTGCTGGTAGGTCCTAGGGAGCCACTAAAGTGATCCACAGATGTAGGTGGCCCAACACCTGGTGTACCTGGGTGTTTTTGCAGGTCTGTTGGACTTTTCTGGCTGTTCAGCTGGCTTTCTTCCACGGAGGGGTTGGATGGTCCCTATAGTCACTGGCTGGGAGTCCCTGTGGAGTCAGTACTGCCGTTCACAGACATGGGACCCGAGAAGGATTGTACTGCAGATCTGGGACTTTGTGGAAGACACTCGTTGGGTGTGTGCTTGGAGTACAGGAGTTCTGCAGATGGGAGCTCCATGGGGAAGGGCAGGGCGGGGAAGAAGCTCCAAGAGAGGGTGCTCAGCAGGGCAGGGGCTCCTTATAAATGTGCTCTGTTAGATGGAGTTCAGCGTGCAGGTACAGCTGCTTGTCCCAGTTGAGGAGCTAGAAGCCCTGCATCTGTTGTCTTGGTCTCCAGGCAGTGAGTTTTGTGCTCAGCTCACTGGTGTTGTGTGTAGGCTTCTCTGAGGAGAAGGGAGGCCCGAACAAGGGAAGTGCCCCTCTCCGTTTCCTGAGAAGTCTATGCCTGATCTGAATCTATAAGTATTCTCCGCTTCTGTGGTGTCCCCTTTCTTTCTTTTTTTATTTTATTTTTTTCTTATCAGTTACATTTTATTAACTCTGTATCTCAGCCGTGTCCCGCTCCCTCATTCCCTCTCAATCCCACCCTCCCTCCCTCATCTCAACCGTGCCCCTTTCCAAGTCCACTGATGGGGGGGGACCTCCTCCCCATTCATCCGATCCTGTTTTATCAGGCATCTTCAGGACTGGCTGGGAAGCCCTACTCTGTGGCCTAACAGGACTGCTCCTCCCTGGGGGGAGGGAGGTCAAAGAGCCAGTCATTGAGTTCCTGTTAGAAATAGTCCTTGTTCCCCTCACTATGGGAAACCAATTGGTTACTGAGCTACCACAGGCTACATCTGAGCAGAGGTTATAGGTTAGAAAGCAAAAATGTCTAAATTCTGGCTTTGGTTGCCCCTCCACTCACCAATTTCAGAGTTCCAGATCCTCTGCCTCTCAAAAATGGTGTGCGCGTATAGCCGCCATCTTGGATCCTTCCTGTTTGCCTTTCTTGAGTGAGGACTGATCATCTTCCCCAGGATCCTCCTTCTTGCTTAACTTCTTTAGGTTTTCAGATTTTACTATGTTTATCATTCATTATATGGCTAATATCCACTTATAAGTGAGTATATGCCATGTGTGTCTTTCTGCTTCTGGGATAGCTCACTCAGGATGATCTTTTCTAGATCCCACCATTTGCCTTAAAATTTCATGATTTCCTTGTTTCTATTGCTGAGTAGTATTCCATTGTGTAAATGTACCACAATTTTTGTATCCAATCCTCAGTTGAGGGGCATCTTGGTTGTTTCAAGGTTCTGGCTATTCCAAAAAAGCTGCTATGAACATGGTTGAGCAAATGTCTTTGTTGTGTCCTTGAGCATATTTTGGATATATGCCTAGGAGTGCTATAGCTGGATCTTGAGGAAGCACTATTCCTAATTGTCTGAGGAAGCACCACCAGAAGCTGAGACTCATAACCAAACTTTGGGCAGAATGCAGGGAATCTCATGAAAGAAGTGGGAAACAGTAAGATCTGGAAAGGACAGGAACCCCACAAGGAGAGCAACAGAACCAAAAAAAAATCTGAGCATAGGGGTCTTTCCTGAGACTGATACTCCATCCAAGGACCATGCATGGCAATAATCTAGAATCCCTGCACAGATGTAGCCCATGGTAGCTCAGTATCCAAGTGTGTTCCCTAGTACGGGGAACAAAGACTGTCTCTTATATGAACTCAGTGCATGGCTCTTTGATCATCTTCCTATGAAGGGGGCCTTGCCAACCCACAGAAGAAGACAATGCATCCAGTCCTGATGAGACCTGATAGGCTAAGGTCATATGGAGGGGGAGGAGTACCTTCCTTATCAGTGGACTTGGAGAAGGGCATGGGAGCTGATGAGGGAAGGAGGGTGGGATAAGGGAGGGAATGAGAGAGGGTGCTACAGCTGGGATACAAAGTAAATAAACTTTAATAAATATAAAAAATAAAAATTAATATAAAAGGGGTACAGAGATAAACAGAGAATTCTCAACAGAGGAATACCAAATGGCAGAGAAACACTTAAAGAAGTGCTCATCCTTAGTCTTTTGGGAAATGCAAATCAAAAGGACCCTGTGATTACACACTATGATGGGTACATCAGAATGGGTAAGACCAAAAACTCAAGGGACAACACATGCTGGAGAGGTTGTCGAGAAAGGGGAACACTCCTCCATTTCTGGTGGTATGTAAACTTTTACAACAATTTTGGAAATCAATCTGGCACTTTCTCAGAAAATTAGGAATAGTGATACCTCAAGATCAGCTATATCATTCCTTCTCATAATATACCTAAAAGATGCTCAACCATACAACAATGGCATTTGCTTAACTATGTTCATAGCAGCTTTTTTCATAATAGCCATAATCTGGAAAAAACTTATATGTCTGTCAACTGAAAAATAGATACAGAAATTGTAGTACATTTGCATAATGGAATACTACACAGCAATTAAAAACATAAAGACTCTTAAGAATAATCATGAAGTAGCAATTTGTGTTATTACTTTTTAAACTATTTTATTTTGTTTTTTTTATTCCTCTTTTTCTCCCTTCTTCACCTTAATTCCTTTCAACACCCCAGTACCAAGTAGGAAAGAAAGGTTAGTGGGAAGAGAGGTCAGAGTTCTCTTTAGCTACTTCCTGCCGGTTAGGGTTGTTGGGTTCCTTGTGGAAAGTCCAATTATCATTTAAGATATCACCAACTTTTTATCAAACTGCATCAAAATCAGGAGCAGCAGTGGGGATCAGCAGCAGCCTTCTTCTTTCTTGGAGCTCTATTCTTTCTCTAGGCCCTGGCATTTACTCCCTCTTCAGAGTCCTCAGATTTAATCTATCTGCAATTGCCAATGAGCCTCTGTCAGAGCCTACATGAGGCAAATTGTTTGCTGCTTTGGACAATCTGAATCAGTCCCATATCCTATACAGGGGATCAAAAGAAAAACACGTTTGCATCGACAACACATCTGAGCTACTAATCACAGTAGAGAAAAAAACAGCCAAATAAAACTCACTTAAATTGTTAACATAGTCCCAGCCATATGCTCACATATAATAATAAAGAATAGAAAGCAGCTGCCTCTGTGTGTTTAATTATACCACTGATTATTAAGTGGTTTATGCTAAACTAGGGAATCCAAATTAAAGAAATCAGATTAAATTCTGTGAGAGTACAGGAGAATGCCTAAGAAAAGATACCAGATACTGACAATCCAGAAGAATGACTTTTCAGGCATAGTAGTCAAGTCACTGAACATAAATTGATAACCAAATAAATAACAGTAATAATTGTCACAAATGAAGGATATGTAGTAGCAGTAGTACTATAAAATATGATTTTTATTGTTTTTAGCAGTACCAAAATCAAGATATGTAGAGACATAGGAAAACAAGAATCATACACAGGAAATGTGACTAATTTGTAGGAAATGAAACAAACATTAAAAAGACACATGAGATACTGGAGAAATGAAATGGCTCAGTAGTTAAGAACAAGTACTACACTTGCAGATGACGTGAGTTTGGTTCCTAGCAACCATGCCAGGCAGCTCACAGCCACCTGTAACTACAGCTCCAGAAGATCTGATGCCCTCTTTTGGCATGCATGTACACTCTCATATATTCATATATCCACACAGATGCATACACATAGATGCATGTTGCATGCACAAACATATATGAAGCAATATATTTTGCAAAAAACATTGACAACACTCAGATTTTGGACTTCTTAGAGAAATGTATCAAAGCACTTATACATATTTACAAAAAACAAAAACTGCTTTCAGTGAAACAATTAAGTATATATGGAATGAAAATTCTCAAATGAAATCTAAAATAGCTAAATTAAAACATTTACTATAGGAAAACAAGAGTATATTTTGCTTTCAAATAAAAAATTACCAAAGCTGAAGACAGATGAGTACTGGTTATGATATGTAATGGACAGAATCAAAAAAGTATGAAGAAAATAAGTTAAAGCCTTAGGGGAAAGTAAGATATGATGTTTTGGGGTTGATGGGAGCTACTATGTATTCAAATATTAATTGTCTCACCCCCCATTTTACTGTCCTTTGAGTATACTGTTCACATGAGATTGTGTGAACTTTGCCTCCCAAATTTTCCCTGATTGGCTAATAAAGTTGCCTACAGCCTAGGAAGGGCAAAAGAGAGGGAGGTAGAGTGAGTTTCCTGGGTTTTGGGGGTCAAAGAAAGACCACGGTGAGGGGAGAGAAAAGAAGAAGAGAAGCAGGTTGCTGTGGGATAACCATGAGCACATGGCCAAGAGCAGCTTGCTCTGAGGACTGGCTTGATGGAGCAGAAGCAACCCCTGTAGAACATGTGCAAATATTTATGGGAATTTTGGATGGGAAGCAAACAAGATAGCTTACAGGGTTGATATCTGACCAGCCTTAGTATTTTAAGGATTATTATAAATCTAACAAGTTTCTGTCTTTTATTTATAAAATGATAGATTAAGGAATAACTGAAACTATGTTAATAACCAACATTAACTAACATTTATAGAACAATTAATTCCATTTACAAAAGATGAAACTGACACATACGTAGTAAAAATATTAGGAATACAGAAAATAGTGAGCTAGAAAAAATTTAAAGAAAGGGTGTTTATGGATTTCATAAATTTTTGTAAATCTAAGAAATGTCTAATTGTCTAATGTAAGAAATACAGTGAATATCAAATACCAAAACAGTCATATAATAAGAATATGAATAGCCAAAATACAGAAAATATTTAACTTAGCAAGAGTTAAGAAATTACTGATGTAGATACAGCCAAAATTTGATAAACAATGAAACAATGGAAACCACAAGAAGTGAGATAAACTGTTCAAAATGTAAAAACAAACTATCAACTAATAAGAATCAGTTACATTCATTAATAAAATCCTTCTAAAATGAAGAACTGAAGGCATTTTTAGAAAAGGTGCAACAGGGGTTTCCAAGATGGCCTTGAGTAGCACACCATATCTGAGGGGCAGAGGATCTGAAACTCCAAAATTGGTGAGTAGAGGAACAGCTGAAGCCAGAACATCAACACTGAGGCTTCCTGGGTGAGTGGGGACAGTCCCTGAGCTGAGACCATTTGGACTCAGGTCCCCCACGGACTTCTCTGGGGACTGAGAGTGGTGATCATTCCATTGCCCTGCACTTACTTGCCCTTGACAGGCCTCCCTCCTCCCTCCTCTATGTGGCAAGCAGAGCATGTATTTCCTAGCACAGAGCTCCCTGCTTGGTATCTGAGACAGAGAAGGCAGGCCCCCCAGTCCCTCAGTGGTGGGCTAGAAGCTATCTGGGACACCCAGTTCTTCCAGGTAAACCAGATCTGCATCTCCCCAGGGCCTCCCAGAAGACTTCTGTACCAGCAGCCTGCCAGTTTTGCAGTTGTAGCTGGACTCCCAAGTGGATCACTATATCAGCCTCCAAGTTCTGCTGCTGCAGCACCACTGAGCTGATGGATCTCTTATAATTACATTTGCCCGGCAGACACAAATCTGAGAGCAGAGAACAGGGGAAACCCCTGTGCCTTCCAATTAGACCTGCTAGAGAGTGAGTGTGCCTTCAAGTGAGTGTGTACAGAGCCCTAGATCCAGAGTCCCTCTACGCTAGCAGCCAGTCATTGAATTCCTCCCACCCACACCCCCACTGTGGGCAACATAAGGATCCTTGGGAAAGCTTTCTCAACATTGAAGCCCCTGTACTGAGTGTCTACCAGTTGAGTCCAGGCAAACAACTCCTGGAGCCCAGTCAGATCTGAATACCAGAAAGAGAGTATGACAGGCCTGTAGGCCACTGAGGTTTTCAGGAAATCTGCACATGTTTATTGTGCCTGTGAACAGCGCCAGCATCTGTACTACCTCCTGTGCCTGCACCACCACCCCAGCCCCGCATTCTACACACCTACACTCTCTAGCACTCTGTCCTTCAAGGCACATTTCCACACACATGCTTGCTTGTCTGCACTTGTGCATCTGCCTCTTGCAGACCTTTCTCCCTTAGGTACAGCTGAAACATGAAGACACACTCTCAAACCAGTGGACCTCTCTCCTCTTCCTGAGAATACTCCAGACACCAGAGACAGAGAAGCCCAGTCGGAAGTACAGACTCCAGAAACAAACAGCAAAGGTTATAGATAAGCAGATGGCTAGAAGTCAGCACGTAAGAACACATCCAACAAAAATCATGACAACATGGCTTCACCAGCAACACCAAAAATCAATGGATATGATAATTTATCAGATATAAGGAAAAATGATCTCAAATCTATGATTATCCAGTTATTAGTGGCACATAAGAAAGGAAAAGAACATAGCTTTCAAAGAAATACAGGCAAATACAGCCAAATAAGCACAGGCACAATTAGTGGCATATAGAGAGGAAAAGAATAAAAAAAAGAAGTCATCATAGATAGACTAAAATTCACATTCAAACAGATGAAGGAAATTGTTAAAGACATGAAAACAGAGTTAGAATCAATAAAGAAAACACAAACAGAGAAAACCCTGGAGCTGGAGAACTTAGAGAAAAATATCAGGAACCACAGAGGTAAGCATCACCAATAAAATACAAGAGATGGAAGAGAGAATTTCTGGTGCTGAAGATACACTTGCAGAAATTGATACTTCTCTCAAAGTAAAAGTAAAATCAGAAAAGTTCTAAACACGAAACATCCAAGAAATCAAGGATGCCATGAAAAGAAGAAATCTAAGAAAAATAGGAATTAATGAAAAAGATTCCGTGCTCTAGGGTCTAGAAAATATTTTGAAGAAAATTTTCCAACTTAAAGAATGAAATGTCCACAAACATTCTAGAGGCCTACAGAACACCAAATAGACTAGACCAGAAAAGAAACTCCTTAAGTCACATCATAGTCAAAACACTAAATCTACAGAACATATATATATATATGTTATATTATATTATATATTACATTATATTATATTGTATTATATTATATATATTATATAATATATTATATATAATAAGTTATATATATATTAAAAGCAGGAAGGGAAAAAGGCAACATAACATATAAAGGTAGACTTATCAGAATCACACTAGACTTCTCAACAGAAACTAAGAAAGTGAGAAGAGACAGGGCAAAAGTCTTGTAGACTCTAATGGATCATAGATGCCAACCCAGACTAGTACACCCAGCCAGCAAAGATTTCAATCAACATAGATGGAGAAAACAAAATATTCCATGGCAAAACTAAACTTAAACAATATCTACACAGCAACACATCCCTACAGAAGTTACTAGAAGGAAAATTCCAATCCAACGAAAACAACTATACCCAAGAAAACATATGATATAGGTAAGTTCACAAGAAAAAATTAAAAGAAAACATGCAATGAAACACAGCAACACCAACAACTCCACAATAAAAGAAACTAACATTCATTGGTCACTATTATCTATCAATATCAATGGACTCAACTGTCCAATAAAAAGACACAGACTAACAGAATGGTTGCCGAAACAGGATCCAACATTCTTCTGCATCCAAGAAACACAACTATGCAACAAAAATAAACACTACCTCAGAGTAAAGGGATGGAAATATTTTTTTTCAAGCAAACAAACCCAGAAAACAAGCTGGGGTACCTATCCAAATATTTAATAAAATAGACTTTCAACCAAAATTAATCAAAAAAGATGAGGAGAGGCACTTCATTCTCATGAAAGGAAAAACCCACCAGGAGGACATCACAATCCTGAACATCTATGCCCCTAATACAAGAGCACCTACATTTGTAAATGAAACTTTTACTAAAGCTGAAAACAGATCAATCCCAATACCTTAATAGAGGGAGATTTTAGCATTCCACTCTCAACAAAGGACAGATCATCTAGACAGAGGTTAAATAGGAAAATAAAGGTGCTTACAAAGGTCCTAAATCAAATGGACATAATAGATGTCTACAGAACTTTTCACCCAAATTAAAAAGAGTATGCATTCTTTTCAGCACCTCACTTTCTCCAAAATAGACCATGTGGTTGGTCATAAAGCAAGTCCCAACAGATACAAGAAGGTTGAAATAATCCCTTGTATCCTATCTGACAACCATGGACTAAAACTGGACCTCAAAAAAAAAAAAAAAAAAAAAAAACAGAAAAAAATACTATGAATACACACATGAATGAAAAGTAAATAACTCTCTACTTAATGACAGCTGGATTAGGGAAGAAATAAAGAAAGAAATTAAAGACTTCCTAGAATTCAATGACAATGAAGGTACAACATACCCAAACTTATGGGACACAATGAAAGCATTGCTAAAGAGGAAAATTCATAGCACTACGTCCTGTCAAGAAGAAATGAAACATCTCATACAAGCAACTTAATGTTTCCCCTGAAAGCCCTAGAAAAAAAGAAGCAGAGGCACCCAAGAGGAGTAGATAGCTGGAAATAATCAAAGTTAAGGCTGAAATCAATCAATTAAAAACAAATGAAACAATGCAAAGAATCAATGAAACCAAGAGCTGGTTCTTTGAGAAAATCAACAAGATAGACAAACCCTTAACCAAACTAACTAAAAGGCAGAGAGAAACTATCCATTCAGTAAAATCAGAAACGAAATGGGTAGCATAACAACAGACACTGAGGAAATCCAGACAATCATCAGGTCTTACTACAAAACCCTATATGCCACAAAATTTGAAAATCTAAATGAAATGAACAATTTTCTTCATAGATTACATGTACCAAAATTAAATCAAGATCAGGTAAATAGATTGAATAGTCCTATATCCCACACGGGAATAGAGGCCGTCATCAAAAGTCTCCCTTGCAAAAAAAGCTTAGGGACAGATGGTTTCAGTGCAGAATTCTACCAGACATTCAAAGAAGAGCTAACTCCCAATCTCTTCAAACTATTCCACAAAATAGAAAGAGAAGGAACATTACCAAATTCATTCCATGAACCCAGAGTCACATTGATACCTAAACCACACAAAGACCCAACAAAAAAGAGATCTTCACACCTATCTCTAGGTTATTTCCAAGCATGGTCCTTGGTTGGAGTATCAGTCTCAGAAAAGACCCCTGTGCCAAGATTTTTTGGTTCTGTTGCTTTCCTTGTGGATTATCCTGAAGCATAAAGACACACATGGTATATACTCACTTATTAGAGGATATTAGACATATAATATAAGGTAATCATACTGAAATCTGTACACCTACGGAAGCTAATAAAGAAGGAGGACCCTGGGTAAGATGCTCAATCTTCATTCAGAAAGGCAAATGGGATGGACATCGGAAGAAGGAGAAGAGAGGGAACAAGTCAGGAGCCTACCACAGAAGGCCTCTGATACCCAGCAATCTATCAAAGTAGATGCTGAGACTCATAGCCAAACTTTGGGCAGAGTAAAGGAAATCTTATGAAAGAAGGGGAGATAGAAAGATATATACCCCATTTTAATTGGAATGTTAGGTTGTTGATATAGTTTCTTGAACTCTTTATATGTTTTGAATATTAGCCCTCTGTCACATGTAGGGGTGGTGAAGAGATTTTCCCATTCTGTAGGCTGCAGTTTTGTCCTTTTGATTGTGTTCTTTGCCCTACAGAAGCTTCTAAATTTTATGAGTTCACCTTTATTAATTGTCCATCTTAGTGCCTGCACCATCAGTGGTTTTTTTTTTGTTTGTTTGTTTGTTTGTTTGTTTTCAGAAAATTGTCTTCTGTACCATTGAGTTCATTAAGATGGGAGAGATGGAGGGGAAAAGTATTGTAAGAGATGAGTGGAATTGGGGGACATCTGGGGTTGTTATGGAAACCTAGTGCAGTGAAAACTCCCTAAAATCTACCAGAGTAAGCTTAGTGAAGTTTCCTGGCAATGGGTGATATGGAGCACAAACTGGCCATCTTTTATAATCAGGCATGTCTCCTCACAGTGGGACTGAGACATCAACCCAGGAAAAAACCATCAACCTACAGTATGACCTGCCTACAAGACATGCTGTGGCAATTGGGGTCACAGAACTTGTGGGAGTGGCCAATCCATGACTTGTGGCCAATACCACAAGAAGAAGCCCACACATGATACTGCCTGGATGGCAGGGAACCAGAGACATGACTGTCAACTCAGAGGCCCAGGATAAAACCAAACACAACTGGCAAAAAAAAAAACGAGCAATGAAATGATTACTAATGATATTCTGCTTTATTCATCAATAGGTGCTTAGCCCAATTGTTATCAGAGAGGCATCACCCAGCAACTGATAGGAGCACATGTAGAGACCCACAGCCAAACTCTAGGCTAAGCCAGAGGAATCTGGCAGAAGAATGAGAGGAAGGATTGTAGAATTCTGAGGGGTTGAGGACAGCATTAGAACAGGGGCTATTGAAGCAACTAAGGAGAGCTCATAGAAGCTGATAGAAACTGAAGTGAGAGACATGGACCCCATAGTGGTCTAAGCTAGGTCCTCAGAATGTACCTACACAGCTTGGCATTCTTGTGGGACTCTCAACAATGGGAGTTCTAAGGGTGTCTCTGATTCTTTTGACTGAATTTGGGACCCTTTTTTTCCTACTGCACTGCATTATACAGACTTGAAATGGAGTTTATGCACAATCTCACTGTATTTGGTTAGGCCATGTTTGGTAAAATTTCCTGGGAGACCTGCTGTTTCTTTTCCTTTTCTACTTCTTTTTCCCTAAAGGGAAGCAGAGGAGGAATTGATCCAGTGAAGATGGGAAGTGGGGGAGGGACTGGGAAGAGGGGAGGGAGGAAAAAGTGCCATCCATCGGGATATAATGTATGAGAAAAAAACATTTTTTAAAAGATTACTGGTAAGGGTGTGGAGCAAAGAAAACTCTTTTTTGTTAGAGGTTTGAATATAAACTCATAGTGCCATTTTAAAATAAGCAAAAAAAAATCAAATATTTAAAATAAGAAACCATATGGTCCATCAGTCCTTCAACTGGATATATTAACCAAAGAAAATGACATTAAAATTCACTTTCATTGCAACACCATTCATAATATCACCAATGAAATGGAGACAACTTAGCTGCTCAACAACTGATTAATCATAAAAGAAAGAAATCCTGTCATGGTGACAATAAGCTGGAAGTGTGTGTGTGTGTGTGTGTGTGTGTGTGTGTGTGTGTGTGAGGGGGGTGTCATTATATTAATTATAATCCAAACAGAAAAAGGCAAGTAAATTGTTTTATAATTATCCATAATCTAAAAGACTTTTTATTACACAGAAGTTAAAAGTAGAATGGTGATAGCCAGAAACAAAGGAAATAGAGAAGAAGGAAAGATAAAGAAAGGTTGATGACTTGGTACTATATAATCATAATGAATAAGAATTTCTGGTGTGCTACTGAATAGTGGGACGATTATAGTAATAGTCATACTATATATGTCAAAATGTAAAAGAAAGGATTGTGAATAATTTCACTAAAGGAATTACATAACATGTATTGAAATATTATCTGATAGTACATTGATATACAATTAATGAAATTAATAGGCAAAAATAAAATTATTAATTTTAAATGAACTTAAAATATACTTAATAAAAGTCTCCATTGTCTTATAACTGGCCTACATGCAGAAATTGACTGTGAAATACTCAGCCATAAATACTACATCTATATCATACCTCCTGTTCCTAAGACTCAGAGATCATCTTGAAAGATGGAGCAGAAAGAAGATAAGAGTCAGAAGTTGGGGAAGACCAGAATAAAACATTGTCTTCTGGACACTATGGAACTGATGCAATTATGAGTCCCACAACAGCTGTGGTTGCCTGCATAAGACTTTTACAAGATCAAGCTGTCCAACATTCTAGAATAAACTGGGAAGGAGCTTATGAGGCTCCACCTCTAACTGAGGAGCTTTTGATAATGGATAGCTTCTGGGAAATGGAAAGTCACTTTTCTATAAAGGTAGGGTTCTTTGTAGATAACCATGCTCAAGTGGGTGGCCCTGTACTCGAAAGTACATGGACAGCATAAATTTGAGTAAATGAGTTATTAGAATAGAAAAAGAAGATGCTACAGAAATCTTAGAATTCCACTGAGAGATTATGTGTTACACAACTATAAACATTTCCCTCTATTGGATGTTCTACTCAACCAAATCAAAATTTAACAACAATAACAATAACACCAACAAGACACAATTGCTGAAGACTCTACACACTTTGGTGTCAGGATACAGAAATGAGGCTAAAACTAAGTGGGAAGCTTCCACTGTTTTAATCTACATAGCTCCAGAAGGTCCTTTGTAGACTTCTAGGAGAGAATTGTCATCATCAGTTCTACTCAGCTGTGGCTCCTGTGTGACTACCAAGTGTTCAGGAAATATTGTCTCAAAGATAAAACAGTGGTAAGTATGCTATGGGAATGATCAAATGCTTATTGATTGGATTTGAGGATGGCTCCACAGGAATAAATTCATGTCTGGTACTGTAAAAAGCTCATAGCAGCAGAGAATCCCAAAGGAGAAAGTACTGCTGCCATGTTGCTAAATGGACACAATAGATATGTCCAATCAATTGCTAAGCATTTATTTTTATGTCCATAGATTAGAAATTTTTTATGCAATGGGTGGTGTTTACTAAAGAGGCTCATAAGCTAGTGAAAATAATAATTGTTGCCTACTCAGGCTTCAGGACATCTACTTCATCTCCAGGCTCAAGGAAAACCACAGAGGAATGGAAAACAGAAATGTAAAAGCTGGAAGAAGTCGAGTGTTGTGGAACACGGTAGCCTCTCAGAAGCTGTTTTAAATACACGAGCCTTGGAAAAGATGGCAACTGTCAGTATACAGCCTTGGAGAGGGTGTTCAAGAGGCCTTATCTTTCCATGAAAATTTGTAAGCAACTAAGAGTTTCTAGAGGAAGGGACCCACAAGACCTCACTACTCCCCGATGATCTGTAGGCAATTAACGGCTGTTAGAGGAGAATGAGACATTTATATCAGTTCATATAGTCACTAGTAAGTTCATGCTCCTTTTTATAACCTTACATTAATGCTCCTGTAAGCAATCTTAATTATTCAACTCTCTAGATCACAGAAAAGGCATAAATAGGAGAGGAACTAATAAACAAAAAAACGTGCAAAAGAGGGAGAAAGATGAGAGGAGTGAATATACTAAAAATTATGTACATGTGTGTTCTGGCGACCTAGTTTTATGTCAACTTGACATATGCTAGACTCATTTGGCATGAGAGAAGCTCAGCTGAGATGAAAACATATTATTATGGGTTCAGGAATAGTCACATACTGACCACCCAAACACCAGACTCATATTGATGGAAATTTATTGAACACTGAACAAAAACTGACAAGTCAGGGACATAATCTGGACTCAGGACCCAGACTATGATGCAGGGCTTCCTCTAAAGTAGTTTTTTTTTTTAATAGAAAAAAAAAAAAACAACCTGGGCTAGAGAGATGGCTTAGCTGTTAAAGGCTAGGCTCACAATCATAAATATAAGAAAAAACAAACCCAGGTAGCCATGTATAGAATTCAGGGCGGAGGGGAACATCACATCATTTTGACTAACTAAACATAGTTGATTTTTTTTCTAAGTGTATGGTGTCGTATTTAGGTAGATAGAGAAAGCACTTTTAGCTGATTGCCTGGATTTAGCGTAGGGGAGCTCTTGGGGGCTTTACAGGTTTCCAGGAGTAAGGAACATAGCAGGGTGTAGTGATCATACCTCTAACAGAATATACATTTGTCTTTAATTCAAACAGAACATGCATTTATAATCTACTGTTTTATTCTCTTTTTTTTAATTTTTTTTACTTTTTTAATTTTATTTTTTTCTTATCAGTTACATTTTATTAACTCTGTATCCCAGCTGGTATCCCGCTCCCTCATTCCCTCCAATCCCACCCTCCCTCCCTCATCTCCACCCTGCCCCTTTCCAAGTCCAGTGATGGGGGGGACCGCCTCCCCATTCATCTGGTCCTGTTTTATCAGGTATCTTCAGGACTGGCTGCAAAGTCCTCCTCTGTGGCCTAACAGGACTGCTCCTACCTTGGGGGGTGGGGAGGTCAAAGAGCCAGCCATTGAGTTCCTGTCAGAAATAGTCCTTGTTCCCCTTACTATTGGAAACCAATTGGTTACTGAGCTACCACAGGCTACAGCTGAGCAGAGGTTCTAGGCTATATCCATACATGGTCCTTGGTTGAATGTCAGTCTCAGAAAAGACCCTGTGCCCAGATATATTTGGTCCATGTGGAGCTCCTATCCTTTCCCCATCATACTAACTCCCCTTCTTTCATATGATTCTCTGTACTCTGTCGAAGGTTTGGTTATGAGTCTTTGTATCTGCTTCGAAAACACTGCTAGTTAGAGTCTTTCAGATGCGCTCAGTAGACTCCTGTCATACGTTCAATGCACATCCCATCTGTCTTTCTAAACGAGGATTGATCATCTTACCCCATGTCTGTTCTCTTGATTATCTTTTTTAGGTGTATAGATTTCATTATGTTTATCATATCACGTAGGTCTATATAAGTGAGTATATACCGTGTTTATCTTTCTCTTTCTGGGATATTTCATTCAGAATGATCTTTTCTAGATCCCACCATTTGCCTGCAAATTTCATGATTTCCTCCTTTTTGATTGCTGAGTAGTATTCCATTGTGTAAAAATATCACAATTTCTGTACCCATTCCTCCGTTGATGGACATCTGGGTTGTTTCCAGATTCTGGCTATTACAAATAAAGCTGCTATAACATGGTTGAGCAAATATCCCTTTTGTGTACTTGAGCAAAGTTTGGGTATATACCTGGCAGTGGTATAGCTGTGTCTTGAGGAAGCACTATTCCTAATTGTCTGAGAAAGCACCAGATTGATTTCCAGAGTGGTTGTACCACTTTACATTCCCACCAGCAGTGGAGGAGGGTTCCCCTTTCTCCACAACCTCTCCAGCATGTGTTGTCACTTGAGTTTTTCATCTTGGCCATTCTGATGGGTGTGAGGTGAAATCTCAGGGTCGTTTTCATTTGCATTTCCCTGATGGCTAATGAGGATGAGCATTTCTTTAAGTGTTTCTCTGCCATTTGATATTCCTCTGTCGAGAATTTTCTGTTTAGCTCTGTTCCCCATTTTTTAAGTGGATTACTTGGTTTGCTGCTTTTCAGCTTCTTTAGTTCTTTGTATATACTTGATATTAGTCCTCTGTCCGATAAAGGGTTAGTGAAGATTCTTTCCCAATCTGTAGGCATCATTTTGTTTTGATGACGGTGTCCTTTGCTTTACATAAGCTTTTCAGTTTCATAAGGTCCCATTATTTGATTGTTGCTCTTAGAGCCTGTGCTGTTGGTGTTCTGTTCAGGAAGTTGTCTCTTGTGCCAATGAGTTCTAGGCTGTTCCCCACTTTTTTTCTAACAGATTTAGAGTATTTGGTTTTATGTTGAGGTCTTTGATCCACTTGGACTTTAGTTTTGTGCAGGGTGATAAATATGGATCTATTTTCATTTTTATGCATGTAGACATCCAGTTGGACCAGCACCATTTGTTGAAGATGCTGTCTTTTTTCCATTGAATGGTTTTGGCTTCTTTGTCAAAAATCGAGTATTCATAGGTGTGTGGGTTTATTTCTGAGTCTTCTATTCGGTTCCATTGATCCTGCTTTCTGTTTTTATGCCAATACCAGGCAGTTTTTATTACTATTGCTCTGTAGTACAGCTTGAGATCGGGGATGGAGATACCTCCAGATGTTCTGTTGTTGTACAGGATTGTTTTGGAGATTCTGGGTTTTTTGTTTCTCTATATGAAGCTGAGAATCTTTTTTTTTTTCAAGGTCTGTAAAGAATTGACTTGGTATTTTGATGGGAATTGCATTGAATCTATAGATTGCTTTTGGCAAGATGGCCATTTTCATTATGTTAATCCTACCAATCCATAAGCACGGGAGATCTTTCCATTTGATGTCTTCTTCAAATTCTTTCTTCAGAGACTTGAAGTTTTTTTTTTGTTTTTTTTTTTTAAAAAAAAGTTCTTTAACTTGCTTAGTTACAGTCAAACCAAGTACCATACTAATTTATGTTGTTAGTGGCTTTGTGAATGGTGTTATTTCCCTAATCTTTCTCAGCACTTTTGTCTTTGGTATGCAGGAGGGCTTCTTATTTTTTAGCTGATTCTGTATCCAGTCACTTTGCTGAAGGTGTTTATCAGCTGAATGCATTCTCTGGTTGAATTTTTGGGGTCACTCATATATACTATCATATCATCTGCAAATAGTGACACTTTGACCTCTTCCTTTCTGATTTGTATCCCCTTGATCTCCTTTAGTTGTCTTTTTTATTTATTTTTATGTTTTATTAATTACACTTTATTCATTTTGTATTTCCCCATAAGCCCCTCCTCCTCCCCTCCAGATCCCACCCTCCCTCCCCTTTTTGCATGCATGCCACTCCCCAAGTCCACTGATAGAGGAGGTTCTCCTCTCTTTTCTGATCTTAGTCTATCAGTTCTCATCAAAAGTGGCTGCATTGTCCTCTACTGTGGCCTGGTGAGGCTGCTTCCCCCTCAGGGGGAGGTAATCAATGAGCAGGCCAATCAGATTATGTCAGAGGCAGTCCCTCATCCCATTACTATGTAACCCACTTGGACACTGAACTGCCATGGGCTACATCTGTGCAGGGGTTCTAGGTTATCTCCACAAATAGTCCTTGGTTGGAGTATGAGTTTCTGGGAAGTTCCCTGTGTTCAAATTATCTTGTTCTGTTGCTCTCCTTGTGGAGTTCCCGTCCCCTCCAGCTCTTACTATTTCCTACTTCTTACATAAAATTCCATTCACTCTGCCCATCAGTTGGCCATCAGGCTCAGCATCTGCTTTGACAGTCTGCAGGGCAGAAGCTTTCAGAGGCCCTCTGTGGCAGATTCCAAGGTTGTTTCCTGTTTTCTTCTGGCTTTCAGAGGCCCTCTGTAGCAGGTTCCGAGGTTGTTTCCTATTTTCTTTTTCTTCTGATGTCCATCCTCTTTGCCTTTCAGGATGGGGATTGAACATTTTAGTTAGGGTTCTCTCTTTTGCTTAGTTTGTTTAGATGTTCAGATTTTAGTGGGTTTATTCTATGTTGTATGTTTATATGAGTGAGTATATACCATGCGTGTCTTTTTGCTTCTGGGACAACTCACTTAGGATGATCCTTTCCAGGTCCCAACATTTACCTGCAAATTTCATGATTTCTTTATTTTTCGTTGCTGAGTAATACTCCATTGTATAGATGTACCACAGTTTCTGCATCCATTCTTCAGTTGAGGGGCATCTGGGCTGTTTCCAGCTTCTGGCTATTACAAATAAAGCTGCTACAAACATGGTTGAGCAAATGTCCTTTTTGTGTACTTGAGCAAAGTTTGGGTATATGCCTAGGAGTGGTATGGCTGGATCTTGAGGAAGCGCTATTCCTAATTGTCTGAGAAAGCACCAGATTGATTTCCAGAGTGGTTGTAGAAGATTACATTCCCACCAACAGTGGAGGAGGGTTCCCCTTTCTCCACAACCTCTCCAGCATGTGTTGTCCCTTGAGTTTTTCATCTTGGCCATTCTGATGGGTGTGAGGTGAAATCTCAGGGTTGTTTTGATTTGCATTTCCCTTTTAGTTGTCTTTTTGCTCTGGCTAGGACTTCAAGTACTATGTTGAAGAGGTATGGAGAGAGTGGGCTATCTTGTCTTGTCCCTGATTTCAGTGGGATTGATTTAAGTTTCTCTCCATTGAGTTTAATGTTGGCTATAGGCTTGCTGTATATTGCCTTTATTATGTTTAGATATGTGCCTTGTATCCCTGATCTCTCCAAGACTTTAAGCATGAATGGGTGTTGGACTTTGTCAAATGCTTTTTCAGCATCTAAGAGATGATCATGTGGTTTTTCAACTTCAGTTTGTTTATGTGGTGGATTACATTGATGGATTTCTGTATGTTGAACCACCCTTGCATGCCTGGGATGAAGCCTACTTGGTCATGGTGGATGATATCTTTGATGTGTTCTTGGATTCGGTTTGCAAGTATTTTATTGAGTATTTTTGCGTCAATGTTCATAAGAGAGACAGGTCTGAAGTTCTCTTTTTTTGTTGGGTCTTTGTGTGGTTTAGGTATCAGGGTGACTCTCACTTCATAGAATGAGTTTGGTAATGTACCTTCTGTTTCTATTTTGTGAAATAGTTTGAGAGGAATTGATGTTAGCATTTCTTTGAAGGTCTGGTAGAATTCCGCACTGAAACCATCTGGCCCAGGGCTTTTTTTGGAGGGGAGACTGTTAATGACTGCTTCTATTTCCTTGGGGGCTATAGAGCTATTCAGTCTTTCTACCTGATCTTAACTTAATGTTGGAAGATGGAATCTATCAAGAAAATTGTCCATTTCATTTAGGTTTTCAAATTTTGTGGCTTATAGGCTTTTGTAGTATGACCTAATGATTGTTTGAATTTCCTCAGTGTCTGTAGTTATGTCACCCTTTTCATGTCTGATTTTGCTGATTTGGATAGCTTCTCTCTGCTTTTTAGTTAGTTTGGCTAAGGGTTTGTCTATCTTGTTGATTTTCTCAAAGATCCAGCTTTTTGTTTTAGGATTCTTTGAATAGTTTTATTTGTTTCTAATTGATTGATTTCAGCCCTGAATTTGATTATTTCCAGCCGTCTGCTCCTCTTGGGTGTATCTGCTTCTTTTTTTTCTAGGTTTTTCATTTGGTACATTAAGGTGCTTGTATGTGATGTTACAAATTTCTTCTTGAAGGCACTTAGTGCTATAAATTATCCTCTGAGCACTGCTTTTAATGTGTCCCATAAATTTGCGTATGTTGTGCCTTCATTTTCATTGAATTCTAGAAGTGTTTAATTTCTTTCTTTATTTCTTCCTTAACCCAGCTGTCATTGAGTAACAAGTTGTTCAGTTTCCATGTGCGTGTAGGCTGTTTGTTATTTCTGTTGTTGTTGAGGTCCAGCTTTAGACCGTGGTGGTCAGATAGAATACAAGGGATTATTTCAATCTTTTTGTATTTGTTGAGTCTTGCTTTATGACCAACTATATGGTCTATTTTGGAGAAGGTTCCATGTGGTGCTGAAAAGAAGGTATACTCTTTTGAGTTTGGATGAAATGATCTGTAGACGTCTATTAAGTCCATTTGATTTAGGGATTTTGTAAGTGTTTTTATTTCCCTATTTATTTTCTGTTTAGTTGATCTGTCCCTTGGTGAGAGTGGAGTGTTGAAGTCTCCCACTATTAAGGTATTAGGATCAATGTGTGATTTAAGCTTTAATATTGTTTCATTTACGAATGTAGATGCTCTTGTATTTGGGGCATAGATATTCAAAATTGTGATGTCCTCTTGGTGGATTTTCCCTTTGATGAAAATATAGTGGCCCTCCTTATCTTTTTTGATTAACTTTGGTTGAAAGTCTATTTTATTAGATATTAGGATGGCTACTCCAGCTTGTTTTCTGGAACCATTTGCTTGAAAAACATTTTTCCAGCCCTTTACTCTGAGGTAGTGTTTATCTTTGTTGCATAGGTGTGTTTCTTGGATGCAGCAGAATGTTGGATCCTGTTTCTGCAACCATTCTGTTAATCTGTGTCTTTTTATTGGGGAGTTGAGTCCGTTGATGTTGATAGATACTAGTGACCAACAATTGTTACTTACTTTTGATGTGGAGTTGGTGGTGTCACTGAGTTTCATTGCTTGTATTCTTTTGGGTTTTTCTTTTTTTGTGTGTAGTTATCTATTTACTTTGTTTCCTTAGATGTAGTTGTTTTCTTTGGTTTGGAGTTTCCCTTCTAGTAACTTCTATAGAGCTGGGTTACTATGTAGATATTGTTTAAATTTGGTTTTGTCATGGAATATTTTGAACTCTCCGTCTATGTTGATTGAAAGTTTTGCTGGGTATAATAGTCTGGGTTGGAATCTGTGGTCCCTTAAGGATTCTATGATTTCTGTTCAGGCCCTTCTGGCTTTCATAGTTTCTGTTGAGAAATCTGGTGTGATTCTGATAGGTCTACCTTCATATGTTACTTGGCCTTTTTCCCTTGCTGCTTTTAGAATTTTTTCTTTGTTTTGTAGGTTCAGTGTTTTGACTATGATGTGACATGAAGTATTTCTTTTCTGGTCTAGTCTACTTGGTATTCTGTAGGCCTCTTGTATGTTTATGGACATCTCCTTCTTTAAGTTGAGAAAATTTTCTTCTATAATTTTCTTGAAAATATTTTCCGGACTTTTGAGCCTGATGTCTTCTTTTTCTTCTACTCCCATTATTCTTAGATTTTGTCTTTTCATGGTGTCCTTGATTTCTTGGATGTTTTGTGTTTGGAACTTTCCTGATTTTATTTTTATTTTGAGAGGTGTCAATTTCTGCAAGTGTATCTTCGGCTCCTGAGATTCTTTCTTCCATCTCTTGTATTCTGTTGGTGATGCTTACCTTTGTATTTCCTGATCTTTTCTCTATGTTCTCCAGCTCCAGGTTTTTCTCTATTTGTGTTTTCTTTATTGATTCTAATTCTGTTTTCATGTCTTGCACCATTTCCTTCATCTGTTTGAATGTGTAGTCCTGTTTTTCAATGGCATCTTCTATTTTTTTTTTTGTCCATTTCCTCTCTATGTATCACTAATTGTGCCTCTACTTCTTTGGGTATAATTGCCTGTATTTCTATGAGAGCTTTGTTTATTTCTTCTTTGTTTGCCTTCATTTGTGTGGACATTTTTTTGAGAGCTTTGCTCATTTCTTCTTTGTTTGCCTCAATTTTGGTGGTCATTTCTCTGAGAGCTCTATGTGTTTCCTCTTTGTTCGTCTTGATTTCTTTGGCTAGTTCTCTGAGGGCTTTGTTCATTTCATCTTTATGGGCCTCTAATAGCTGGAGAAACATAGTTTTGAGGTTATTTTCTTGTATATCTAGTGAATTGAAGTGTCCATTGGTTTGTGGGGTTACTGGTGAGGTCATTATGTCCTGATTTTTGTTGGGAGTGTTCTTACGTCTGCCTCTAGCCATCTGGTTATTTATAACTCTCATTGTTTGTTTCTCGAGTTTGTAGTTCAGTCTATGATCGTCTCTTTCTGTTTTCTGGACTGTTTTTTCAGGAAGATGAGAGAGGTTCACTGGTTTGGGAGTGTGGGTTTTGGTTTTAGTTTTGTGTAAGTAAGGAATGTGATGCCAGCGCCATTCGCATGTGCTTTTAGCGGGCGCAGTGTTCATGCGGGGATTCTCTGACTATTGCAGTGGCCTGCAGGCCACTATTATGCAGTTCTGACTGAGATCCAAGGATTGCCTGGATTACACTGGTGGACCCACAAGGCAGAGGCTTCAACATTGGGGTCGCTATCCCAAGAATCCCTATGATGCCCACACTAGGGGTGTGGGTTGCAGGGATCTCGTCTGGTTGCTTCTGTGGAGAGGCCCTGGGTCTGGGGCAAACTCTCCCTAGAAGGCTCATTCACTCTCTTGCAGGACCAGTTGGAATGCACAGGTTTTCCCCTTGCTCTCTACTCTCTGATTTGGTCCTGCTGCGGAAAAATACGCGGGTAGGCTAACAGTCAGCTCTGTGGCACTATGGCCGCAGGACTCGTTGTCCACCTTTCCTGTGTGCTGCCTCTCTGTCCTTTCCCTCTGCCAGGAGGGTTTATGTTGACTGGTCCCGGGGTAGCACAGGAAAGAGTTAGGTTGATTGTTCTCAATCCCAGATCCCGGGCCCAGATCTCTCTGACAGAAGCCGCCTGGCGGTAGAACCTATGTTTTCCGATTCCGAGAGTGTACCAGGTAGGGTTGAGTGTCCTCAGATCCAGAGCTTGAGTTTTTCTGCCAGGGGCCGCTGGGTGAGCTGGAGAGGGGGTGCTGTGTCCTGTGGCAGGCTGCCTTTCTGTCCTTCCCCTCTGACCTTCCCCTCCGCTAGGGCAAGCTTATGGCTGCGTTCTCAGGGAAGTTCCAGAAGGGGTTGGGACTTTTCAGTTCCGATCCTGAGCTGGGGTTTCTCTGCCTGGGGCCGGGGCTGGGGCCGCTGGTTAGTCCTTGGTGCTAGACCTTATTGTGCTGGACCCGGGAGAGTCTCAGGACGTGTTGAATGACCACAGTCCCAGCTCCCGAGCTGAAGGTTGTTTGCTAGGAGCAGCAGGGAGTACTGGGGTCCTGGCACTGTGAAGCCGCTGTGTGCCTCTCTATCCCTTTGCTCTGCAGCGGCAGGGTTATGGCGGTGTTCTGGTTCTCGGGGGAGTGCCCGAAAGGATTAGCTTTTCTCAACCCCGATCTCGGTTTTTTTTTTTTTTTTTTTTTTTTTGGTGGGAGCTGTAGCTCTAGCTGGGGCTGGGGTACAGACAGTGTGGTCTGTAACAGATTCTGCTGGATGCCTCCTTCCTCCTCCAAAAAGGGAGTTGGGTTTTGGGTGCTGAGAAGTGCCTGGGGATCACCTCTCAGGGTGTCTCCTCCCAGAGGAGTCAGCCGTGACCTGATTCTAGATGGACTCAGATCATGGTTAGTCTCTTTCTTCTTGGGAGTCTAGATAACTCTGTTCTGGGTTGACCAGCCCCTTCACCCACCAATTTCTGCATTCCGGGTCCTCTCCCCTTCAGCTAAGCTGCACACTAGCAGCCACCATCTTGGAAGTCTATTGTTTTATTCTAAGCAATAAGTATTGACTTTATTTAATTTTATCCTCTTCTCAGGCATGTAGAGCCTGGGAACTTGGACTTAATTTTACCTCATACTCAAGATGGGGACTGGGAGGTAAAATCACTTCTGATATCCTAAGCTTCTGATAGGTTAAAGGAGACAGCAGGTGTTAGCAGAGGAGCCATAATTATGATAAGAACTAAAGTAGGTCTCAATGGAGAGAGTATAGAGTGTAAGCAGATTACAACAGTATTTGTCTGTAGGCGAGCATTTGGGCTTTTTCTTGGTTAATTATTTATGTGAGTGGGCTTAGCTCTGTGGGAATGGTGATGCACAAGAAAGCATGCTAAGCAAGTCATGAGTAGCAAGTCAATAAGCAATGTTCCTCCATAGTCATTGCTTCAGTTCTTGCCTCCAGGTACCTTCATTGCTTGAGTGCCTGCTCTGACTTCCTTCAGTGAGGGAACCTGAGAGTTTCAAAATAAATTAATCCTTTCCTCCCTGATTTGGTCAGGGTATTTTATCAAAGTAATAGAAGACAAAATATGTATATAATTTTATTGGTTAACATTGTTGATATTTTTCAGAATTACAATATTTAATTTATATAAATCTGCTTCAGATGGGTGCCACTTTATTCCCAGTATGATATGGAAGCATTAATTCTATCTAAATTAATTTGCTCTACCATATATGTATAGATACATACATTATAGAGGAAACCAATCAATAATATGCTATAATTTTTAATTGGTGCATATAACATGTTATAATTTTTATTGGTACCAATAAAAATCTTAATAAAAATTTAACTTCAAGCTATATAAATATATTCTTGTTCTTTATTTTTTGTGTTTTTTAAGAAAAAAACAATTACATAAAGATTATAACTATAAACATAGCTTAAATGAATATAGATGGGAACTAACCCAGAGACCGACAACTGGACATTGTGCAGAAAGTGAGAGACTTTGAAATATTTAGTTCTGAATGGGAGGTGTCTGTCATCTCCCTCCCTCCAGGGTTCAAGAGACTATGCAGAGCCAGAGGTGGTAAGACTGTAAGAGCCAGAGCATAGGATAAACAGTGTCTTCAAGACACAACAGGACTGAGACACATATAGATTCACAGAAACTGTAGCAGTATGTATAGGGCCTGCACAGATTCAAGCCAGAGGGGGTTCCAGTGTTGAGTGTGGCAAGTGGACATGACTTCCCATCCATCCCTAGCAGGAAGTTTGCTGCAATCGATGTCAATTGAAAAGAAAACAAGCAAAAGACACTGTTGTTAGAACAAAACGACAGCCTACAGATTGGGAAAGGATCTTCACCAACCCAACATCTGACAGAGGGCTGATATCTGGAATATATAAAGAACTAAAGAAGTTAAAAGGCAATAATTCAAGTAACCCAATTAAAAAATAGGGTATGGAGCTAAAAAGAGAATTCTCTGTAGAGGAATATAGAATGGCAGAGAAACATAAGGAGATGTTCAACATCCCTAGCCATCAGAGAGTTGCAAATCAAAACGACCCTGAGATTTCACCTTACACCCATCAGAATGGCTAAGATCAAAACCTCAAGAGATAATGCATGCCGGAGAGGCTGTGGAGAAAGGGGAACCCTCCTCCATTGCTGGTGGGAATGTCAACTGGTACAACCACTATGGAAATCAATCTGGTGCTTTCTCAGACAGTTAGGAATAGTGCTACCTCAAGATCCAGCTATACCACTCCTAGGCATATATCCAATTATGCTCAAGTACACAACAAGGACATTTGCTCAACCATGTTTGTAGCAGCTTTATTCGTAATAGCCAGAACCTGGAAACAAACCAGATGTCCATCAACGGAGGAATGGATACAGAAATTGTGGTCCATTTACACAATGGAATACTATTCAGCAATTAAAAACAAGAAAATCATGAATTTTGCAGGCAAATGGTGGGATCTAGAAAAGATAATCCTGAGTGAGGTATCCCAGGAGGAGAAAGAAACACATGGTATATCCTCACTTATATAGACATATAAGATAGGATAAACATACTAAAATATGTATGCCTAAAAAAGGTAAACAAGAAAGTGGTCCAGGGATAAGATGATCAATCCTCATCTAGAAAGACAAAGGTTATGGACATTGGAAATAGGAGAAAACAAGTAATAGGATAGTAGCTTACCACAGAAGGCTCCTGAAAGACTCTACCTAGCAGTGTATCAAAGTAGATGCTGAGACCCTTAACCAAACATTCAGCAGAGTGTAAGGAATCATATGAAAGAAGGAGGAATTAGTATATCTTAGAGGGGACAGGGAGCCCCACAAGGTCCAAATATATCTGAGCACAGGGGTCTTCTATGAGACTGTTTATCCAACCAAGGACCATGCATGGATATAACCTACAACCCCTGCTCAGACATAGCCCATGGTAGCTCAATATCAAGTGGTTTCCCTAGTAAGGGGGACAGGAATTGTTTCTGACATGAACTCATGAGGTTCCCCTCCCCTCTGAGGAAGGATCAGCCTTGCTAGGCCACAGATAAGGACACTGCAACCATCCTGAAGAGACCTGATCAGCTAGGACCAGATGGAAGGAGAGGAGTACACCCCCTCTCAGTGGACTCTGAAGGGGGCAGGGAGGAGATGAGGGAGGGAGGAGAGGGTTGGGAGGGAAGGAGGGAGAGGGCTACAGCTGGGATACAAGTGAATGTATAAAATTATTTAAAAATAAAAAAATATTAAAAAAAAGAAAAGAAAACAAAACAAAATATCCCCCCTGCCCCCCAGTGGAATCTCACTGGCTAAACAAACCATACTTAAGAACAGACCGGATACCCAGAAGTAGGTGGCCAATACAAAACCGACTCAATGGTATTTTGTGGACATTTTGTCTCTTTGCTTTGTTTGGGCATTTTTCATCTTACTGGTCTTTTGCTTATATATTATGTTTCCCAGTTTTGTGTTTTTATGTGTTCTGTGTGCATGTGTGTATGTGTCAGTGTACTTGTGTATGTCTGTGTCTCTATGTTTTGTGTTTCTTAGACTTTTTTTAGTTACATTTTTTTAATTGAGTTTTTCTAAAGAGACAGATAAAGAAAATGTGGAATTGGATGGGTGAGAGGTGAGGAAGATCTGGGAGAAGTTGGGGGAGGGGAACTATTAGAATGTATTGTATGAAAAATATTATTTCCAATTAATAAAATAATATAGTTTAAAGTAATTAAAGTTGTACTGTGGAAAATATTGGACACACACACACACACACACACACACACACACACACAATAACAAGGAACACCAGAGAAGAATATAGAAAACAAAATTGTAGTGTTGTAAAAATGGCTCATTGGTTAAGAGAACTTACTTTTCTTGTAGAAGACCAGATTGAAAGAGAAAGAAAAAGGTATGTTGTGATAAGATCAGAAAACTAAATACAGAGTAAATATTTTCATTAGGGGTAAATGAGCTCATTGAGCTGGAGAGATGGCTCAGTGATTAAGAGCACATGCTACCCTTCTCAAGACGCAGGTTCCATTCCCACCTTCCACATAGTGACTCAAAATTATTTGTAGCTCCAGTTGCAGGGAATATGATGTCCACTTCTTACCTCCAAGAACATCAGACATGCCTGTGGTATACAGGCATGTGTGCAAGCAAAGTATCCACGTACTTAAAAGAAGATATGAACTCAAAATAGTGTGGTTACCTGCACAAGGCCTTTAGATAAAATGAAGCCAGACTGAATCCTTTGATTACAACCCTCCATTCTATACTGTGGAACTATTGGCAGGCAGTGTATAATTTCTAGGAAGAGGAAGAACCATACTTTAGTGATGTTCTGGCCACTGTAAGTTTCCTATGCTCCACTCGATGGCCTCACACCCATGCACATATGGGCCACAATAACTAGACTTGGTGGATTATCAAAAAATAAGATGTGAAGTTAGGAGCGAGCTGTGTTGACGTATGAAGGAAGCTGGAGGGGTAAGTGGCAGTAGATATGGTCAGATATTAATGCAGACATGTATGAAATTATAAGAATGAGGAAAATTTAGAGTACTTGGAATTATATCTTTAGACATAAATCATGATTAAAAATAGTCTATTTACTCATACAATCTACACAAATGAATTAAAAATGAATCATAGATTTTAATTTTTATTACTTAATGAAATTTTTATTTTCTGAGACAAGGTCTCACTATGTAGTGCTAGCTGGCCTGGAACTCACTGTGTGAACCAGGCTGACCTCAGACTCACAGAGATCTATCTGTCTCTACCTCTGATGTTCTGGGATTAAATGCATGCTCTGCTCTACCGCACCTGGTATGTTCATAGATTTAAATGAAAGAGATAACACTATAAAATATTTGGCAGAAAGAATAGCAACATATTTTCTTTTTATAATTCTAACGTATTCTTCTCTCATATATTACATCCAGGTTGTAGTTTACCCATCTCCTCCCAGTATCCCCTCATCTGCTGCTCCTCCATTTCACAAAAGGTCTCCTATGGCTATCAAACAAAGATGGCATATCAAGTTGCAACAAGACTAGGCACCTCCCTTTGTATTTAGGCTGGACAAGGCAACCCAGAAGTAGGAAAAGCATCCCAAAAGCAGACAAAACAGAGACAGCCCCTGCTCCCAATGTTAGGAGTTCCATAAGAAGAGAAAACTACACAACTGTTACATATATGTTGAGAGCCTAAGTCAGAAACATACGGGCTACCATATTTTCACTACTTTGACTTAAATGAGTGACCATAAAATTGTATGATAAAAAATAACTCATTGTATTCTACAAAAATTTAAATGGCTTAAGAAACATATCATGGTGGCGCATTGGTGGTGTAGTGGTGAGCATAACTGCCTTCCAAGAAACATATCAAGAACATGAAAAGATAGTCCTATATTTACAAATTATGTTGCTAAATTGTATTGCATCTACAATTCAGTGAAAATAAGATAAATGAGAAAAATGGACAATGTATAATAATCAGCATTTTTCTATAGAAAATAAACAAATAGTCAGCAAGCACAGGAAAGATCTGCAAAATTCTTAGTCAATAGAAATGTAAATTTAGACAAAAGGCCTTTCTTCTCTAAGATGACTAGAATCCAAAGCACAAACAATGACAAATATTAGCAATAATGGAGCAACTGGAGCCTTTTTACTCATAAGAGTAAACACAAAGTTTAGTGCAAAAGATCCAGCAGTATCATCTTCACTTAAACACTTGAGAAATATGAAAAGTTACATTCATATAAAATTTGTGCATAAGTATTCATAATAATTTTATTTATAATGGTTCAAAAATTTTAATAACTCAAATGTCTGCAAATTGATGAATTAATTTTAAAATGTGGTATGTTTTCACAATGAAACAATATTTGGCAATAAAAATATTGAAGAGCCTTGTTATGTAGCCCATGGTAGCTCAGTATTCAAGTGGGTACCCTAGTAAGGGGAACAGGGACTATTTCTGACATGAACTCAATGGCTGGCTCTTCGACCTTCCTCCCCACCCCCTGTCCCAAGTTAGGAGCAGACTTGCTAGGGCACAGAGGAGGACTTTGCAGTCAGTTCTGAAGATACTTGATAAACCAGAGTCAGATGAAGAGGGAGGAGGTCTTCCCCTATCAGTGAACTTGGAAAGGGGCAGGGAGGAGATGAGGGAGAGAGGGTGGGATTGGGAGGGAATGAGAGAGCGGGATACAGCTGGGATACAAAGTTAATAAAATGTAACTAATATTACAAAAATAAAAAATATATTGAAGAGTTGATACTAAAACATAAAGAAACCTTGAAGGTATTAAAGGAATAATGTAGTTTTTAAAGCCTTATATAATATGTACTCTGTTGCTGTTATTATCTTCAACTTGACAAAAGATAGAGTTATCTGAGAAAGGGAATCATAATTGAGAAAAAAATCCTTTATAAAATTGCCAGTAGATAAAACTATGGAGACATTTTCTTGATCAGTGACTGATGTGGAAGGGCCCAACTGACTGTGTGCATTGCAATCCCTCTCCAGGTGGTCTACAGCAGGCTTAGCAAACCATGAAGAGAAAGCAGTACCACTCCATGGTCTCCAGTTCAGTCTCTATGTCCAGGTTTCTGCCTTGAGCTCCTGTCATGATTTCCTTCAATGATGGACTGTGATGTGTGTGTAAGTGCAATTCTTTCCTGAATTGCTTTTGATCATGGTGTTTAATCACAGCAATGCATACTGACTAAGACAGAATGATTCCATTTATATGGATTATTTGAGATAAAGAAATCCAATAGCGGTTTACTAGTATTCTTTCTGTTGTATGGTGTTATGTATGCTATGAAAGGACAAAAATGAATCACCAGATGGGTGCATCTGTGAACTCTGTGGGCTACAAAAGTGGCTGGCCTGACAAAATAACCCTACTGATGCAATTCTGGTGTGAATGTTATGGGAGTAACTTCCTGGTTGTTTTTAAGGAGTGTTCCTTGAGACTGAACTCATATGTGCCACTGTTATCAAGGCCAAGGGCCATGGTTAGATGTGAAATAGGCTTCAGGGGAGAACCTACTACTATAATCCTGCTAAATGGAAATACATGACCTCAAATGACTTATTTATGTACCATTGGATCAGTGTATCTTTCAACATTCATCAGAGATGCTTCTTTTTGTGGTATATCATGATAGACACATAGATCTACAGCTGATCAAAATGCAGAGAAAAAGAGATTGCATAGTGTTCAGCCCTAAAAGGGTCATCTATATCTTATACCCTTCTCCCTAAGACTCAGTGATCATTGTGAAAGGGGTGAAAGTGTTGTAAATAACCAGATATGATGGATAACTGTTTTACAGACAACAGAAGAATTGCACACAGCAATTGTGACAGCATGCAAAAAACACATACAAATTCAAGCCCAAATCAAAACAAAACAAAACAAAAAACAAACAAACATCCAAGCATGGAGTTTGGGGAGATACAAAACTATTAGCATTTGATAATTACAGGGAGAGGGAGAGTCAATTCTCTTTAATGGTATGATATCTGATGGGTTGATCACACTCCAGGGCAGGCGTCACACCCAAGACTAGTTAGGCAACATGAACTAGATTCAATGAGAGAGAGAGAGAGAGAGAGAGAAAGCATGGAATTGGGTAGGTAGGGAAGTGTGAGTGGAAGATTTAGGAGGAGTCAGAAGAGATGGGTTGAGTATAATAAAAATAAATTTATGGAATTCTCAAAGAATTATTAAAATATTATTAGATGATGTTTTGAGCCATTCCATTAGGTTTATAGGTTTCTTGTGAATACACCTAACCTTTTAGAATGGGAAACCAAAGACTTGATTAATACCTACATAAGAGGAAAGGTGTTGTTTTTTTTTTTTTTTTTTTTTTTTGGTAAATACTAGGCCAGTTGCATTTTCCTAGGTTAACTAGGAGGAAATGATGATTCATTATCTAATAACAGTTCAATTGAGACCCACAATAAACTGTAGAAAATGACTATTAATTGGTGATAGCAGAAAAACTAAAGAACTATTTGCTAATAAATGATTGTGAGTAGATTTGTTCTCCTAAAATTAAAAAGCAGTACAACATCAAATATATCTTTTGTTACTGAAGATAAAGCAGAACAACAGGGAAAGTAAGATTAAAACATGTGAGACTTTCCAGATCTCAAAAAGAGAGATTAGAGGAATTATAGGTGGAAACTGCAACTTAATTAACACACACACACACAGCCATATTGGGTATAGATATTCTGTTTTGGTAGAGTATTTATAGACAGTTTAATGTTTCTTAACCCAAAGAAACTTCAACAAGCCCTTGGTCTAGAAGGCTATATTGGAATCCATTAAGGCTAGTTTTGAAACCAGAGGAAGATACTGATTGCTCTTCATTTTTCTCTCAGTATGTGTTAGGTATATAGAGAGAAACTTTTAAATTACTTCAAACTTATGTTTCAGAAAAGAAAAAAATACACTTAATTTACAGTTACATGCCACTTTATATTAGAGGTAGAAGGCAGAAGAATCAACATAGTAAAGGCAATATACAGCAAGCCTATAGCCAACATCAAACTAAATGGAGAGAAACTTAAATCAATCCTAATGAAATCAGGGACAAGACAAGGCTGCCCACTCTTTCCATTTCTCTTCTACATAGTTCTTGAAGTCCTTACTAGAGCAATAAGAAAATTAAAGGAGAACAAGTGAATTCAGTTTGGATGGGAAGAAATCAAAGTATCACTATTTGCTGATGACATAATAGTATACATGAGTGACCCCAAAAATTCTACCAGGAAACTCCTACAGCTGATAAACAACTTCATTAAAGTGGTTGGATACAAAATTAACTCAAAGAAATCAGTAGCCCTCCTATATACAAAAGAAAAAATGGGCTGAGAAAGAAATTAGGAAAACAACGCCCTTCACAATAGCCACAAAGGACATAGGGTACCTTGGTGTAACTCTAACTAAGCAAGTCAAAGACTTGTATGAAAAAAAAAAAAAACAAAACTTCAAGCTCTGAAGAAAGAAATAGAAGAAAATATCAGAAGATGGAAAGATCTCCCATGCTCATGGTCTGGCGGAATTAACATAGTAAAAATGGCCATACTACCAAAAGAAAACTACAGATTCAATGCAATTCCCATCAAATTATCAACACAATTCTTTACAGAACTTGAAAGAAAAATTCTCAACTTCATATGGAATAACAAGAAACCCAGAATTACTAAAACAATCCTCTACAATAAAAGATCTTCTGGAGTTATATCTATCCCTTATCTTTAGCTGTACTATAGAGCGACAATAATAAAAACTGCATGGTACTGGCATAGAAACAGACTGGAGGATCAATGGAACTGAACAGAAGACCCAGAAATAAACCCACAGTCCTACGGATACTGGATTTTTGACAAAGAAGCCAAAACCATGCAATGGAAAAAAGGACAACATCTTCAACAAATGAAGCTGGTGTAACTGGTTATCTACATATTGAAAAATACAAATAGATTCATATTTATCACCTTGCACAAAACTAAAGTTCAAGTGGATCAAAGACCTTAACATAAAACCAGACACACTAAACCTGTTAGAAAAAAAAGTAGAGAAGAGCCTTGAACTCATTGGCACAGGAGAAAACCTCCTGAACAGAACACCAACAGCACAGGCTCTAAGATCAACAATCAATAAGTGGGACGTCATGAAACTGAAAAGCTTCTGTAAAGCAAAGGACACTGTCATCAGAAGAAAATGACAGCCTATAGACGGGGAAAGGATCTTCACCAACCCTACATCTGACAGAGGGCTAATATCCAGAATATATAAATAATTCAACAGGTTAAAAAGCAACAAATCAAGTAATAGAATTAATAAATTGAATACAGAGCTAAACAGAATTCTCTTTAGAGGAATATCATATGGCAGAGAAACACTTAAAGAAATGCTCAAAGTCATTAGTCATCAGGGAAATGCAAATCAAAACAACCCTGAGATTTCACCAGAATGGCTAAGATCAAAACCTCAAGTCACTTTCTGCTTCTGGGATAGCCCACTCAGGATGATCTTTTCTAGTACCCACCATTTACCTGCTAATTTCATGATTTTCTTGTTTTTAATTGCTGAGTAGTATTCCATTGTATAAAAATACCACAATTTCTGTATCCATTCCTCAGTTGAGGGACATCTGGGTTGTTTCCATATTCTGGCTATTACAAATAAAACTGCTACAAACATGGTTGAACAAATTTCTTTGTTGTATACTTGAGTATGTTTTGGATATATGCCTAGGAGTGGTATAGCTGGGTCTTGAGGTATGGCTATTCCTAATTTTCTGAGAAAGTGCCAGATTGATTTCCAAAGTGGTTGTACAAGTTTACATTCCCAGAAGCAATGGAGTAGGGTTCCCCTTCTCCACATCCTCTCCAACATGTGTTGTCAGTTGAGTTCTTGATCTTAGCCTTTCTGATGGGTGTAAGGTGAAATCTCAGGGTCGTTTTGATTTACATTTTCCTGATGACTAATGACTTGACCATTTCTCTAAGTGTTTCTCTGCCATTCAGTATTCCTATATATTGAGAATTCTATTTTTAGCTCTGTATCCAATTTTTAATGGATTACTTGATTTGTTGCTGTTTAACTTCTTGAGTTCTTTATGTATTCTGGATATTAGCCCTCTTTCAGATATAGGATTGGTGATGATCCTTTCTCATTCTGTATGCTGTTGCTTTGTTCTGATGACAGTGTCCTTTGCTTTACAGAAGCTTTTCAGTTTCATGAAGTCCCACTTATTGATTTTTGATCTTAGAGCCTGTGCTGTTGGTGTTCTGTTCAGGAAGTTGTCTCCTGTGCCAATGAGTTCCAGGCTCTTCCCTACTTTTTCTTCTAACAGGTTTAGTGTGTCTGGTTTTATGTTGAGGTCTTTGATCGACTTGGACTTTAGTTTTGTGCAGGGTGATAAATATGGATCTATTCGCATTTTCTACATGTAGATATCCAGTTAGACCAGCGCCATTTGCTGAAGATTGTATCTTTTTTTTTTCCATTGTATGGTTTTGTCAGGAGAGATAGAAAGACCTGGAAGGATCTGGAGCTCCACAAAGAGAACAACAGAACCAAAAATTCTGGGCCTAGGTATCTTTCTGAGACTGATACTCCAATCAAGACAATTCATGGAGATAACTTAGAACCCCTGCACATAGGTAGCCCAATGGTAGATTGGTCTCCAAATAGGGTCCCTAGTAAGGGGACTAGGGGATGTTTGTGATATGAACTCGGTGGCTGGCTCTTTTATCACCTCCGCCTGAGCGGAGTTGAAGTAAGACTAGGCACACCTTTTCTTATTGGGGCTAAGCAAGGCAGCTTAGTTAGGGGAAACAAATCCAAAGGCAGGCAGCAGAGTCTGAGCCAACCCCTATTGCTAATATTAGGAGTCCCTCATGAAGACTGAGCTACTCAAACCATTACGTATGTGCCGAGGCCCTAGCTCCGTCCCATGCATGTTCTCTTTTTGGTTGCTCAGTCTCTGTGAGTTCGTATGGAGCCAAGATAATTGGTTCTATGGGTTTTCTTGTGGTGTCCTTGACCTGTCTGGCTCCTTTAAGCCTTTCTCCTCCTCTTTGCCATGCTCTGCCTAATGTTTGGTTGTCAGTCAAAACTGTTTTCATCAGTTGCTGAATGAAATTTCTCAGATGAAAGTTTTGCTAGGTATCTGTTTGCAAGTATAGCAGAGTATCATTAATAGTGACAGGGATGGGTTCTCCCTCATGCCATGAGTCTCAAGCTGGGCCAGTTTTATTCTCCCATCAAACTCTGTTCCTTTTAGGTGCTGTGAAATAAATATATTGATTAATCTTAACTGCTAGAAACTATGATAATTTGAATTCTACAAATTTGAATTAAACCCTTTTGTACATTTCTGACCTGCACCTATATATCTGCAAGACTAAATCTAAATAATATTCACAGAAATACATATATGTTTTGTTCATTTATTATTTTTCAGCAAACATACAGACTTTTGATCCAGATAAAGTCAGGCATATAAATCTTCTTACTACTTGAAAGTAGTGGAAGAATGCAACAAGAAATTGAAGCCATGTGGAGAGATTGAATCTTAAAATATGATCACCAGCAAGGCATCTGACTTTTTTGGAGTATCTCGACAATGTGTAGCATTGAAGTTCCCAATGTTATTAAGCATTACACGGTAGGTAACAGCAATACTAACGTTTTTGTTGGAGCACTCCTATGACATGTCTGGGTTTTGCTTTTGGAGAAATAGACCTGAATAGTCTTCGGCATCTAAGGTCTGGCTCCTGAGATTTGGTGATTAGTGCAATAGCTCAGTTCTCTGGTTAAATTAAGTATAGTCAGTTTCAGAATGTCTCTGATGACCTACTTTGCAGCCTAAACTTATGACCTCAGTTACAGTGTCTAAAGTCACTTCAAAAAACACATCAGCTGAATGATTGAGAGTTTAGAGAACTCACATTCATTTACAAATCCTTACTTTTATTTAGTCTACATGTCCTGCTTTTAAGTACATTTGACCCAATTATTTCCATAAGTACATAATAAGGAAAATGCCCAAATGCAGTTATTTGAACTAATAAAATAGTTGAGAAAGAGACTGATTGCAGCAATACAAGTAATACTGAATTAAAAGGGAGAGGCTGAGTTCTATCCCCTCTTAACTTTTCTACTTTCTGGCTGTGAGAACATCTCTCAGCCTTTGTTTGCTCTTAACTGAAAAATGAAGTCAGTGATTTCCAGTGCTTGTGGGTTCGTGAACTTTGAAAAAGTTTATGAGAGATATGAAAACTTTTTATTAGTAAAAAAAAAAAAATAAACCATATAGAACCCACACATGTTCAAAATGCATATAAGTTTTGTACAATTTAAGAGTTTAAGAAAAAAAAAACATTGTTTAAAAATGAATCAAATATAGCTACTTATCTGGTGTTCAAAGTTTTCTTTTCATTATTATTACCTTGCTTCCCCTGCACTGACCTAAAGTTGAAAACATTAGCATTGCAATGAGCACACACTTTGGGCTTAAATACCAAGGAAAATAGGGAGAAGAGAGATTATCTCTCAAAACAATTTCTTCTGAACTCACTATGATTAACTGTACTATACTAGACAAATGTTATAACTGCCTAGTGCTTGCTTTCACCACCTGTAAAATGAGGAAGTCACACAGATGTGCCATTTGTAATCTTTTAGTGGATTACTATCTGAAAACCTCCACTGCTGGGCTCTTCCTGTCATACCACTTCCTGATAGCAGGCAGCCCAAGATCGCAGTGCTAATTAATCGAGTGGTTGGATTTTGTTACTGTTGTTGTTCTGAATCCATTTGGGAATCTAATTGTAATTATATAACCTTTCCCAAGGAAAAAATGGATATAAGATTATGGAAGAAAAAATTTCTCAGTAGTTTCATGGATTCAGGAACCTTCTAAAATCTATTCACATAGAGCCCACCAGTAAAAGTCCAAAGCAAGGAAGAAGCCTACAAATCCTTTCACTTCCATTACAACATGAGTTTCTAATGTGGTTAGGACATCTGGCTCAAGGCAAAATTTCGTGGCACATACTTCTCTACAATTCTTCCCTTTCTTCTCCAGCATTCTTTCTTGCTGATTGTCTTGAAACTTTCAGTGTAGATGTACCTGATAAACATATGCTGAGGCAAGGATGTGAGACTATGCAATTTTCCCTTCAGAATTTCTCATACAAAAATAGACATAGACAGAGAAAAGTCAAATGGAAAAAACATACCTGAAATGATTGGTTTTGTTTTGTTTTTATAAGTAAAGGCTTTGAACATATTTTCAATGCTAAGGTTTTAAAATTTTTTAAAAAATTTATTTATTTATTTTTAATTTTTTTATTTTTATTTTTTTATTAATTACACTTTATTCATTTTGTATCCCCCATAAGCCCCTCCCTCCTCCCCTCCTGGTCCCACCCTCCCCCCTTTCTGCATGCATGCCCCTCCCCAAGTCCACTGATAGGGGAGGTCCTCCTCTCCTTCTTTCTGATCTTAGTCTATCAGTTCTCATCAGAAGTGGCTGCATTGTCAGGGTTCTAGGTTATCTCCACGGATAGTCCTTGGTTGGAGTATGAGTCTCTGGGAAGTTCCCTGTGTTCAAATTATCTTGTTCTGTTGCTCTCCTTGTGGAGTTCCTGTCCTCTCCAGCTCTTACTATTTTTTAATTTAATTTTATTTTTATAATTACAGTTTATTCACATTTTATCCCAGCTGTAGAGCCTCCCTAATTCCCTCCCAATCCCACCTTCCTTTCCTCATTTACTCCCAAGCCCCTCCCAAAGTGCACTCATAAGGGAGATCCCCCCCCCCTTCCCTCTGACCCTAGCTTTTCAGCTGTTATCAGGAATGGCTGCTTTATCTTCCTTTCTGGCCTGGTAAGGTTTCTCCCCACTCAGGGAGAGATGAACAAAGAGTCAGCCACCGAGTTCATGTCAGAGACAGCCCCTGTTACCATTACTAGGGAACCCACTTGGAGACGGAGTTGCCATTGATACATCTGTTCTAGGTTCTAGGTTATCTCCGTGCATGGTCCTTGGTTGGAGTATCCATCTCAGAAACTGACCCCTGGGACCAAGCTTTTTGGTTCTCTTTGGTGTGCTTGTGGAGCTCCTGTCTGCTTCAGGTCTTTCTCTCTCCCCCTTCTTTCATAAGATTCCCTGCACTCTGCCCAAAGTTTATCTGCTTCGATACCATTCTGGGTAGAGTCTTTCAGAGGCCCTCTGTGGTATGCTCCTGTCCTGTTTCTGTTTTCTTCCTCTTCTAATGTACATACTGTTTGCCCTTCTGAGTGATGACTGATCATCTTACCTTGGGTCTTCCTTATTGCTTAGCTTCTTTAGCTGTACATATTTTAGTATGTTTATCCTATATTATATGCCTAATATCCACTTATAAGTGAATATATACCATGTGTGTCTTTCTGCTTCTGGGATACCTCACTCAGGATTATCTTTTCCAGTTTCCACAATTCCCCTGCAAATTTCATGATTTCCTTGTTTTTAATTGCTGAGGAGTATTCCATTGTGTAAATGTACCACAATCTTTGTATCCATTCCTCAGCTGAGGGACATATGGGTTGTTTCCAGATTTTGGCTATTATGAATAAAGCTGCTATGAACGTGGTTGAACAAATGTCCTTGTTGAATGGTGAGAGATGATTTGGGCATATGCTGAGGAGTGGCATAGATGGATCTTGAGGTATCACTATTACAAATTGTCTGAAATAGCACCAGATTGATTTCCAAAGTGGTTGTACAAGTTTACATTCCCACCAGCAATGGAAAAAGGTTCCCCTTTCTTCACATCTTCTCCAGCATGTATTGTCACTTGAGTTATTGATCTTAGCCATTCTGATGGGTGTAAGGTGAAATCTCAGGGTCCTTTTGATTTTCATTTCCCTGATGCCTAAGGAGGTTGAACATTTCTTTAAATGTTTCTCTGCCATTCGATATTCTTTTATAGAAAATTCTCTGTTTACCACTGTACCCTATTTTTTTATTGGATTACTAGATTTGTTCCTGTTTAATTTGTTGAGTATTTTATATATTCTGGATATTAGCCCTTTCTCGGATATAGGGTTTGTGAAGATCATTTCCCAGTTTGTAGGCTGTCATTTTGTTCTGACGACAGTGTCCTTTGCTTTACAGAAGCTTTTCAGTTTCATGAGGTCCCGTATATTGATTGTTGATCTTAGAGCCTGTGCTGTTGGTGTTCTGTTCAGGAACTTGGCTCCTGTGCCAATGAGGTCAAGGCTCCTCCCTACTTTTTCTTCTGACAGTTTTCTGTGTCTGATTTTATGTTAAGTTCTTTGATCCACTTGGACTTTAGTTTTATGCAGGATGATACATATGGATCTATTTGCATTTTTCTACTTGTAGATATCCAGTTAGACCAGCACCATTTGTTGAAGATGCTGTCTTTTTTCCATTGTGCAGTTTTGACTTCTTTGTAAAAAATCAAGTATCTGTAGGTGTGTGGGTTTATTTCTGGGTCTGCTATTTGATTCCATTGATTCACCATTCTGTTTCTATGCCAGTACCATGCAGTTTTTTATTACTATTTCTCTGTGTACAGTTTGAGATCAGGGATGGAGATACTTCCAGAATATCTGTTGTTGTACAGGATCATTTTGGCAATTCTGGGTTTCTTGTTTTTCTCTATGAAGTTGAGAATTGTTCTTTCAAGATCTGTAAAGAATTGTGTCAGGGGGCCTGTAGAGATGGCTCAGTCGTTAAGAGTGCTCTCTGCCCTCCCAAAGAACCCAGGTTCAATTCCCAGCACCCACATGGCAGTTAACTGTCTGTAATGCCAGTTCCAAGGGATCTGACACCTTCACCTTAACACACATAAAATTTAAAAATTATATATGTATTCATATGTATATAGTGTGAATTATATATATATATATATATATATATATATATATATATATATATATATGAATTGTGTTGGTATTTTGATGGGAATTGCATTGAATCTGGAGATTGCTTTTGGCAGGATGGCCATTTTCACTGTGTTAATCCTACCGATCCATGAGCATGGGCAATCTTTCCATCTTTAGATATCTTCTTCAATTTAGTCTTTCAGAAACTTGAGTTTTGTTTTGTTTTGTTTTGTTTTGTTTTGTTTTGTTTTTCAAACAGGTCTTTCACTTGCTTGGTTAGAGTCACACCGAGGTACTTTACATTTTTAGTGCATATTGTGAACTGTGTAGTTTCCTAATTTCTTTCTCAGCCCTTTTGTCTTCCGTATACAGGAAAGCTACTGATTCTTTTTTGAGTTAATTTTGTATCCAGCCAATTTGCTGAAGGTGTTTATCAGCTAAAGGAGTTCCCTTGTTGATTTTTTGGGTTCAGTCATGTATACAATCATATCATCTGCAAATAGTGAGACTTTGACTTCTTCCTTTCTGATTTGTATCTGCTTGATCTCCTTTAATTTTCTTACTGCTCTAGCTAGAACTTCAAGTACTATTTTGTAGAGGTAAGGAGAGAGCGGGTAGGCTTGCCTTGTCCCTGATTTTAGTGAGATTGATTTATGTTTCTCTCCATTTAGTTTGATGATGGCTATAGGCATGCTGTATTGCCTTTACTATATTTATGTAGGCACCTTGTATCCTTGATCTCGCCAAGACTTTTTACTTGAAAGGGTGTCAGATTATGTCAAATGCATTTTTGGGATCTAAGCAGATGATTATTTTTTTCTTCTGTTTATTTTTATGTTGGATTCCAATGTTGGATTTGTATATATTGAACCAACCCTGCAAGCCTGGGATGAAGCCTACTTACTTGGTCATGGTGGATGATATTTTGATGTGTTCTTGGATTCAGTTTGCATGAATTTTATTGAGTATTTTTGCATCAATGTTCATAAGAAAGAGGTCTGAATTTCTCTTTTTTTGTTGCTTCTTTTGGTGGTTTAGGTATCAAGGTGAATATGGATCCATAGAATGAGTTTGGTAATGTTCCTTCTGTTTCTATTTTGTGGAATGGTTTGAAGAGAATTGAAGTTAACTCTTCTTTGAAAGTCTGGTAGAATTCTGCATGTAAACCATCTGGCCCTGGGCTTTTTTGGAGGGGAGAGTTTTGATGACTGCATCTATTTACTTGATCTTTATTTAATTATGGTGAATGGAATCTATGAAGAAAATTGTTCATTTAATTTAGATTTCCAAATTTTGTGACGTATAGGCTTTTGTTTTAAGACCTAATGATTGTTTGGATTTCTTCAGTGTCTGTTGTTATGTCCCCCATTTCATTTCTGATTTTGCTGATTTGGATAGTTTCTCTCTTACTTTTAGTTAGTTTGGCTAAGGGTTTGTCTATCTTGTTGATTTTCTCAAAGAACCAGCTTTTGGTATCATTGATACTTTCTATTGTTTTCCTTGTTTCTAATTCATTGATTTTAGCTCTGAGTTTATTTCCAATTGTCTACTGCTCCATGGGTGTGTCTGTCTCTTTTTTTTCCCTAGGGCTTTTAAGTGCAATTAAGTTGCTTTTATGAGATGTCTCCAACTTCTTTCTGGAGGCACTTAGTGTTATGAACTTTCCTCTTAGCACTGCTTTCATTGTGTCCCATAAGTTTGGGCAAGTTGTGCCTTCATTTTCATTGAATTTTTGCAAGTCTCTAACTTCATTGTTCGTTTCTTCCCTGACCAAGCTGTCATTGAGTAGAGAGTTGTTTTTTTCCATGTGTATGTAGGCTTTTTGTCGTTTCTGTTGTTGTTCTGGACTAGTTTTAGGCCATGGTGTTTTGATAGGATACAGGGGACTGTTTCTATCTTCTTGTATCTGTTGAGGCTTGCTTTGTGCCCTATTATATGGTCTATTTTTGAGAAGGTTCCATGATGTGCTGAAAAGAATACTTTTTTGAGTTTGTGTGAAAAGTTTTGTAGATATCTATTAGGTCCATTTGATTAAGGATATCTGTAAGTATCATTATTTCCTTAGTTAGCTTCTGTCTAGATGATCTGTCCCTTGGGGAGAGTGGAGTGTGCAAGTCTCCCACTATTAAGGTGTTGGGATCAATGTGTGATTTAAGGTTAAAAATGTTTCGTTTACAAATGTAGGTGATCTTGTATTTGGGACATAGATGTTAAGAATTGTGATATGTTTGGAGGTTCTAGCAGGGGAGCACAGCTACTCTTATACCCTTGACCGAAGACTGATCCTCCTCTATTCGGGGAAGGTCGTCCTCTTCAACTGAGCATGCAGCTTCCGGAGCGGTGCACATGGAGCAGTGAGGGAGGAAGGGGACACCCGTCTAGCCAGCCAGAGTAGCCAAATCAAACCTGGCGATCAATGGGGTGACAGATGTCATAGCCAGATCTCCCAAAACGACAGCCTACAGATTGGGAAAGGATCTTCACGAACCCTATATCTGACAGAGGGCTAATATCCAGTATATATAAAGAACTAAAGAAGTTAAACAGCAAAAATTCAAGTAATCCAATTAAAAAATGTGGTACAGAGCTAAACAGAGAATTCTCTGCAGAGGAATATAGAATGGCAGAGAAACACTTAAAGAAATGCTCAACCTCATTAGCCATCAGGGAAATGCAAATCAAAACGACCCTAAGATTTCACCTTACACCGATCAGAATGGCTAAGATCAAAAACTCAATAGACAACACATGCTGGAGAGGTTGTGGAGAAAGGGGAACCTTCCTCCACTGCTGGTGGGAATATAAACTTGTACAACCACTCTGGAAATCAATCTGGCACTTTCTCAGACAACTAGGAATAGCTCTTCCTCAAGATCCAGCTATACCACTCCTATGCAAATATCCAAAAGATTCTCAAGTACACAATAAGGACATTTGCTCAACCATGTTTGTAGCAGCCTTATTTGTAATAGCCAGAAGCTGGAAACAGCCCAGATGCCCCTTAGTGGAGGAATGGATGTACAAATTGTGGTATATCTACACAATGGAATATTACTCAGCAATAAAAAACAAGGAAATCATGAAATTTGCAGGTAAATGGTGGGATCTGGAAAAGATCATCCTGAGTGAGCTATCCCAGAGCAGAAAGATGCACACCGTATATACTCACTCATATAGACATATAATATAGGATAAACTACTAAAATCTATACATCTAAAGAAACTAATCAAGAGGTAGGACTCTTGCTAAAATGCTCAATTCCTATCCAGAAAGGCAAAGAGACTGGACATCAGAAGAAGGAGAAAAGAGGGAACAAGTTAGGACCATGACACAGAGGACCTCTGAAAGGCTCTGCCCTGCAGACTGTCAATGCAGATGCTGAGACTTATGGGCAACCTTTGGGCAGAGTGCAGGGAATCTTATGAAAGAAGTGGGAAACAGTAAGATCTGGAGAGGTCAGAAGCTCCACAAGGAGAGCAGCAGAACCAGAAAATCTGAGCACAGAGGTCTTTCCTGAGACTGCTATTCCAACCAAGGACTATGCATGGAGATAACCTAAGACCCCTGAACAGATGTAGCCCATGGCAGTTCAGTATCCAAGTGGGTTCCATTGTAATAGGAACAGGGACTGTCTGACATGAACTGATTGGCCTGCTCTTTAATTACCTCCCCCTGAGGGGGAAGCAGCATTACCAGGCCACAGAAGAAGACAATGCAACCACTCCTGATGATACCTAATTGACTAGATCAGAAGGAAGGAAAAGTGGACTTGGGGAGGGGCATGCATGCAGAGGGTGGAGGAAGGGAGGGATTGAGACCAGAGGAGGGAGATAACCACAGGGGGGATACAATGTGAATAAAGTGCAATTAATAAAGAAAAAAAAAAGAATTGTGATGTGTTCCTGGTGGATTTTTCCTTTGATGAGAATGAAGTGCCCCTCCTCCTTTTTTTTGATTAATTTTGGTTGAAAGTCTCTTTTATTAGGTATTAGGATAGCTCCCTCAGCCTGTTTTCTGGGTCCATTTGCTTGAAAAACATTTTCCAGCCCTTTACTCTGAGGTACTGTTTATCTTTGTTACAGAAGTGTGTTTCTTGGATGTAGCAGAATGTTGGATCCTGTTTCTACAACTATTCTGTTAGTCTGTGTCTTTTTATTCCAGAGTTGATTCCATTGATGTTGAGAGATAATAGTGACCAAAGAATGTTTGTTCCTTTAATGTGGAGTTGTTGGTGGTACTATGTCTCTATGCTTGTTTTCTTTTAATTTTTTTGTTGTCCAGTTATCTATCTCCTGTTCTTTCACTGGATTAGAGTTTTCTTCTAGTATCTTCTGTAGGGCTGTGTTGCTATGTAGATATAATTTAAGTTTAGTTTTGTCATGGAATTTTTTGTTTTCTCCATGTATGTTGACTGAAAGCTTTCCTGGGTATAGTAGTCTGGGTTAGTATCTGTGGTCCCTTAGAATCTGTATGACATCTGCCCATGCCCTTCTGACTTTCATATTTTTTTTTTTTTGAGAAGTTTAGTGTGATTCTGATAGGTCGACTTTATATGTTACTCGGCCTTTTTCCCTTGCTGCTTTTAATATTTTTCCTTGTTCTGTAGATTTAGTGTTTTGTCTATTATGTGACATATGAAGTTTCTTTTCTGGTCTTGTCTATTTGGTGTTCTATAGGCCTCTTGTATGTTTATGGACATTTCTTTCCCTAAGTTGGGAAAATTTTCTTCTACGATTTTTTTGTTTGTTTGTTTTTGAAAATATTTTCTGGACCTTGAAGCCTAGAAGTTTCTTTTTTGTCTATTTCTATTATTCTCTCAGATTTCATCTTTTCATGGCATCCTTGATTTCTTGGATGTTTTGTGTTTGGAAATTATCTGATTTTACTTTTTCTTTCAGAGATACATCAATTTCTGCAAGTGTATCTTCAGCACCTGAGAGCCTGTCTTCCATCTCTTGTTTTCTGTTGGTGATGCTTACCTTTGTGGTTCCTGATCTTTTCTCTAAGTTCCCCCAGCTCCAGGATTTTCTCTGTTTTTGTTTTCTTTATTGATTCTAATTCTGTTTTCATGTGTTGCACCATTTCCTTTATGTGTTTGAATGTGGATTTCTGTCTTTCCATGACGACCTCTAGTTTATTGTTTGTTTCCTCTCTATATGCCACTAATTGTGCCTCTACTTGTGCCTCTATCTGTTTGGCTGTATCTGCTTCTATTTCTTTGAGAGCTTTTCTTTCCCTCTCTATGCACCTCTCATAACTGAATAAGCATAGATTTGAGATCATTTTTCTGTGTTTCCAACGAATTAACATTTCTAATTATTTTTGGGATTGCTGGTGAAGCCTTGATGTCCTGATTTTTGTTTGATTTGTTCTTACTCCACCCTCTAGCCATCTGCTTATCCTTAACTTCAGCTGTTTATTCCTGGAGTCTGTACTTCAGACTGGGTTTGTTTGTCTCCTGTGTCTGGAATATTCTTCAGGAAGATGAGAGTGGTCCACTGGTTTGAGAGTAGGTGTTGGTGTTCCAGCTGTAGCATTGGAAAAAGGTCGCAGGTGCATGTGTGCAAAGGTGGGTTTGTGCATGGAAGTGTGCCTTGAAGGACAGGGTGCTAGAGCATGTACAGGCCTAGAAGGATGAAGCTTAAGTGCAGGAGGGGGGGCTGGAACTCTGAGCAGGCTGAGTGCATATGCACAGATTCCTTGAATACCTCAGAAGCCTACAGGCCTGTTGTACTGTCCTCCTGGTATTCAGATCAGTCTGGGCTCCAGGAATTGTTTTCCTGGACTTCACTGGTTGACCCACAGAACCGGACCTTCAATGTTGAGAACACTTGTCCCAAAGATCCCTGTGTTGCCCACAGTAGGGTTGTGGGTGGGAGGGATCCGATGTCTGGCAGCTAGCGTAGAGGGACCGTGGATCTGGACTCTGCATGCACTCACTTGAAGGCGCACTCACTTGCTTGCAGACCTAATCAGAAAACACACAGGTTTCCCCTGTTCTCTACTCTCAATTTGAGCCTGCAGGGACAAATGAGAGTGTAGGAGATCTGTCAGCTCAGTGGTGTCCACTGACTGCCAGGCATGGAGACCCTTACTTGGGGTAGTCACCTTTGCTGTCTCAGTCACTGAGCATGGAGGCTCCTGCTTGGGGCAGTCTCCTCTGCTGCTTCCTATATTATCTGTCTACTATCTACTTATAAGTGAGTATATATCATGTGTGTCTTTCTTCTTCTGGGATACCTCACTCAGGATGATCTTTTCTAGTTCCCACCATTTGCCTGCAAATTTCATGATTTCCTTGTTCATATTTCACCTTTTCTTTGTTACTAAGTAAGATAAAAGAGTGGTCACAGCAGTGTAACCACAGCTAAACACCAAGTTGGTAGATGACATGAGGCATGAGCCAGATACCCTTTATTTTGGTGGGGACATTGTAGTAGTGAAGAAACTTAAGTACTGGTCTCAGTTTTATCAATAATTTACTCAGAGACTTGAACTGTGATCCGTCTCTCTTACTTTCTTCATCTTTAAAATGAAACCTTAGACAAAGTCATCACTTGGCTTTTACATGCTATTATTTGGCCATTTTGGAATTAAGTTCAATAGATTCCTGTGGGGGCTTCTGCTCAGACTGAATACAATTTATTGAGTTAAATAGAAAAGATAAATATAATCTACACCAGAAATTTTCACCGTTGGGTATTTTATTTCAAAACACATGAAGATTGGCTTGTGTGTGTTCCATCTGAGGCAACAGACTGAAATCTCAAAAGCCATGCTCCACATAAGGTAACAGATACACCTGTGTTCAAAACTTATTTGAGGAAAATGATGTACTAAGAGGTTCCACTCCAGAGCATCAAGAACCAGGACTTTTCACAAAACTTTGTCCTTTTTTTCCTCGAGAAACAGTTCCGTTTCTAGAATAGACCCAGTTTTGCCCTGAACTTGTGGTGATCTTTCTTCTGTAGCCTGCCAAGAGCTGAGGTTAGAGACATGCAACAACGCACCCTTCCATTCTTAACAGATCCCGCCAAATCCTCCTCCTACTGGAAGATTTGTCCAGCCTCCGTATTGAAATTCTATCCTTTATAGTAGCCCTTCTGGATGCCTGAATTCCACTAATATCTTACATAACTACAATGACATTCTTAGGAACTTATTACATTTACGTTGCCTTATATTTGAAAAGATTGCAAAATATCTGTTTGACTAGATTGAAGAAAGTTGCTGGAACTGGTACCCTTTCCAATACCTTCATCAACCCTCCATCCTTTGCTCCACATTTTGTCCTCCCCAGCTCTCTCTGATCCACGGTTTTACACCTAGCAGGCATTCAGTAGATCTGTAATTGAAGCAAGCCTATGTGCAGGCTGAGATCATCACACTAAATGTTTGCAGAAAACCCACTTGAAATCAACAAGAAGAGCATTATTTTTATGATATCCCAGGTCCCAGAGTACAAAATAAAAAGGCAAAGCAGGGTTAATATATTTTAGTTTGCTGTACCCATATGTCATTTAATGCATATTTTGATTACTCTTATTACCCAATATTATTTCAGCAGTTGAGACCATTGGCATTGTAATTAAGCTTGGACAGATCAGTTTTCCTATTGGTCTGTCTCTAGGTTTACCTTATATCCCATTCTTACTGCAGACTTTTTTCTAGTTTCGATCAATGTTTCCAACTAGGCTTCTTAGTAAGACTTATGTTTTGAGCATTAGAATTCTAAAAATCTGCTTCTGGGATACCTCCCTCAGCATGATCTTTTCCAGATCCCACCAATTGCCTGTGAATTTCATTATTTCTTTGTTTTTAATTGCTGAATAGTATTCCATTGTGTAAATGTACCACAATTTCTGTATCCATTCCTCAACTGAGGGACATCTGGGTTATTTCCAACTTCTGGCTATTACAAATAAAGCTGCTTTGAACATGGTTGAACAAATGTCTTTGTTGTATAGTTGAGCATCTTTTGTATATATGCCTAGAAGTGGTATAGCTGGGTCTTGAGGTAGCACTATTTCTATTTGTCCAAAGTGGTTGCACAAGTTTACATTCCCACCAGCAATGGAATAGGGTTTCCCTTTCTCCACATTCTCTCTAGCATGTATTGTCACTTGAGTTTTTATCTTAGCCATTCTGATGGATGTAAAGTGAAATCTCAGGGTCGTTTTGATTTGCATTTCCCAGATGACTAAGGATATTGAGCATTTCTTTAAGTGTTTCTCTGCCATTTAATGTTCCTCTATTGAGAATTCTCTGTTTAGCTCTATACCCCATTTTTTAATTGGGTTACTTGATTTGTTGCTGTTTAACTTCTTAAGTTCTTTATATATACTGGACATTAGCCCTCTGTCAGATATAGGGTTGGAAGTGGATATTAGACTTATAACATAGGATAATCATACTAAAATCTGTACACCTAAGGACGCTAAAAGAGAAGGAGGGCCCTGGGTAAGATGCTCAATCTTCACACAGAAAAACAAAAGAGAAAGACATCAGAATAAGGAGAAAACAGGGTACAGGAGAGGAGCCTATTACAGATGGCTTCGGAAAGACTCCACCCAGCAGGGTATCAAAACATATGCTGAGATACATAATCAAACTTTGGGCAGAGTTCAGGGAATCTTATGAAAGAAGGGGGAGATAGAAAGACCTAGAGGGACAGGAGCTCCAGAAGGGGAGCAACAGAACCAAAAATCTGGGTATAGGGGTCTTTTCTGAGACTGATACCCCAAACAAGGACCATACATGGAGATTACTTAGAACCCCTGCACAGAAGTAGCCCAAGGCAGCTCAGTTTCCAAGAGGGTTCCCCAATAATAGGACCAGGGACCATCTATGATATGAACTCATGGCCTTGCTCTTGGATCACCTCTCCCTGACGGGGGTGGGCAGCCTTACCAGTCCACAGAGGAAGACAAAGAAGCCAGTCCTGATGAGACCTGATACACTATGGTCAGATGGAATAAGAGAAAGACCTCTCCTATCATTTGACTGGGGGAGGGGCATAGGAGAAGAAGAGGGAAGGAGGGTGAGGTTGGGAGGGGATAGGGGAGGAGCTATAGCTGGGATACAAAGTGAATAAACTGTAATTAATAAAATAAAATAAAATAATTTTAAAAGGAATTCTAAAAATCAGTATTTTAGAAATGTTTATTTCTAGAAGAATAACAAGTCTCTCAAGCTCATTAAAGAGTGCTTTGGGCCAGAAGGACTTCAAACACTCCATATAGTCCGCCATACAGGTTATATCCTAGACTGAGGCTGGACTTATACTAACATTAATTTCTTCTCTGGCTTATGTGAAAAATTCCCTTCCCATGATCTAGAATTAGTAGTCAAAGTTTACGTATTTCTTCCTGTTTGGGTGTGGAAAGTGTTTGATATTTCATAAAATGTGACACTGGGCTCAGAGATACCTGGGTTCAGGGATTCTTTGGAACATCATCCCCAAAGAGCCTGATGACATAGGCATATTTTACAGAAAACCAACCCCACTTGACTGCATGTTTTTTAACCACTAAGAGAAAATGGAGGTTTATCTACACTTCCTGATCACAGGGACTGAGGAAAACAGAGTTGGTGAACAGGAAGTTGAAGGGTAATTAAAGTTAAAAATCCCTCTTATGAAGTAGAATATTCACTTCAGTGCCAATATGTCACAGATTTGTATATTCAAGAATGCCCTAAGCAGGGATCATTCTCTCACTGATCTTTACTATTAGAACCTACTGTATATTTATAGCAGTATTTATATAGGTACTGAAACACAAGTGCAGAGCTGAGAAAAAAGGATCATACTGAAGTTTGCAGTGGTCTGGTATCTATGGAAGTGGCCTGAGGACACCTAGCTTCTGCAAATGACACAATAAACAGCCTCTGTGTTATCACAGACTCAAAGCACACTGCAACCACAAAACTGGAAGACAACACACTACAGCCCTACAAATAGAAAGAAGCTTTTTTTCTGCTAAATAGGAAGCTTTGCAGGCACTACGTACAGCCTGTTGCATAGCCTTTCCTCATTATGACAGAAGACAGAAAGAGGAGAGAGGAGAGAGGAGAGGAGAGAGAGAGAGAGAGAGAGAGAGAGAGAAATGCTCACCCCACTGGAAAATGGAAATGTTCACTGTGTTCAGAACAGATAGCACATTTCACTCTGACAACACAATACCATGTTTTCCAACATGGTAGTAGTTTGGTAAACCTGCAGTTTTTACCTGCCTTTTTTTTCCCTTTTCCTTTGCCATTTTTCTTTTGGCATTCCTCTCTCTCTCTCTCTCTCTCTCTCTCTCTCTCTCTCTCTCTTTCTCTCTCTCTCTCTCTCTCTCATCTCTCCCCCTCCCCCTTCTCTCCCTTCCCCTTTTTCCTCTCCCTCCCTCTCTCTGTTCCTCTCTTTTTGGGAGAGTGAATGAGGATTGGATTGGTTGTTTTCAGAAAACGGAGACTTATCAATGCACAGATCAGTAGCGTCCTTGTTGGAGTGGCTGTCACATGAATTCTTTGGAGACTTCTGGAGAAAAGAGAAAGAAACCAAAAACGGTAGGTTCCAAATTGTTAATGAATAATTAGCTTTCATATATGCCTTTCATCCTTGATATCTAGAATTGGACAATTGGTACCAGGTTCTAGCTTATCTGTCAGAACTAAATAGTTATTAATATAATGAATTTGGACCATCCACAAATGTCATTTCTTTGGAATTTTCACAAGGAATGATAATCATATGATTGTCTGCTTAAGGTGAGAGGAGGACTATAACTTTGAACTTGGCAAAATGTAAGTTTGATATGGAATGTTTCTTTTTATAATAATGTATTTAGCATAACTGGTATCAGACAAAATAGGAGTGACTATTTGTAATTTAGCCTAGCTTGTATTAAGAAAGGTTACTGGGAAAGTACTGGGTGGTTTTTATCTACACTTTGCTATAACATTTTGGAGATGACGTTTTTTAAACTGTTGAATGATAAAAACAGTTGACTCATTGTCCCTTTCAAAATGTTTTTGAAAATGATAACCTAGTATCTCAAGACCTTAAACAGCACAAATTCATTCTCCTTTATGTATGTTACATATTTTTATTACAAAAGCGAGTTATGTTTATTAGTAACTGTAGAGAGATTCTTCTATCAAAAAAGCAGTCAGAAAGAAAAACAACATGATTATAATGTGAAAGGAAGAAAATAAGAAAGACAAATAGGCACAGCTTTTCTGATTCTCTTAGATAAGATATATTTATCAGAGGAAGCACTCTGTACAATAAAAACAACAATGGAGAGAATGGTTTGGGGTTTATTTTATGTTTCTGATCAGTATGCTTCACTTAACTTGTTTTCTACAAGTAAGAGGGTGGTTTGTAGCTTTTTTTCCCCTTTGTATTCTGAGAGTAAAGGAAAGAAAAAGGTGAAACTTCTATCTGAGGTGACGGCAGAGATGAAGAGGCATGTGGAACATGACCAGGGATTAGATTGCAAATAGGTGTCCTCTTGCTTTGCTGACAAGAACAATGTTCTGGATTTGCTTTTATACTGGGGTACAGTTTCATGGAAGAAAAAAATAATGTTATTGAGCAACCAGAAATGGCTCTTTCAGAGAGCTTTGATTCTTCCTCAAAGAGTATTTATTTCCTCCAGCTCCAGTAAAGTCGAGGTATGCAGGAAATACATCGGTCTTATATGAGGAATTGAACTTCTTTAGCTTAAGAAGACATAATGTTAGCCAGATTGCCGAATATTTACATGATAGAAAAGCCATCCTCCCCGAAGTCTGTGTTCCTAGCAAAAAACAAAACAACAACAAAACCCTCATTTTGCCCTCGGAATACTGGGCATTTTACTGTTATATGTTTGCAGTAATCTTATTGTAATAAATGCATATAGTACATCCATTTTGATGGGGATTGTGTAATACAGCGCTGGGTATTGTTAAGGTGGGACAAATCCTTTAGGAGACATAACACGGGACATTATCTGTTCCAAACGCTTACTGAATCTCACTTAAGAATGAATGGATTTAACTCCCTTTAGGCTAGGAAGCTGAAATTCATGGGAGAAAACAACATATATTTTATTTTTCTGATAAAGTACTCTCTCCTCTCATATAATTAAGATTACTAAAAACAGAAATATAATTTAACTCCTTTCTATGATTGCTATGCAGTCCTAAGAAGTGGAGTAGAGACAATCCCATTTCTCTTGCCTATTAAAATGATTTCCTTTTAAGGCTGGTCTCTCAAAAATCAGCCTCCTAAGAGGAGAATAAAGAATTCATTGGAATTTGTTAGCCTGGCCATTGGTGGTACTTCTTTGTGTTTTGAGAAATAAAGCAGCTTATATTTTACAACTGGAAAAGGATTGAAGGACTAGGCCAAGTACTTCTTTACTTTAGCAGAGAAAAGGCTAAATTCTAGGTCTCTCAGCAGCTCATCTAGTGCTCATTTCACTTCTTCCTGCTGCCTAAAAAGGCTTGTAGATTAAGATTCATGCATTATTTATTTGGAAATGTAAAAAGATGTCATTTTGAAATCACTCAAGAACCTCTCAATATCATGATGCACTTCAGACTTCTCCCAAGGGCTCCAGTGGTGTAACAGACTGATTTGCTGGGCTTTTGGTCATGGGAGGTAGAGTAAAACATTCCTTGTAAAATAGGAAAGAACAAGTCCTACTGTGCTTATATTAAAATAGTAACAAAATACATATTGATACTAAGTGCTTTAATAAAACAATACAGATGTGGCTACTTGTCTGATGTATATGTGTTATATTTAGTGTCTGGGAAAACATGTGATCAATGTAGAGGAAAAGAAAATATTCAGGAAGCATGAGATATAGGTATTCCAGATTTGGGAAGGCAGTAGCTGTTTCAGTATATCTGCCTGGCTACAGCCAGAGTGTGAAAGGGCTGAATAATTATGGAATTACTAGGGAGTTGAATCCAAAACAGGACATTTTAATTAGTTGTTTGATTGTTGTTAACATTTATCCTATACACAGGAACCATTCGGGATTTGAAAATTGAAGTCAGTTTTGTTAGTATAGTCTTTATAAGCCAAGTGAAAGAGAGCAGTGTGCTTCTGTGGCAGAGTTTTCATGTACAACCACAACTACATTTGCATTAGCCAAGAACCAAGATGCAAATAGAGTTTCCCCGAAATAAGGTTGTAAGTTATTAACCAAAATCAAGTCTGTACAGACTCTAGAAACTTGGAGCTGGATAAGGAACTTTACTAACTCACATTATTTAGCAAGGAAGTTTAAGCTGATTTATTGCTTCAGTCAGTTGTAGGTTATATAGAAGCACTATATTCTCAGAGCAGAAACTTGGGCTTCTAATTCAAGGTCAGCTTGCGTCTTGAACAGCACAGTTACTTTCTTACTGTAAGCATAAAATATATGTCCGTGTCCTCCACCAAGAAAAAGAAAAAAGTTCACTCAATTTTTGTACTTTTTATTTAAAAAGTGCTAATATTTTCATCAAATCACATTTCCCCTCCCCCAACTCTTTCAAGTTCCTTCCTCCCCACCCAACTCATTTCCTATTTTCTGACAGCACATTTGCTTCTTCAACAGACGTTTGTTCAGTGTACAAGACATGCAAGACAATATCACATGGGTGACTTTCACATAACTATAATGACAAACATTTACCTACAATTATTTTGTGTTTAATTTGACAGATCAGATTCAAATAGTTTAAAAAAGCTGATTGTGTTTTGTTGTGAAGTGGTTCTTATAAGTGATGTTTTTATGTTATAAAATAATTCTTACTGAAAGACAACAGTAATAAGAATGGTTTACTACTTAGAGGCATTTGCTCTAATGTTAGGTGATCCTGGGTGACTTATAAGATAGTATTTTCATAAGTGTGTAGTCTCTTTGTAGGTCTGGGCTGCTAGTGTGCTATGAAAATGAACAGTATGGGGAGGATAGACTAATTATTTTCTCAGATGAGATTTTTACAATTAAATATTGTTACCACCAAGTTTGATTAAGAGATGAAAATGCTCACAGGGAAGCTTTCAAACTTGTGTGTTACTTTAATATCTACGTGTCTGGATCCCTTTAATTCTTACATCAAGGATATTATTTATTTAATCTTGGAAAATATAATTACTTGACTTTCCTTTACACGTGTCTGCTATGGTGGCACCTTAATTCTACATTCTCAAGTATAATTTTTGTTGTAGTCTTTCATCTTAACTTTTTTCTTTTTTTAAATTATATTTCTGTAAAACACCAGCATACTAGTTAAAGACAGATTTACTTTATTTTCATATCTGAAAGTTGGTGCTCAACAAAAAAAAAATAATTTCACGCAGCCTTTTTGTTGGTGTAGAGTTAAAATTACATCTGAAAAGAAAACTGTTTTAGAAAGTAAGTGAGGTTTGATTAGATCAATCTAAATCCTAACTGTACTAACTTGACGGTGTTTATGAGAATTCTGAGTTTGTGCTCATTGTCTTGTCCCTCAGCTGTAGGTACTCAGTCAGCTTCCTTTAACAAACGGAAAACATTCTGAGCTTTTGCCAAGGTTGCTTAGGGCATAGAAGCATCTGAGCTCCTAATGAACCAGGCAAAGTTTGACCAGGTTCAGACTATTCTCAAGATTTGATTGTTTTTTTTTAAATGAAACTTCATATTAAACTATGCCCTCAGTAATAATTTCAGGTTAAATTATTGAATACTTAAGTAGCTACCTAGAATCTAGTATTTAGCAGGTCATTGAAGCCTATCTACTACTGGCCCTGAATTTTATTTTGGATTCTTAATCATCAAAACCTATTACAACCCTTCCTGATTTCTCAGTACAAGGTTCTAAAGCACTGAGAAATCTATATTACATTTTAATACTAGATTATTCTCATCCATATTAGAAAAGAAGAAATTTATGCTAAATAAATTAAACTTTCACAAATTTAAACAATTGTCTGTTACATTTACAGAAAAAATCACCCTTTTTTCCTTCCATTTATGTATCTATGTATCTATGTATCTATCTATCTAATCACTTTATAGCCCGAGACAGGCATGTAGGTGCATGTCTGTAATCCCAGCACTCAGGGAGGCAGAGGCAAGTTATCTCTGTGAGTCAGAGACCAGCCTAGTCTATAGAGTGAATTCTAAGATAGGGCTACACAGAGAAGTCCTGTTTCAAAAAACCAAACAAACAAAAACAAATCACTTTACAGCCTGACACTAGCCCCCTCCCTCCTTTCCTCCCAGTCTCTGGACCTTTCCCCCATTCCACCTTCTTCTTCTCAGAAAACAGGAGGCACCCAAGGGGTACCAACCCACCCTGGCACTTCAAGTTGCAACATATTAAAAAAAAACCCTCTTATCCCAATGAAGCATATTTGAATGAAAATGATAAGCTACACATATGACTATACAAATCGGATTTATGACAACTTTTTGCTATAAACAGAGTCAATACACTGCTTTTTTAAAGTTTAGTATTTTTTTAATTACTCCTTCAATGAAGCAGGTATTATTTGAAAATAAATTATATCTGGGACATTAGAAACTTTCATAAAGCTTAGTTTGCTTGAAACTAATCTATGAAATGGTAGAGTTTAAGAACAAAGGTTCTAAATTATAGCTATAAGACTCAGTGAGATACTAGAAGAAAATATGTGGTACTACATGCAAGCTAATATTAACAGGCTTTAAAAAAAATCCTCTACTCCAAGCTCCTCTAAATAGAACTTCAGTTTCAGTTTTATTTTTGTTTGTATTTGTTTTATGACCTCCTGTTGAATGTGGTACATTATGAGACTTAAGAATTGGAGATGTACAGATTTTAGTATGTTTAATCCTATATTATATGTCTAATATCCACTTATGAGTGAGTGTATACCCTGTGTGTCTTTCTGATTCTGGGATACCTCACTAAGGATGATCTTTTCCAGTTCCCATAATTTACCTGCAAATTTCATAATTTCCTTGTTCTTTATTGCTGAGTAACATTCCATTGTGTAGATGTACCACAATTTCTGTATCCATTCCTCAACTGAGGGGCATCTGGGCTGTTTCCAGCTTCTGGCTATTACAAATAAAGGTGCTACAAACATGGTTAAATAGATGTCTTGTATACTTGAGCTTCTTTTGGATATATACCTAGGAGTGGTATAGCTGGATCTTGAGGAAGCACTATCCTAATTGTTTGAGAAAGCACCAGATAGGATAAACATTCTAAAATCTGTACACCTAAGGAAGCTAATCAAGAAGGAAGACTCTGGCTAAGATGCTCAATCCCAATTCAGAAAGGCAAAAAGGATGGACATCGGAGGAGGGAGAAAACAGGGAACAAGACAGGAGCTTACTACAGTGAGCCTCTGAAAGGCTCTACCCTGCAGGGTATCAAGGCAGATGCTGAGACTCATAGTTAAACTTTAGGCAGAATGCAGGGAATCTTATGAAAGAAGTGGGAGATAGTAAGACCTGGAGAGAACAGGAGCTCCACAAGGAGAGCAACAGATCCAAAAAGACTTGGCAAAGGTTTTTTTTTTTTTTTTTTTTTTTTTCTGAGACTGATACTCCAGCCAAGGACCACTCATGGAGTTGGCCTGGAACTCCTGCACAGAAGTAGCCCATGGCAGTTCAGTGTCCAAGTGAGTTCTCTAGTAAGGGGAACAGGGACTGTCTCTGACATGAACTCAGGGGCTGGCTCTTTGATCACCTCCCCCTGAGGAGGGAGCAGCCTTACCAGGCCACAGAGAAAGACAGTGCAGCCACTCCTGATGAGACTTGATAGACTAGGATCAGAGGGAAGGGGAGGAGGACCTCCCTTATCAGTGAACTGGGGGAGGGGCACAGGTGGGGAAGAGGGAGGGAGGGTGGGATTGGGAGGGGAGGATGGAGGGAACTCTAGGGTGGATACAAAGTGAATAAACTGTAATTAATAAAAATAAAAAATAATTTAAAATATATATAAGAAAAAGAATTTGAGGGAAAATAGGAACCTCCATGAAGAGTACCAGGGTTTAAGGGGGAGGAAGGGAGGGATTAGGAAGGGAGGAGGAGGGAACTACAGGGGAGATACAAAGTGAATAAAGTGTAATTAATAAAGAATTAAAACAAACCATGAAAGGAGACAATAGAGTAAATTTTGTGCCTGTAAATAAATTGTTGCACTAGCAATAAAGACTTCAGTTTCCTGTTTCTAGGCTTATAGCACAGTCTATGAGTATAATAGAGAAAGAAATAACTGGAATCTAAACTGACATACTTTGGTTTAGTTCATTGTCATAGCCATCTTGTCAGCTCTGAGCTCAGAGGTTAACATAATACTACACAATACAAGAACAAGATTTTAGATAGCCTTTTCTTGTTGTAAATTAGTCTCAATCATTTTCTCCTGCTCACATTCTACTTAATTTCATGTTTGTTTTCTATCTAAAAAGAAATGGAAGAAGAGCCTTGGAAGATCAATTTTTGAACACGTTTATAAATTTTATTAACCAGCCATTGCTGGAGTTTTAAGTCATGCTTTGTGACTGAGTAGGGAGAGTGTAAATGAAAAACTAAGCTTCCTCATTTCCCAGTCTGCAAAAACAGTGTGAGTAAACTGGATATGATTGTGCTGAAATGAACAGACACTTTGCAAAACTGGTCAGAGCTCCTCTGTAAAGTTTCCAAAATACCATGTTATTGGTTTGCAAGTACACCGGGACAATTGAGTCTTGTTCTCACCTGACTTTTTTTTTTTTTGACAGATTCTCTTTAGCACACAGAAGCACTATGCTAGATTAAGCTTGCAGTTTGAAATGCTTCTGCACAGCAAAATAGTTAGAATATCTGCAGTTGAATAAATGGAAAAGGGTAACATGAGAAGTATGGATCAGTGAAAGCACCACCTTTGGACATGCCTTACGATTGCTAAACCACCTTACGATTCACTGTGGGACTGTCCTCTTAATCTGGGGCAATTTTCTATAGGTCTTCCTATTTGATCTATTTAATTTAAGAATTTATTTTGCACGTTTGTTGTGAGTGTTGAGTCATTGCTATGAGGAAATATGTTTTGCAGGGCAGGGTTATGTTTTGCTTGATATCTAACATGCTTGTAAACAAGGCATTATTCATTTTACCACTGCAATCCTTCTTTTTTGGTCAGTTGTTCAGCAGATTGTCACATCAGAAAAATTGTCAGTGTCTCACTTCCAGTTTTAAACGCCAATGAAAATGGATGAATTAATGTAAAGGATGTGTTCACATTTGTGCTCCTCTCTGGGGAATGGGAGGCTAGAGAGTTGATGAGAGGAATACAAAACTGTTCTGCACATCATAAGGAATATCAGCTTCCAGGATACTGAAGAAAGTAGAAGGACACTGAGTTTTACTGGTTGTCTGATTTACAGAATTAATATCTCAATAACGTTAACCTTACCTTCAAGTGCTTTGACTATAGAAGAGAAAGAGGAATATCTACACAGAGATAATGAATAGTGGTAAAAACAAAACAAAACAAAACAACAACAACAAAAAAAAAACATGAGATGAAGAAAAGGACATAGGCTTTTGCTTCAAGACAGGTCCCAGCCCTGGCTTGCCATTAACTTACCAGATAGTAAAGAGTGAGTCCTTTAGAATAACTGCTTCAGTTATTTTGTTTTTGAAGTTAAAGCACCATTATTTTAACACACTACCAAAAATGTTTTAATAAAGAATTAATAAAGTCTAATGTTAAAATTCTTAATATATTTTGATAATAAATGAGAGATCACAATATTTGCTGATCCATATTACCATCAGTCATATCAATGTAAACATCATGTCATTCCCAAGGGCTGCCTATATGTGCACTGGTTCAATTTGTAGAGCCCTCTAAGGAAGTTTTTGTTTACGATATGAGGCACTGAAGCTATCATCTATCTTCCCATGGAAATGTGCCTAAACCCATACTGATTCCCATAAATTACTTAAGTAACTCTGTTGAGAAAATACCGGCATGATCTCTGTGAAGGTCATGGAGACTGCTTTCAGTTCTATCATTAATGCATTAGTTTAAAATCGCTTGCAAAATCATAGTAGATTTGACCTTTAAAGTAAAAACATTGGTTCTAAACAGGTGAAAAGTTAGCTAGAAAAGAACAAAAGCTCTGATAACTCTATAGTTCATTTTATGAAAAGGGCAAACCAATACTGCTTAGCTTAGTGGAATAGATATGTGAGTTTTCTTACCTACTCCCTATGACAGATAACTGAATTCTGAAGCATCTGGAGATGCCTTTTTATTACTCATACTCTTTGGGTGTCCTTTTATTCCACTTTGGCACCTTCTTCCAATGACAAAATATTTTTGGTTGCTCACCGTATAACCCAGGCTTGCCTCAAACTTGTGATTCTCCTGCTTTTACCACAGAAGTTTAAGATTCTGTTTCTATGTCACCGCACCATCAAAGGAATAAAAAAACAACAACAACCAAAAACACCTTCCATAGTTTTTATTTTCACCATTCTTCTTACTTTTTTAGTTTCTTCCAAGCATTTATTGAGATTCTTCTGTATTTCTAGAATCCTGTTATATAAGTGACAGAGGCAAGATAAAGGACTGACAGTATTTATTGAACACCTATTGACTCCAAGCCCTGTCTCACTGAATTTTACTTGGGAGATATCATATAATCTTAATGATGCATCTTAAAAGTAGGCACAATTTATTATATTAACTTCTAAGATAAGGAAAGGGAGACTATGAGGCCAGGTGAGATGGGGGAACAAAGGAGGTGATTGATTTGAGAATAACCTACAGAAAGTTTCAATTCATGTCTTTAGTGGAAAGGGTTTGCAGTATCTTTCATGCCCTCTCCTCCTAATTGCAAGATCTTTCCCAACATGTACAGTGCAATATTATGGCTAGCAGATACTCCTACTTCTCACTCAGGGAGCATTGTCTCCCTCTGTGTACTTTTACTTTACTCTTTTTACCAAGTAAGATATACTTCTTTATATCTTACTCATTTGACTTTGTAAATAATTTTTTGTGTCATTTGTCACTGTTAAAAATGTAATATCTAACAAATCCTGGCAATATGTTCACTTTATTGGAGATTCCTTGAAACAGTGCCTATAAGGACTGGATATGTAATAGGATATTTCAGACAAGTTGGCAAACCTGAGCAGGGCTCACTAGATAAAGTGCAATGCAGAAAGATAGGGTGTAGTCATTTGTGTCCATACTCACCCTACACAGAAGTAACCTACAAACACAACAAAGGCACACATGTGGCAGCTTTGTATAGAAATTTGACTTCTAGCAACAGCTATGCTCACACCTAGCTGAGTCTCCTTCCTTGTGTATTTTCGAAGAAGTGAGAGAACTGTCGACAGGAGAACCTCTCAGAAACTGCTGAGAGAGGAAAAGAAAGCTTCTTCCTTCCAATCATGCTGTGAGTTTGACTAGGGAATGTGGGATTTTTCTAGGATAACTCATCAAATTTGAGTGCACCTTGTGACCAGGGAGTGACTTGTGAACCCTGTCAGTGGCATTCCCATCTTCTCTCACAGACTTCAAAGGCTGCCAACTCAACTGAGATGTCAGATGGTAAAAGGACAGCTACACACTCTACCTTGCAACCACTGAGGGCTAGATTTAACTATCTTCTCATTCTGTTTTACCTCTTGCAATCAATTTTGGTTCTCATTTTGAGTAGCTGCTAAAACTTTCTAGTCCTCCAGGCTGCACTTGTTTACTATTTTATGTTTTTTTTTTTTTTCAGGCATGAATGAACTAATCAGCCCTATTATGATGGCATCTGCAGCAAAATGGATTAAGAGCTTCTAACAGAACTGGATGAACAGTAAGTATTTAAATATTATCTTAACTTTTGTTCCAGCATCCTTCCCCTAAAGATTACTCTTTTACCCAAAGATAACCAAGCAAATGTTGAGAGCCTCCATCACCTACCTCCTGCATATTTGCTGATCTATATAGTAATCTACCACATAGTGACAAGGTTATAACAGTAAAATGATGTGCCCTTGCATCACCTGAAAAGGTTTGTTTACTAGAGGATTTGGTAAAATGTGTTATTTTAATTTTTCCCTTTGTAGTAATAGTAGATCCTAGGCAAAGCTAAAATTCATAATTATCTTAATTTTTAGTTGCTATTTAGATAGTGTGTCCATTCTCAATATTTTTGATATTGTAAAACATATTGCATTATAATACTGCTTACATTTATTGCTGGTTTTCCAGCCTCTTAAATCAAAGGGAAGTACTTAGGTCATTTCATTGTAGTCCTGTCCCTATTCATGTGAGGTGTTTATTTAATATTCTTCAGAAAGAAACTAAAAAAAATTAGGGTACCTAGCCTTCACTTACATTTGAAATTAAATTTATGTAATGATTATATAAACATTTTCAACATTATATACTTAAGATATATATCTTAACTTATATATGTTTATATATAATGTGTGTGTACAAAAACTCACTCACTACACACTGGCCTCTCTGTATAGAGAAAATAAAGAGAATAATAGTTACATGAGAAAGAATATGACATTTTCTGAGGTGAAAAACTATAGTGCACATGACCATGTTGCATAAATATTAGGCAAGTGTTTACTTGTTGGTTAACATATTAGAATGGTGAAATTTTCAGGATGAAAAATATAAGTACTTTTTTCCTTTTCCTTTCTGGAGGGCTGTTCTCAGAATTATAATACTCAAGCAACCATGTCGATATATAATCACTGTCAGGAAATGTGTAGTGTTTGTGGATTTAAACTTCAGTATTTTTAAGATAAAAAAGTGCCAAGTCAGAGGTGGCTTTTTGGAAATAGATGGTCACCATCAAGAGAGAGGGGGCATGGGAAAGGGTGATAGACACTGAGAGCAACCAAGATTTGGTATATATATATGTATGGCCAAGAAAAATTTGAATAAATAAATCATGAGCAAAATGACTGCATAGATAAATTAAATGTGAATGTACTCTGCTGCTGATATCTCATGATTAAACAAATTATATTCTTAACCAGTAAGTTAGGTATTTAATGAAAAATATTACTACCATAGTAGACATATCTTCTACATGTGAATATGTTTGTATTTAATGTAATGTGTTTCAATATATACTCAATTTGGGGCATCTGGAAGACACATTCAAGTTGCTGGGCTTATTCTTTATAATTGCATATTTTCCTAAAAGAAGAAAGATCTTGAGGTGTTTCCTAATATAGTAAGAGTGAATGTAATAAGAGACAGAAGAAATAAAAGCAGGCACGTGTCCACAGTGGTAAGATATAAATTACTTACACATGATACATGATAGAATAGTTTATACAGCAAGTAGCATATATAGCCTATACATGCATCTATCATCAAAAGGGACCATATATTATCTCAAATAAGTACTATATGTATATGGAAAATATTAATAGATGAGTGCTGGGTAATCTTTGTAATTTTGAGGAAATATGAAATTCACTTAAATAGGGAGGAACTCAAGTAATTCTTCGATAATATAATACAGTGTGTTTTATCATATTCACACACCTCAACTATTCTCTGATTTACTCCCTTTCCTTACCCACTCAACTCTGTGTCGAAATCAAGATAAATTTGTGCTGTACAGTTATGCTTGATTTTATGGTGTTTCACTAGAGAGTCGTCAATTTATTAGGTACTAAATTCTTAGAGAAAGCCTTTCTACCTCTTCCAAAAGCTAACAACCAATTATATTTCTATAACTTCTGGCTATAGGTCTATATTTCTATTTCTAACTTTTGCCTAACTCACCTCTCCATGCTAGGATTTGATCTGACTTAGTCTAACATAGGTTTTGTGGTAAAACAATTGTGAGTATGTGCATCTGCCCTGCTGTGTCTAGATAATGTTCCCTTGTGGTAATGAACCACTCTAGACTCTCATACTCTTTCCTACCCTCTTCCATTATGATGGGGGATTTATGGTATATACATTCCCTATAGGAATTTTACAGTCTATTATTCTATGCTTCCTGGCCAGTTGTAGTTCTTTGTATTACCTACCATCTACTGCAAATAAAAGATTCTCTGATGATGGTTGAGAAACGCATTTATCTATGAGTATAATAATGTCATTAGAAATCAGTTTATCACTTTAGCATCTTAACCATTTAGCAGCTTGAAAAGTAGAAGGCTTTCCCCTAGGGCCTATGATCTCTATAGCTATAGGTTTTTGGCCTAGTCATGGTACCAAATATGGGTTTTATCTCAAGTCCAATTAGAAAGTTGGTGGTTGATCCCATGATGTTTATACCTATATCATATATACTGATATACCTATATCGGTGGGCATTTCTTCACCAACCAATCATTAATGTAGTTCACAAGGCTTACAGTTGGGTAATAATGTCATTACTTCTCTTTCTCGTAGCTTATATAGTACCATTTAGCACTTGGAAACTAGCCAAGAGAAGTGAAGTTTCCAGGTCAGTACGAGCCTGAGTTCTCCAACATCCTATGATTCAAACCTGTGATATCTTCAGCAATATGCTCTCACCTTTAAGTTCTAGAGGGTAACCAAGGAAAATGGCCAAAAGCTTGTAAAAGCATGTTTCATGGTCTATTAGACCTCTGTGTCCAACAACTATCCTCTAGTAAGAAGAGAGAGAGAGAGAGTGAGAGAGCACTCATAACAGGGCAACAATATCCCTAGTAGATGCTAGCAAATAAAAAGCTCAGTGATGGTTATGAGTAACTTCTTTCAATTTGCTAACATACATACATACATACACACACATGTATCATAGTCTTTATTTATTAACCCAAGATTAACCCTCTCTGTTCCATTATTCCCTTTTAACAATTTATAGCAGTTCATCCTATCTCCCCTCCCTTAAAAGCCTTTCTCCATAGTCCTTAATAATTCCTTGACTTCTATGGGTATTCCTAGTGAAGCACACATATCTGAAAGAAAACATGTGATGTTTGTTTTCCTGGATCACAGTTAGCTCACTTAGAATGATTTTTTTTCCAGCTCCATCCATTTATTTGAAATTTCACAATATCATGTTTCTGAATAGCTAAATAACAGCCAAATATGTAAATATACCACAATTTTAATATTCATTCATCAGTTGATAGACTGTTTTCATTCATTGGCTATTGTGAATAGAACGGAACATGGACAAACAAGTATTTCTACAATAAGACATGGAGTCCTTTGGGTATATGCCTAAGAATGGGGTATAGATGAATTATGTATAAATCTACTTTTAGCTTTTTGCAAATTTTCACACTAATTTCTATAGTGGACATGCCAGTTTGCAGTTCTATTAGTGATGAAAAGTCCTCTCCTTTCCCTACATCTGAGCCAGCTTTTGTCATTTATTTTTTATAGCCATCCTGACTGGGGTGAAATGGAAACTCAAAGTTCCTTTAACTTATGTTTTCCTAACAGCTAAGGATATTGAACGTTAAAAAAAAAAAAATGTTTCTCAGCCTTTAGTATTTCATCTTTTCTCACCTCTATATTTAGTTCTATAATTCAATTTTTAATATGGGTTATTGTTCTCTTGTTTCCTTTTTAAGGTTCTTTATATTTTCTAGATACTAACCCTCAGTTGAATGGATAACTGGTAAGACAGTTATCCTGTACTATAGACTGCCTCATTACTAGAGCAATGGTGTTCTTTACTATATAGCTACCTGTTTGTTTTATGAAGTCCCATTTATTAATTCTTAATCTTAATACCTGTGTTCTTGGAATCCTGCCTCCTTGTGCCCCTTCTTGGATAACCTCTTCAGGTAGAAAGCCCCGACTCTAACAGATAATCTCATCTATCCTTACCAAATGACCTTGTTTGTTCCCATTCCTAGCTGGTAGAAACTAGACTTCCACCTCCTGAACCCCTGCAGCAAGCTCCACCCATGTCACCTGCATGCACCTGATCCCTTCTCTAAGCAGACACTTGACTTCTATGACCAACTACATCCATTTCCATAACATGAGGACTCTCTCTGCAAAAAAGGTCTTTTATTTTATTTTATTTTATTAATTACATTTTATTCACTTTGTATCCCCCCACAGGCCCCTCCTGGTCCCACCCTCCTTCCCCTTTCTGCATGCATGCCCCTCCCCAAGTCCACTGATAGGAGAGGTCCTCTTCTCCTTCCTTCTGATCTTAGTCTATCAGATCTCATCAGGAGTGACTGCATTGTCTTCCTCTGTGGCCTGGTAAGGCTGCTTCCCCTCAGGGGGAGGTGATCAAAGAGCAGGCCAATCAGATTATGTCAGAGGCAGTCCCTCTTCCCATTACTATGTAACCCATTTGGACACTGAACTGCCATGGGCTACATCTGTGCAGGGGTTCTAGGTTATCTCCATGCCTGGTACTTGGTTGGAGTATGACTCTCTGGGAAGACACCTGTGTTCAAATTTTCTGGTTCTGTTGCTCTCCTTGTGGGGTTCGTGTCAGATCTACACCAGTAATTCTACTCACCCCATGATCTACCTTTTTTCGTAATAGACATGAATATCACTAATCAATTTACAGCTTCTTCCTTGAAAGATAAAGAAGTCTCAAAAAATATTATAAAGAACAGAATAGAAACTAAATAAAGCAATCTAACAAACCATAAAACTCATTAAAAACTTTTTTTTTCTTATGGGTCACAAAGGCTTTTATTTTGCATGTAGAATCACTGAGAAAGCTTCCCTGTGGCCACGTAGAGATTACTCTGGACACCAGCTGGGAAGCAAAGTGACAGAAACAATGATGTGGCTCAATCACATGATTACAAAGCTGGAGTTTCCATCAGGGCTCTGAGTGGTCAAGTGTGGCTTCGGAAATCTATGGAGGCAGTGACATGAAGGGCAAGCACTGGGCCAACTTTGAGCATCCTCAATGACATCAGGGACAGGGAGCATCTAAGAAGCTGGTGGCTCCAGGGATCTCCAGCCCATACGTGGTCCTGAAAGACAAGCTTGGCCTTACTGCCCAGCTCTTCCTAAATTCTAAGGAGATGATTGTTCTTGACCAGGTGTTCAGATAGGCAACTAGCCTTGATCTACCCAGCACAGAGCTCCATCACCAGGTCAGTGGTGAAAGTATCCTCAGTCTCCCTAGGGTGATGGGACACCATGACACCCCAACTATAGAACTGGGCCAGTTTATATGCCTGCAGACACTTAGTCACAGGGTCAATTTGGTTCACTTTGAGCAGTAGGCAGTTGCAGAACTTCTTGCCCTCAGCCTTGGCAATCTAAATAGGGTTGGGTACTGTGAGATAATACCAAACCACCTGGATGCCTGCACTGGCTGTGACTTTTTGCCAAACTCGGTCCTCGTCAAAGGGTTCTTTTATGGAGTATCCACTGGATAATCCCCAATGAAGAAATTATACAGGTGATCGAGTTGGTCGGGTGTGGTGTACTTACTGGAGTCATCAGAAGACTTGAAATTCAGTTCACACTTGCCAGATTTGTAGGACTCAAAGGCAGGCAAGTCCATGCCTATGATGACCTGGTCAGTGTAGCTAGCCTTTGCCACTTTGGTCTTTGGCAACCCCAGCACTTCTTCTTTTTAGGAATCTTAGGCACAAACCTGTCCCCATCATTAAAATTGGGGGCATCCTTCCAGTATTTCTCATTGATGACACTTTTTTTTTTTTACCTCTGCTCCAATGTGCATTACTTCCCAGAAATAGGACGCTCCCACAGGAAGGATAATAGACTCTTGCATGTTGCCAACATGGGATCCTTCATAGAGAAAAGCTAGACCACCAGGATGATTTCAGGGTTGCTAGCCAAGTAAGCCATGTGACTGTACAGGGACATCCCCTTTTCTATTGCAGCACTTTTGCAGATAGGCAGGAACACTCTCAGTTTTGCATTTATACCAAACTTAGACTTATTTCAGTGCAATCAATCTTGATTATCAGTTTGTCCTTCTTTACTGGTCTACAACATTCAGGTTTTTTTCCCAACCAGAGAAGGTGCAATAGTTTTATTGACATATCAACAGCATTTGAGATATCCTTCCCCATGTAGCACTTATTGTTCTAGAGCTCTAAGGCCTCATAGACACCATTGAAGGCACTCCTCAGAAGAGACCTATAGTGGTATGGAGATCAAGCTCACATTGGGATTCCCACAACAGTCAAAGATCTCTTTGACATGGACCATGAAAACAGAGATGGTGTACATGGACTTGAGTTTTGTGCAAGGTGATAAATATGGATGTATTTGCATTTTTCTGCATGTAGACAACCAGTTAGACCAGCATCATGTGTTGAAGATGCTGTCTTTTTTCCATTGTATGGTTTTGGAATCTTTGTCAAAAATCAAGTATCCATGGGTGAGTGGGTTTATTTCTCTATTTTTGACTTGATTCCATTGATACATCAGTCTGTCTCTATACCAGTACCAAGACATTGTTATTATTGTTGCTCTATAGTACAGCTTGAGCTCAGGGATGGTGATACCTCTAAAAGATCTTTTATTTTACAGGACTGTTTTAGCTATTCTGGGTTTTTTTTTTTCTTTTCCATATGAAATTGAAAAGAATTCTTTCAAAGTGTGTAAAAATTGTTTTGGTATTTTTATAAGACATACTGAATCTGTAGATTGCTTTTGGCAGAATGGCCATTTTCACTATGTTAATTCTACCGATCCATGAACATGGGAGATCTTTCCATCTTCTGATATCTCCTTCAACTTCTTTCTTCAGAGACTTGAAGTTTTTTTCAAACATGTCTTTTTCTTGTTTGGTTAGAGTCACATCAAGGTACTTTATGTTGTTAGTGGCTATTGTGAAGGGTGTAGTTTCCCTAATTTCTTTCTCATCCCTTTTGTCTTTCCTATGCAGGACGTCTACTGATTTATTTTTTGAGTTAATTTTGTATCTAGCCACTTTGCTGAACGTGTTTATCAGCTGGAGCTCTCTGGTAGAATTTTGGGGGATACTTATGCACACTATCATATCATGTGTTAATAGTGATACTTTGACTTCATCCTTTCCAATTTGTATTCCTTTGATCACCTTTAGGTGTCCTATTGTTCTAGCTAGGATTTCAAGTACTACGTTGAAGAAGTAAGGTGAAAATGGGTAGCCTTGCCTTGTCCCTGACTTCAGTAGGATTGCTTTAAGTTTCTCTCTGTTTAGTTTGATGTTGGCTATAGGCTTGCTGTATATTGTTTTTACTATGTTTAGGTATGTGCCTTTTATACCTGATCTCTCCAAGACTTTAAACATGAATGGGTGTTGGATCTTGTCAAATGTTTTTCAGCATATAAGGAGAGGATCATGTGTTTTTTTTTTCCTTCTGTTTGTTTATATGGTAGATTACATTGATGGATTTCCATATATTGAACCACCCCTGCATGCCTGGGATAAAGCCTACTTGGTCATGGTGGATGATATATTTTATGTGTTCTTGGATTTGGTTTTTGAGTATTTTTGCATCAATGTCCATAAGAGAGATAGGTCTGAAATTCTCATTTTTTGTGAGTCTTTGTGCAGTTTAGGTATCAAGGTTACTGTGGCCTCATAGAATGAGTTTGGTAATGTTTATTCTTTTTCTATTTTTGTGGAATAGTTTGAAGAGTATTGGTATCAGTTTTTCTTGGAAGGGTGTAGTAGAATTCTGCACTGAAACCATCAGGCCCTGGGCATTTTTTGGCAGGGAGAATTTTGATGACAGCTTCTATTTCCTTGGGGGATAAAGGACTATTTGATGTATTTACTTGATCTTGATTCAGCTTTGGTAAATGGAATCTATCGATAAAATTGTCTATTTCATTTACATTTTCAAATGTTATTGCGTAAAGACTTTTGAAGTAAGACCTGATGATACTTTCGGTTTCCTCAGTGTCTGTTGTGGCCCCATTTTCATTTCTGATTTTGTTGATTTTGATAGTGTCCCTCTGTATTTTAGTTAACTTGGCTAAGGGTTTGTCTATCTTGCCTATTTTCTCAAAGAACCAGCTCTTGATTTCATTGATTTTTTTGAATTGTTCCTTGTTTCTAGTTTATTGATTACAGCCCTGAATTTGATTTTTTGGAGGTGTCTACTTCTCTTGGATGTGTCTGCTTCTTCTTTTTTTCTAGTACTTTCAGGTATGCCGTTAAGTTGCTTGTATGAGATGTCTCGAATTTCTTTATGAAGGCACTTAGTACTATGAACTTTTCTCTTAGCACTGCTTTCATTGTGTCCCCTAAGTTTGGGTAAGTTGTCCCTTCATTTTCATTGAATTCTATGAAGTCTTTAATTTTTTCTTTATTTCTTCCCTGACTTGTATGTAGGGTAAAACTGTAAATTAATAAGTGGGAGTGACTAAATTATATATAAACTCACCTTAACCCAGATTGAAATGCACAGGATTATTGTAGTGTACAGAATTCCTGCTTTGTATTTTGAGGGACTATGGTGTAGACTTAAGTATTTAGCTTATGGAGTAATTAAAACAATAAGTCAATATTTGGGTAAAATTCAAAGACATGTACCCTAGTATGCTGTGTGCAAATATAATCTTGCATGGTGGAAGCCTAGGACAGCAGTAAGAGATCAGATTGGAAAAAAAGAATAATATTTTCAAAGTTACATTTGTAGTGTAGACGTGTAAAGTTTGCAATTTTCAGGATATATTTTAGCTTGAATTTGATAAAATAATACCCAACTGTAGACATATGTCAGTTTAAAATAAGAAAGTCATGCTATTTAACAAAACAAAGTGGAAGTATGGCTATCACTCATGTCAAAATGTTGTAAACAGACAAAACATGAGTATTTGTTCACTTCTGTAATCCTTCCTGGTATTACTGGATATGTTGTACTTCAAAAAATATAAAAAGTTGCATTTGTGGCCTAGCAGGGCTGCTCCTCCCTTGGGAGGAGGGGAGGTCAAAGAGCCCACCATTGAGTTCATGTCAGCAATAGTACCTGTTCCCCTTACTAGGAAACCCACTTGGATACTGAGCTACAATGGGCTACATCCGAACAGAGGTTCTAGGTTATATCCATACATAGTCCTTGGTTGGAGAAACAGTCTCACAAAAGACCCCTCTGCCAGATATATTTGGTCCTTGTGGAGTTCCTCTCCTCTCCAGGTCATATTAACTCCCTCTTCTTTCATATGATTCCCTGCACTCTGCTAGGCCACCTAGGAAGACTTTGCTGCCAGTCCTGAAGATACCTGATAAATCAGGGTCAGATGAAAGGGGAGGAGGTCCTCCCTTATCAGTGGACTTGGAAAGGGGCAGGAAGGAGATGAGGGAGGGAGGGCGGAATTGGGAAGGAATGAGGGAGCAAGATACAGCTGGGATACAAAGTTAATAAACTGTAACTAATATTAAAAATTTAAAAAATAAAAAAGTTGCATTTGCCAATGAGCATTCCTTATTGTGTTGCTGTTCACTTGAGGTAGAAGAGGCCCTTGGTTATTTGAGCCAATTTGAACTTGGAAAAGAAGCTCTTACTCTTTCTATAAATACACCTAAAAATATTAGGAAGAGTACACTTTCTACATAATTTTAAATTCGACATAACTCTATGAAAATAATTTGTAATGTATTTAGGTTTAAAGTCAAGCAGAAGTAGCATGTCACAGTGCCCTGACAATACTCTCATTAGTTTCTAGTGCCAAATTGTATAATATACAGAAATAATAAGTTACCTAAAAATTCAAATTAACCTATTAAAATTTAGTAAGATTACATTATTCAATGCACAAGTATGTAACATTCCAGTCAAATATTGATCTTTCATCAAATTCTAAGACCTGTCCTTATCCCAAGCAGAAATTGTAATAACATCTGTGATTCTTTAGGAAACTTCATCCCTGCCCTACAGGAGAGAAAAATCCCTATGATTTTGAATCCAGTAACTAAAATGTCAGTTGTGGGAAGAAAAGAGAGAGTCATTTGAAAGTCATTTGTAAAAAAGAGAGAGTCATCTGATGTAACATCACTAATAGATCATTTGTTGGATGCCTTCTCTTATAAATTTATCAAAATTCTAAGTTAATATTTACAGTTTTATTTGATGGATGATATTTTATATCTCAGGGTACTTATTACAGACCAAGAGATGGATGACACCTAAGTGACTATGTCATTATCTAAGTACTTGGAAAGTGGCTACAATGTTACAAGAGTCTTTGTTTTAAATTTAATCTTGGATTCTCTCGTCTTAATCTGTATCTTGTTTTGGAGTTGAATTCAGGACAATGGGTCATAATATTTTGTTTGGATCAACAGGAGGTATACTAACAATGATGTACTATTCCATGTTTCTACCTAAGCCAAGGAGAGAGTACACCACACAGAACCATTACTGGTAGAAGATCAAGTCAAGGAATCTACTCATCTTCATTGTTTTTTTGAGACAGTGTATATATACCTGAGGCTGTTCTCATGCTCATAATCCTCCTGTGTCTACCACTGAGTGCTGGAATCATAGATGTGTAAGCCATACCCAACTACCCGTATTTGATGTTAATGTCATTCTAGTGGTGGGAAACTGACTCTGAGAGTCAAGATCTGATAAAAAATAACTAACAATCAAACAAATGAAAAAACTTCATTTGTGATTACTAATCAGGAGGCCAATGCTGTCAGAGGAGTGTATTACCACAATACTGGTATTTTCTGGCATGTTGTCACCACCCAAAGAGACCAGAGGTTTTACCTTAGTTACTTTTCTATTGTGATAAAATACCATGACCAAGGCGACTTATAAAAGACATTATTTACAAGGGCTTATAAATCCAGAGAGTTACGATGTCAAAATAAAAACAAAGCATGGCAGTAGAAACAGCTGATAGCTCACATCTTAAAACAGAGATCAAGTGGCAGAGAGAGAGTTGGAAATGGCTGAAGGCCTTTGAGCCCTCAAAGCTTGCCTCAGTGACACGACACATCTCCTCAACAACCCACATCTCCTAAAAGTCCTTCCCCAAAAGTTCTAGCAACGGAGGACCAGGTATTCAAACATATGAGCCTATAGGGGCCAGTCGATGTTTTTGTTTGTTTGTTTTGTTTTGTTTTGTTTTTTTCTTTTTTTTTTTCTTTTTTGGAAATAAGCTCTCGAGTCTTGTTTTGTTGATAGACTGACTCTTAAAACATGGAAAAAGTGATGGAAGATTAAGAAGTAACTAACAAGAACCCTTTTCTCTTGGAGTATCAGAGAAGGAATGCCACCAAGATCCAGAAAATCATTTCCTACCCAGCAGAAGGCAAGGCTGTGTCACTAGGGAAAAATGAAGTTCATTTAAAATGACAGCACTCAGTTTTATGTACCTCCCTCCCCTACTTCCCTTAAGGTCTAATATAAAATTATTATCTGCCATTCAAAATACAAAAATGATGAGATCTCCATATTTTAGATTAATGTCATGATTTTGGGATATAATTTTCCTATGGAAATTCTAAGTGTAATTGCTGAACATTAAATATTTTCATATCAGTGATATTTAATATTTTAAATCTTAAACTTTAAATAATTTTCCATGAACATTTTTTTTTCTGAAATGGCTAAAGATCTCAGTGTTTGTTTAGAGTAGCGGTTCTTAACCCTCTTAATGCTGTAACCCTGTAATATAGTTCCTATGTTGTAGTGATCCCCAAGCAAAAAATATTTTTGTTGATACTTCATAACTATAATTTTGCTACTGTTATGAAACATAATGTAAATATCTGATATGCAAGATATCTGATATGCAACATATGAGAAAGTGTCATTTGATACCAAAAGTGTTGCAACCCACAGGTTGAGAACCACTGGCTTAGAGACTTCTCTATTATACTTTGTTACTTAAAACAAAATTCTACATAATTTGGATACAATAGAAGAAAGGACCCTAAATAGAAATGAACCACAAATAATCATAGAGAGGCATACAGAGGAAGAAAACGCATCCAGTACTAATGAGACCTGATAGGCAAGGGTCACATAGAAGGGGAGGAAGACCTCCTCCATCAGTGGACTAGGGGTTCATAGAGAGAGAAGTGGGAGGGAGGGTGGGACTGGGAGGAGATGATGGAGGGAGCTACAGCTGGGACACAAAGTAAATAAGTTGTAACAAATAATAAATAAAAAAGAAAACATGCTAAGAAAAATGACTAGGGCATGTGGGTATAGTAAATGAGCTAAAAAAAAAAAAGGTGCAAAAGTTTTATGACCTATTACGGATACTTGAGAAATTGTGAGTCTGTAGAGGTATTTAAATTTCTTTGAGAAAATTGTCAGGTTAGAGTTCTTGAGATCAACTGTTGGGCAGTGTGCATTGAATCTTATGTAAGAAGTGGGAAATAGTAAGATCTGGAGAGGACAGGAACTCCACAAGGAGAGCAGCAGAACCAGAAATTTGAACACAGGGGTCTTCACAGAGACTCATAATCCAAACAAGTACCATGCATGGAGATAACCTAGAACCCCTGCACAGATGTAGCCCATGGCAGTTTAGTGTCCAAGTGGGTTACATAGTAATGGGAACAGGGACTGCCTCTGACATAATCTGATTGGCCTGCTCTTTGATCACCTCCCCCTGAGGGGGGAGCAGCCTTACCAGGCCACGGTAGATGACAATGCAGCCACTCCTGATGAGATCTGATAGACTAAGATCAGAAGGAAGGAAAGGAGGACCTCCCCTATCAGTGGACTTGGGGAGGGGCATGCATGAAAAAGGGGGTGGGAGGGTGGGATGGGGAGGGGAGCAGGGAGAGGCTTATGGGGAGATACAAAGTGAATAAAGTGTAATTAATAAAAATTAAAAAATTTAAAAAAGAGAGATCAGTTCCTAAAGGTGAAAGTCTGACATTTCCAGCCTAAATATTTTCCAGACAGCAGAATCTTATCCTTACAAAAAAGAAAGATTGGGCCTTAGTCAACAAATAAAAAAAAATATTTTTTCTATTTCTTTTACTAAAGAAAAAGCTTTTTTGGTTCCTTAAAAATCGTACCACATGGGTAGCCTACACAGAAATCATAGCCAGTCCTCAGGTGAGGCCCTGGGGACTGGTTTTATTTTCTACTCCACCCTTGCTCTTTCTACCAGACCCCATAAGGTTGGGTTACTCCTTTACTTTCACAGGCTATTAATCCTGTGAAGCAGTGAATAGGGCACACACTCAAAGAGAAAATTTTGAGAAGGATGGCAAAAAAGTGAAAAGGGCCAGAAGGATGTGATTATCTTGGACGTTAGTTTATTTTATGTAAGCTTGGAAGCTCATAACTTTCCTGTCAAAAAAAATTCCCCTCTTCTTGCCCAAATGCTCATGTCTGGTCTGAGACACAAGGTGAACATTCAGAAAAGCTGAGGAAAATCCCCAAAGCCATGTCAGCACTGAGAACAGGAAATGCATACAGTTTTCCCACTGCAACATAACTTGTGATCACCTCATCACTTCTAAAAAGTAAAAATATTAAGAATTTAATGTGTGAATTGGAACTTTGTAGAATAGTGGCTTGTCCTCTAAAAGAAAAGAGTTGGGATACACAAATGTAGAGTGGCAAATACACAAGACACTGATAGCTGTATCTGGTCTAAATGGAATTTTAAATAGTGTCTTAGGTATTTTAGAGTGTTATTCAAAAGTAAGTTGATACTTTCACTAGTGTTTTAATATTACACTTTTATAAAAGGGCTTGAGTACCACTATGAATGAATTCCAAGTTAAACAGTCAACAAATGGAGGTTTATCAAATTGCTTCCAAAAGATTATAGTATATAAATGACATAAAGAGATCTTAACATTAAATTATCTTTTGGTTTAGATGTTCAACAAACTTACTTGAATCCAAGATTCATATACATGAAATTATAGCTGAGCCTTGAAAAACAGAGCAAATTTCAACAGATACAGATAGAGACAGAGAAATTTAAACCAAATGATACTCAAGAATATAGAAGAAAGAGATAATGACAATTTTGTAAACAAGTTGACTCTAGGCTTTATGTCAATACTTTTTTTACACTCAAAGTACATCCTTATATTTGGGTGTACAGTGAAATTGTTAATATGTAGATACTTTATTTTGACTTTTGGACAATTATTATTAGTTAATCCGGGAATATATACTGTAAATACACATTGTGATCATTCTAGAGACCAGAATTTTAGAGAGTTTACTAAAGAAATGAGAAGTATAATAGATTAGCAAAAAAGGGCAGCTCTTAAAAAAACATTGACCTTATCATTTTTATGGATAAGGGGTGCAAGGATTCTGGCATTTGCTTAAGTATTGTTAATGCTTATTACAGGCTCAGAAAGTCTTTGGTACTGTACATCCTCAGTTCATAAAAACTGATATGAACTACTATCCAAAATATAAAGTAATTGCAAGCTAGTATAGTTGAAGGTGATGTGACTTGGCTTTATTCACTGGTGATGTGAAGCTGAGTGACCCTTTTCATGATGTGTCCAAGTAATTGAAGGTATTTCTAGAGCCAAATAACAGGATGCATTGTCTGCTTAAGAGGAAATGGTCCTCAAATCTCAACAGAGACATTTGGACTCATCTATGAGAAGGAATGACAATGTTTATAATAACTCTGTCTGCTTGTATGCATCTTTCCTCCTTTCATTAAGTTGAGCTGTAGAAGTCTCAGAAGGTGTTGAAGCTTCTAGAAATGGCACCCTGGCAGGACATGTTTCTGTATAATAATAAAAAAAAATCTGTTGGAATATCTAGTGAGCCTGACAGAATTAGTGAATACTATAAGAGAATTAACGACAAAATGTTTTTCCCAAGGTAATTCCTACCACCGTGTAGCACTTACCAGACAGCTGTCCCAGGGATTAGTGAGCTATTTGACTTCAAAAACTTTTCAGAAACCAAGACCTGGAGATTTGTGGTGCATACTGATGAGAATCCATTAGAAACTGTTCTGCTTTCTCCTCCTTAGAGTTTGTGATCGCTTCTGCATCATAATGTCAATAAGTGTCTCCTCTACACTTGCATGCAGCTGTTAAGCCTCACGTGATTTGCAGATACTTGCGGTGGTCTAGTTTATCTTAGATAATTAGGATGTATCTAACCAGGACTCTAAAATCAAATCGGCTTTTGAGCAAGTGATTGCCTATAACTTGGGATTAGGTGTTTTGTTTATATGTTGTTGTTTTGCTTTTTGTTTGTTTGTTTTAATTGTTTTTGCAAACCTCCACATCTCCAAATAGCATCTATATTGATAGTACTTCTCAATGATTACAATTATAGTTAGATGGTTTGACTGCTTTGTATTTCATAATTTTCATTTTTCATACATAGATATATTTTTATGGGGAGAAGACTATTACAGTACGAGCTAATATATTCTTAGATGATATTATATTACACTTTTACCAAAATGATACACAGAGCTTTCCCTGATACTCATTTGAAGCAAGATTCACCTAGATAAGTAAACAAAGTTACATTATATATGGACCAAGCATGCTCTTGAAACATCAACAAAATTAAGCAAAACTTCATGTTTATATATATAAACATAGATATATACTCACTCCCCTCAATGGTTATTGGAAATATTTTATGAGCTGCTTAAGAAAGTGATTTGGAGCTTTTGTATTCTTCTCTCTTCCATCTTTTTTTTTTAATCACAGGTCATTCACTTGTATCCCATCCATAGCCCCCTCCTTCTTTTTCCCAATCCCACCCTCCCTCCTCATCTCCTCCTTGCCCTCTTCCCATTCCACTGATAGAGGAGGTCCTCCTCCCCTTCCATCTGACCATAGCCTATCAATTATCTTCAGGACTGGCTTCAATGTCTTTATCTGTAGCCTAGCAAGGCCACTCCTCCGTCGTGGGGGAGGAAAAGATCAATGAGCCAGTCATTGAGTTCATGTCAGAAATAATCCTTGTCCCCTACACTAGGGAACCCACTTGGATACAGAGCTACCATAGGCTACATCCGAGCAGGGGTTTTAGGTTATATGAGGAAACAGTCTCATAGAAGACCCCTGTGTCCTGATATATTTGGTCCTTGTGGAGCTCCTGTCCCCTCTAGGTCATGAGGTTGTGGAGAAAGGGAACCCTCCTCCATTACTGGTGGGAATGTAAACTTATACAACCACTTTGGAAATCAGTCTGAAACTTTTTCAAACAATCAGAAATACTGCTTCCTCAAGATCCAGCTATACCACTCTTAGGCATATATCCAAAAGATGCTCAAGTACACAACAAGGACATTTGCTCAACCATGTTTGTAGCAGCTTTATTCGTAATAGCCAGAACCTGTAAACAGCCCAGATGTCCCTCAGTTGAGGAATGGATACAAAAATTGTGGTATTTTTATACAATGGAATACTACTCAGCAATTAAAAACAAGGAAATCATGAAATTTGCAGTCAGTCAAATGGGGGAATCTAGAAAAGATCATCCTGAGTGAGGTATCACAGGAACAGAAAGACACACACAGTATATACTCACTTATAAGTGGATACTAGACTTATAGGATAAACATACTAAAATCTGTACACCTAACAAAGATAAACAAGAAAAAGGACCAGGGATAAGATGATCAGTCCTTACCTAGAAAGACAAAGGAGATGGACATTGGAAGTAAGAGAAAAGAAGTAACAGGACAGGAGCCTACCACAGAGGGCATCTGAAAGACTCTACCTAGCAGTGTATCAAAGCAGATGCTGAGACTAATAACCAAACCTTCGGCAGAGTGCAGGGAATCATATAAAAGAAGGGGGAATTTTTTTTTAAAGTCTGCCATGGTACTTGAAAGAAATCTCTCATTTAAAGTCAGGGTACATTCAGGTACCTGTTACAATGTGGATTCTTTCTTATGAAAGGACAGGCTCTATGAATAATTTAATGTGTTGAAACAAATGTCCCTTTGATTTTTGTCCCTATAACTCTAGATGAATGATTATTTGTGTTTAATATACATAGTTCACTTTTGTTTGTTAACCTTGTGCCCTGTAACTTTACTGGATTTTCTTACTGACTTAAGTTTTTCTTATGACTAGAAGTATCATTTGATTTTTTTTTTCTATCAGAATACCATGTTGGCTAATGATAGGAAAGCATCATCAGCTATGATAAAAAGTTGGTGGAAAAATATTAAGGTGCTACTCTAGAACATTTCTGAGCTTTAGGATAAAATGTAGATAGAGATGAAAATTTACCAGAAAAAGGCAGCTTACATACATGTACATAAATGTCATAATCAGATACAGTATTCTGCACAACAAATATATAGTAATAAAAATTGTAGCCAATAATAAAGGAATAAAAACTGGAAGAGAATAGACTTTAAGAGTGTATAGTGTTACTTTCAGCAAACAGCAAATACATTCTTTTTTATGAACTTTTGAAAATTCTTTGAGATTGCAATTTAAGTATCACATTTATCCCTTCCCTTTCCTCCATCCCAACCCTCCACTGTCTTTCAAATTCACGGCATAATTTTTCATTAATTGGTACGGCATATATACATGTATATGTATTTGCATATGGATGTATATTTGTAAACATTACCTGCCTATTCTGTATAATGTTACTCACATGTATGCTTTCATTTTGATAGGGTATGGTTTTCTGTAGTGATCTCTGTCTGTTGAAAAGATGTTTCCTTAATAAGGGGTGAAGACTACACTTATTTGTGGGTATAAGCACAAATGTTTACAAATTGTTGTTAAGGATTATGTTGCTTTAGTAAGTTAATAGTTGCAGATTCTCCTCTCATGCAATGTTCCTCTCTTACATGCTTTCGTTTTCTATGACCACATTCTTACAAACTGCATGGTGACTTTGATTCTTTTTCACTGGATTTTAAGGTTTAGGAAGAGCAAAATCACACACATTTTTATACTGTCTATATTCCCAGTACCAAGTATGGCACCTGGAAAATGGTAGATGTTGAACAAATATTGGCCCAGTAAATATTTGACGATTATACCAAGCCAGGTTCTCAGAACCTAGAAGACTGAAAGGTACAGAAGATTAGGCCTATAACTTCAAGGAGTTTCGGAGTTAGTTACATAATGGGCAGGAGGACAAGAGCATAAATAACGCATGCATAAATAGCAAAAGGAAGAGGAAGTTAGGTTATTTTAAAACATTCCAAATGGGAGCCAAAGATGGCAGCTAGCATATCAATGTTGTTTTAAGCACAGAATGTTTCAGGAATAACAAGAAATGGGAGAAAGCTTCAGGCTAAGGCAGCATCACTACTACTGCTGAGTGTGAAAACTAAAATGGTGACCTGAAGAGAATGACTTCTATTGAAATTGAGCATTTGGCCTGGTAGAAAAATAGCAGATCAAGCTTTATAAAAGCACATGGCACTGTTATTAAGGTAACCATTGATTGCCAGGCTATACAGCTTCTGATTTATAGATATTATATAATTTTAAAGAGCTGACTTAGAAAAAAATAATAAAAGCCTTATGTAGAATGGAGCAGAATAAAAATGGATAAGAAAATTAAGTAATAAAGACTTAAACTAGAGTAGAAAATGCAAATTTTAAAATGGAGTGATAATAATGCCCTTGAAGACAATAGTCACTTGTTAAGTGATGTTTATTGAACATTTATTGGATACCTTGCAATGCACTAAATTTATTGCTTATATTAGCACAGAAAATTATCTACATTATATTTTGCTTAACAAATTTTTTCTTCAGATCTAGCAGTTTTGTTGCAAATTGCAGAATTTCCTTATTCTCAAAGGCTGAGTAATATTCAACTGTGTGCATGCACAGACATTTGTTTATATATTTATTGTTGATAGGTATAGAGCCATTAATTCTGTATGTTGTCTAAAAGAAATGATACTTAAATAAACACAGGAGTGAAGAGGTTTCGTCAAAATGCTTATTTCATTTCTTTTTGATATATAACACAGAGTAGGAATACTGAGTCATGTGATAGTTCTAGTTTTAATTTTTTAGAACCAGCAATCCTCTTTTTGCAATGTGAGATCAATTTATACTCCCCCCAATGAGGCAGGAAAAAAAATCGCTCTTTTCTCTATATCTTCATTACTACATGCCATCTTTTGAATTTTTGTAAAAGCTCTTTATAGTGGTGTGAGTGATATTTCATAGTAATTTATCATTTGCATTTTTTCTGGTGATTAGTGATATTTGTACCTCTTCATATATTTTTACCTGCTATTTATATTTTTCTGTCACCTAAACAAAATCACCACATGAGAGAAGATACCATTTATTTTCAGAGCTGGTCAGTTTGTTTTTATCTCTTTTAATATCAATGTTATTCTTTACATTAATATATCAATATTAAGTTCCTACATCTTACTTATTTGAGAAATTTCAAATATTTAACATCTTCAAGTTGAATGCTTTTTATATAAAGTGATATCCACATTTTTAGACAAAACATGGTATTTTCCTTACCAAGCAATTTACTTACCAGGCAAAACAACAATAATTCCTTCAAGGACTGAATCATGCACACTTCAAATCACATGGAGTTGATAATCCAATGCAGGATGTTTCATAATTCTCTTTTCATTTTTATTCTTTCCACGTATTTTTAAAGTCAGTTAAATCCTTCTAGATTTCAACAGCCTTGAGGCAACTATCCAAGTCCCTAAGCTAAAATTTGTTTACCTCAGATGAAGGGTCATGGACCCAGCTGAGTCAGCCTTTGGGGGATTTGATTCTCTGTTCTGGTGCTCTGCTCTCTTGTCTTGGATAATTAAGAGGTGACTAAATGGCCCATGAAAATGGAAATATTTAAAGAGAGGCTGGTTGCCCACTTATTTTCACATCTGGGAAGGATTTGAATCAAATCACTGGCCCCTAAGTGATGCTTCACGGACAAATGTAATGCTGACTATATCAGAATCATATGGAAAGCTTTTTTAAAATAGAAATTTCTGCCCTTACCTAAAACATGTTTAATCAAAATCTCTGAAGGAAACACCTGGAAAGCTGTATTAATTTTGTTGTTTTAAAGAAAAAGACTTCCGCACATGGGTCTGAAGATCTGTTAAGTTTGTGAAACAGAGGTGGAGATCAGAGTTTCCAAAGACTCAACTGAGTGTAATTGTTAAAATGCAGGTCCTGAGGGAGGGGCTGACATTCTTCTGAATTTCTAACAGGCTCCCAATTTGTTGGCTTAGACAATTTTAGTAACAAAATGCTAGATTATTTTTCAAGTTCCTTCTAGTTTTACTTTTCTGCACTTTATAGAACAGTGGTTCTCAGCTTTCCTAATCCTGTGACCCTTTAATACAGTTCTTCATGTTGTGGTCAACCCGGACCATAAAAGTATTTTTGTTGCTACTTTATAACTGTAATTTTGCTACTATTATAATTTGTAATGGAAATATCTGTTTCTGATGGTCTTAGGTAACCCTGTAAAAGGATTGTTCTATAACTGTTATAGAACCTGTAGCATATTAATCTTCACTTACATTAAAATTCTATTTAAACTAATGTATTTTTACACATAGCCTTTATTTCTCATTTTACCAATATACAATGGGTTCCGAACATGTCTAAACACAAATTCATCCCACCTTCTCCCTCACAACTTTATGTTATCTTCTGTTCCATAGGAGGAAATTCATGACTGACACTGTAAACCTTACCAAAAGTCTATGGATAGAAAGACCATCAACCCTAGAGGGGAATCTGCTCTGCTCTTTTGCTAAAACATGCTCATGTTGTCAAAATATCTTCTAAATTTTTATTTGTACTCACAGATCTGTGCTGTTCTCAATATTGGTCAGAAAGCTTCTTTTGGCAGTGGGAAGTAATTAATGCAGACTGACAAAAATGCTAAAAATAAGTGATTGTGACTTCTTAGCTCTATACAAGATATCTGTATCACCCATCCAGTGAGGCTCAAGAAATGTCATGGAAAAAGGAGAGTAAAGAGCTAGAGGATGGGGAGAATTTTTGTGAAATACTGTCTTCTGGATGTGACATGGTCATTAAACACAAGTTTTTCTCATTTAACAAATGCCAGATATAATGGACTTATTTTCTTTTACCTGCAGGTTTGTCTTCCCCCCCCCTCTTTTCTTCAGTTTTAATACAGATATGAATAAGTCTCAGAAAAAGACCCATGAAATTAAGTCATCATGGAATAGTGCCAGATCCAATCTACAGTGAAGAAAACCTTTCTTCTGTGGGAGCCAGACACAAAAAAAAAATAAAGAACATGAAATTTCCTTCCAAACACCTGCAAATTGATGACTATCATATGGAAATTTGACATAGTTCAGAATCCAATGAGAGACACGCAACTTCCATGATGTCCTGAAAAGGCTTACCACACAATAAACAAGTGGAGAAAGCTTTATCATCTTCTCATGTGTGCTTGCGCACTAGCTTTGTATAGTTATGTAGACAAATCTAAGACAAACATACAATCAGTTTTTCCCAAGTTCCCAAATCATACATAAGGGCAAACAATTGTGGCAAAAGGTTGTTTTATACTCTGCCTTTCTGAACTATTGACCAGTCCTGTTGTGGAAAGTACAGCAAGTACTTGTGGATTTCGATTTTGAATGAATGGTAAGCACTGACAGTTTCTCTAGAAATGATCATGATTGATAATTATACATGTAACAAGACAGATGGAGACAATACAGATTTCCGGTACTTCATTTATGCAGTGACATACACTGTTATTCTTGTGCCAGGTCTCATAGGGAACATATTAGCCTTGTGGGTATTTTATGGCTATATGAAAGAAACCAAAAGAGCTGTGGTATTTATGATAAATTTAGCCATTGCTGACTTATTACAAATTCTCTCTCTGCCACTGAGGATATTTTACTACTTGAACCATGACTGGCCATTTGGTCCTGGCCTCTGTATGTTTTGTTTCTACCTGAAATATGTTAATATGTATGCCAGCATCTACTTCTTGGTCTGTATCAGTGTGCGAAGATTTTGGTTTCTCATGTACCCCTTTCATTTCAATGACTGCAAGCAGAAATATGACTTATATATCAGCATTGTCGGATGGTTGATCATCTGCCTTGCCTGCCTACTCTTTCCTCTCCTCAGAACCAATGATGATACTCCAGGCAACAGAACCAAATGTTTTGTGGATCTTCCTACCAGGAATGTCAATCTGGCCCAATCTGTTGCCATGATAACTATTGGAGAGGTGGTTGGCTTTGTAACTCCTCTTATGATTATCCTATACTGTACCTGGAAGACAGCTTTATCATTGCGAAATAGATATCCCATTTCTCAACATCTTGGAGAGAAAAAGAAAGCCTTGAAGATGATTCTGACCTGTGCAGGGGTATTTCTAATTTGCTTTGCACCTTATCACTTCAGCTTTCCTTTAGATTTCCTGGTTAAGTCCAATGAAATTCAGAGCTGCTTAGCCAGGAGAGTGATTCTAATATTTCATTCTGTGGCCCTGTGTCTGGCAAGTCTGAATTCCTGCCTTGACCCAGTTATATATTATTTTACCACTAATGAATTCAGAAGACGCCTTTCAAGACAAGATTTGCCGGGTAGTATCCAACTCCATACCAAATCATACAAAATTGTGAGTAACCATGCCACGTCTACAATGGCAACTGAACTATGCTAAATAAAATGGCAATACTGAACTTGGACTGAAATGCAAGTACCAGAACACATTTTCAATACCCTATGAGCAAGACAGTACACACAGAAATTGTTCACAATCTTTCAGTGTGTTCTGTATTACTTGTGTGGGAAAGGCACATATTTATGACAAGTCCTATTTAGGCCGTTATGTTTCTATGTCATTGCTGGTGACAAATCCATGCAGCAATGTATGACCAAGTCTTTAAAATTTAAGTGGTTAAATTTTGACAACACTCTCCACACATATGCTCTTAGCTAGAGTCATCAGTTTTATTTGTGAACCTAAGTCACAAAGAAACTACTATTTCAAGCCCACCTTAAGCACTGATTTTTCTTACCTCAGATGCTGAATCAAAGGGAGTGCAATTATCTATTTGTAGTGGTGATCACAGTTTGCAATCCAACAACATATTTGGTTGTGTTTAGAGTGGGATGGACAATACCTATGTACAGATAACATTACAAATATAGGGTATTTTTTTTCTCTTCTAGTTGTTATTCCATTCAAGGATTTGGAAACTCCAATGCGTGGTTACTTCTGTTAGTTTCAGTATGAAACATGATCTGTCACATCTATTCCTTAAATGAAAATCTGAAATCAGGCTTTGTTATATTTAATCTAAGAGCAACAACCATTCATGACACATAATAATCCTCTGAGATTGCATAAAATGCTACATTGAATGTTCTCAGAGCAGGTAGTTTTCTCGAGTTAACCCAACATGACTCAAATGGCCTTTAGGCTTTAGAGAAAGGAAAGAGGTGACAATCACAGATGTCTCTCTTAAACTAGTTTCAAAGAACACACTTGGAAATGTATGAACCCGACTAGTTGAGAGATATTTTTTTCATCATATTTTAGAACTACAGTGAAGAAATCTGACAGGTTACTACCACACTTACTGAGCCTATTACACACTAAGAAAGAAACAGTGCATCAATTATTTACTAAGCTGAGGCAGAGTGAAAATATGAAGGAAAGGAAAGGAAATGTCTTAAATCACTATTGTCCTTCAAATATTCTCCGAGTGAAGTGATGCCTATCAGGGCTCTACCCAAGCCAGAGTAGGGCTTAAAGACATTTGTCATGTGGACATTCAAGTCTACTTTTATTTTTTTTCCATTAGTTAAGTTACATGATTATTACACCTACACAAATTACCTCTCAGAAACTGTTGAAAGTAATTCTTTCACCTTTTGAGAAGTGTTGACCATTCCAGCAGCCTTGGGCACTATTTACAAAAGCTTTACTACCTACTAAGTATTATTGAGCAGGAAAACTCTGTTATGTGGCTATAAATACTAGAATAGTCTGAAGCATGATATACATTATAAATAAGATTACTTTTTTAAATGTTTGATTAGACAATGGGAAGAGAACACTGTTCTTTATAATAAGAAAAATATCATGTAGTTTTAGGCATATAGTTAATGATACTATATGTTTTGAGATAAACTGGTTAAATCAACATGAATTATAACTTCTAATTCTACTGGACACCTTCTAAAGTTTTGTCTAAGCAAGTACTGATTATCCTTTTACAGTTTATAAAATAATAAGGGATTAGGAAAATGACGTTGTGCTGCTAGCAACAGTATATGTATGTATTTTCTGGTTATTCCTTGTAATGTACATATGTTTTGATATATTAAATAAGTATTACATTTTGTTTTCAAAAGAGAAACTATAAATGTGTGTGGTCTGTTTGTTTTAAAGTGATTTCTGTTTGACTATAATTTTGTATTGTAATGAGATCATAAATAATCATTTGTGAAACTATGAAACAAATGTGGGTGCTTGGACTAGAACTCACACTTAATATCTGTGCTTACTATTTTTGTAGCATGTATTACACCTCTTAATGTCACTTTGGAAAGTCACTGTTTGAACTTTTTATAACATTGATTTCATTATAATCATACCACTTTAAGGGAGAAGAACTATTTCCATGATATTATTGACCATTTTAGACTGTCTGAAAATACAGTTCATTGGTAAGATAGTCCTTCTACATCATTTAGGGGTAAGAAAAGTATCTAATGATTTTATGCTATTTATCTACCTAGACCTTCCTATGTAGGTTTGCATTCAGCTTCTGAATACTGAATCAGAATCAATTTTCTTATTCTTCATCTTCCTCTTCAAAATATTTGAGTTTTGTTCTATCTTCTTTGCTTTTTGATGAACTTACTCATAATAAGGTGCTAATTATTAATTTTAACTTCATATTAATTTCATCAAAAAAATACCTGAACTTCATACCTTAGGACTAGGCATTAGCATGAAGTGGTGGCATTCAATGGAGGCATTGCCAGCCCAGGGAGATGAGCTGGAAGGGAAGACACTGTAAAGAAAGTGATTCATAAAGCAATCTTTTCAAATAATGTATTACAAATGACCATATATTTTGCTTACTATTATAAAGATGCTAAATTCCAAGAAATACCTCCATAAACATGGATATATATTTTTCAGGTTTTTGCTTGATTTTTTTCTTTTTCCCTTTCTCTCTTCTAATGCTGGACATAATTTTCTGAGAAAATTTTAATGTATGAGATAAATAGTGTTTCAGCTACTACCAAGTAGCTACTGTTGTCTACTCTCTTTGGGAAGTATTTTCTTAAAATCTCTTATTTATCATTTTTTATTTTATAAGATTGAATACAAAGAGAATCTTAATTGTGGTAGTGTATAATTAAAGATAAATCATCTCATATTTCTTTTATAAAGTTAAATTTTAGTCTCAAAATTAAGCAAATTATTTTAATAAGAAAATTTGAATGCAGGTTGTTTTATGCTGTTAATAGTCTTCATTGTTGTTGCTTTTATTACTTTAATGAAATATGTTGTATGTTTTCATTGTCATGCAATAAAATAGCAAATCTTTTCAACCAGTAGTTCATGGAGAGCAGCCATTTTCCCTACATATTACATATCAAGCTACCATGCGTTGTCAGGATTCATCAATGAAACTCTTTACAACTCTGTAAATTTTACATCACCTTTTGAATTAACTTCCAAGAAACTGTGAAATGTTTTATCTGGATATTTACAGCTCTTATTTATCATATGAATTTTAATAATAAAGATTTTCTCTGTAATTAAATGGAAGTTTTCTGATTCTGGATGTCAATATATGATCATTTTTTTCAGGGAACTGATAAACTTGATGACTGTTAGTAGGGTCACATACATGGGCTTTTGTTTCTTAGGGTTTATTCTTCCTTTTAATCTATTGGAGTGGCAGATTCCATTCTCAAAGATGAAGATGGGTCGTTCCTTTAATGTGTTAGCCTACCTCAGTTCTCCTCTGTGCCTAATTTTGTTTTGTCTACTTTAGCAATTTGCTCCTCATTTTGTTTATATCCTTAGACTGTTTGTGAAGATTAAGTAGTTTCAGTAATACCAAAATTGTTTTGATACACATTTTAATTGTTGCATAAAGACATTTTTAGGATGTGGTGAAGAAAAGATTTTTTTAAGTGAAACATCTTATTTTTTGGTAGATCTGAAATCATGAAATTTGTAGGCAAATAGTGGGATCTAGAAAAGATCATTCTGAGTGAGGTATCCCAGAAGGAGAAAGACACACATGGTATATACTCACTCATATAGTCCTATAAGATATGATAAACATAATGAAATCTATACACCTATAGAAGATAAACAAGAAAGAAGACCCAGGGTAAGATGATCAATCCTCATTTAGAAAGACAAATGGAATGGGCATTGGATGTAGGAGAAAACAAGTAACAGGACAGGAGCCTACCACAAAGGGCTTCTGAAAGACTCTGAAAGGGGGTATGAGGAAACGAGGGAGGGAGGGTGAGGTTAGGAGGGAATGAGGGAGCAGGATACAGCTGGGATACTGTTAATAAAATGTAACTAATAATAAAAATAAAAAATAAAAAAAACAAAAAAAGAAAAAAATTAATTAGGGTTATAAGTTCATGACCTGCCCCATGCTTCAGGTATCCTCAAACAACTTAGAGAACTTTCCTGTGATCCTATGAAACCATACAAGAAGTAAATTCATTACATTAAAAACCATATTCTGCTCCTTGCCCCTTTCCAAGTCCACTGATTGGGGAGGACCTCCTCCTTTTTCATCTGACCCTGTTTTATCAGGTATCTTCAGGAATCGTTGTAAAGTCCTCCTCTGTGGCCTAACAGGACTGCTCCTCCCTTAGGGCGTGGGGACGTCAAAGAGCAAGTCATTGAGTTCCTGTTAGAAATAGTCCTTGTTCCCCTCACTATGGGAAACCAATTGGTCACTGAGCTACCACGGGCTACATCTGAGCAGAGGTTCTAGGTTATATCCATACATGGTCCTTGGTGGGAGGAGCGGGATACAGCTGGGATACAGAGTTAATAAAATGTATCTAATAAATAGATAGATAGATAGATAGATAGATAGATAGATAGATAGATAGATAGATAGATAAATAGTATTTTTTTTAAAGAGTAAAATTAAAAAAAAAACATATTCTGCTATGGTAATGGTAGAGGGAATGAAAGTGAGAGATAAACTTGTAGACAATGTAATATTCCTCAGTTTTTAAAGATGCGGTCTTCGTGGAGGAGAGATGATTTTATATGAGCAAACTTTCTTGAACTTCAAAGACCATTTCTTCAAAAGGACCTCATTAGCTCTATCTAATATTTAATTTGCCAAGACCACATTCTTCTTTATTGTTGACTATATTCATTTCTTTTCACATTTAACATATGACTCAACTATAGGCACAACAGACATTCAAGTCCTTGTACTTACCTTCTCGGGCATATTCAAAGAATAGCTGAGTAACTGTAAACAAGTCTTTATACTTGGTAATTTAATCACAGTGGTTTTTGTTTGTTTTTTCTCAGATGCTTTCCAGTTTTATTGGGGAACTTAATACTATGGTCAAGTTTTCAGATCTTATAATATTTCATATCCAAAATTTATAAGAATAACAAAAGTATTAAATGGAAATCAAACAAAAATAAGAATAGAATTAAATCAAATTAAATTGATTAAATAGAATCAAACAAAAAGTTTGAAAAATTCTCTTCCATGTTGTGAATTTTGGTAGTATGAACATAAAGTGGTTGTACTATAAACTCTTGAAAAATGTGAAAGATAAAATAGCCAAAAATTACCTGAATCACATTACTGTCTACTTGATTTTGTCATTCTACTATGGAGAGGTTCAAAAATATCAAAAGAAGAATGTATATACTGAACCCCTACTACTCAGCTTCAAACAATATCAACACATGACACATTTATGTTATTTTTCTCATTTTAACAAAATTTATTTAGTTAAATTTTTTAAAAAACATTTCAGATATTACAAAATTACATTTGGCAACACTTAAGTAAGTTATAATACAAAGTAAATGAACTATTTGATGTATTCAGAAAGCTAATTAATAGAAACAAATTTTATATTTTTTTCATTAAAGATACCAATACCCAATTCCTGAAAGTAGAGTTCTTTTTCAATGAATCCAAACCAATTCCAGTGTATTAACCTGGTTCCATTTTATTGATGTGGATCTTCTCTCTATTGCAGAAGTATGATAGAGACTAATGTTGAACTTAGTGTATTCATAGCTCCAAACATATTACAGTAACAATCTATAGCATTCATAGGAAGGAATCCAAGATTATGAGAGTCATTAATGTAAAAATACCAGTTTTGGCAGACTGCATTTAAATATTGTGAGAAAAACTAATCATTAAACAATACTGAATATTAGATTTTATTTATGTAGATATATAGCCTATAATTATTTTTCTGAAACCTATGGCATAGTTATGTGAACTTTATGGCTTATTTCATTCTTTATAATTTATTCTGATATGAGTTTATTAAGTAGCTATGGTTCAGCTGGTGTTAATACTTCTGTGGCCTAAACTACACAAAAATACAGCTTTATTTCAAATAAAACACTTTTTTATTATTTTTATTTTTTATTTAATTTCAGTGTATTCTCTTTGTATCCCAGCTGTAACACCTTCCCTCATTCTCTCCCAGGCACACCCTCCCTTTCTCTTCTCCTCCCATGCCTCTCTCCAACTCCACTGATAGAGGAGGTCCTCCTCTCTTTCCATCTGACCCTAATTTATCAGGTCTCATCAGGACTGGCTGCAATTTCCTCCTCTGTTGCCTGCCAAGGCTGTTCCCCCCTCAGGAAGAGGTGGTCAAAGAGCCAGCCACAGAGTTCATGTCAGAGACAGTCCCTGTTCCCATTACTAGGGAACTCACTTGGATACTGAGCTGCCATGTGCTACACACTGCTCAGATTGTTATGCCAGGTTCACGGGACCCTCAGAGACCACCAGGAGACGACTTGATGCAATTGCAAGAGAGCTTTATTACAAGAGCGATCGAACTCGGGACCCAAGTCTCACTGGCGCAGCAGGAGAGAAGTGGGACCCCGAGCTCTGAGTGAACAGGATTTTTAAAGGGAAAGTCTGTGAGCAAGGGGTTTCCATGGCAGCAAGCAGGGGGGCACAAGCCTTGGCGTTACAGAATTGGGTGAAGTTTAGCAGGGCAGGGTGACCTTTTCTGAGGCACATAATCACAATGGCTAAGGCATATAATCACAATGGCTATTTTTCTAAACCATATCTGAAACATTGGGGAGAATTTTCCCACCCGATTCTCAACCGATTCCCATTGATTATTGCCAGGGAGTTTGTCTCTATTTTCTATGAAGCATTTATTCTGTTATATTTCCTGGATGCTGTTGCTAGGAGAGTTAACTTTGTTTTCTGCCAGGTGTACATTCTGTGATATTTCCTGGTACCTGAATTCAGTTCCCAGTCAAGATCTTTATTTCAAAATGGAGTTATATTCAGGCTATCTTAAGCTCTTCAAGATTTAGCACATGCTCATATAAAAGTCTTAAAAAGTATGGTGGATTTTCTTTTTGAGGTGTTTGGGAATTCAGACTTTTGTCTTATAGTATCAATATTTCTTGGATGTTTCTCTAGTCTGAATTATGCCAGTGTTGTTTTTCCATAAAGAAAAGTCTATTTTTTTTTATTTTTTGACAGTTCTATAATGAACTTTTGTCATTTTCACCTCTTATTCCCCTCTGACCCCACTCCTGCTGCTTTACACAAGTGCCTCTCCTTTTTTTTAGTGTTGTGGTCACTGACCCGTTGTTCTTGCTTCAGCAAATAATCCCCAATTTATGCTTTTGCAAAAAAATGCTACTAAACTCAGACATTGCTTTTAGAAATTTAATTGAGAGGCCAGCAAGCTAAGACTGCTCTTTAGCTTGGGTTCCAACACTAGCAAACTATAGCTCAACGACCTTCAACTAGGGACTTTGCACCCAGAAAAAGCAAATATTAATGCTTTTGCTGTAGCCTATCAAGTACTTCTTTTGCCTTGCTTCTGCAGTAGGCTATTCAACACAGCTGCTCAGACTTCTTGGAAGAGTTCTACAAACCTGTCCTAGTCCTGAGTGTTTCCCAAGTCATGAATCATTCTATGGTCAATTAAACCCTGTTAATTTTAAGTTTTCTAAAGATTTTCTTTGTGTTGATTCTTATTACATTCACATCATAGGTAGCAGAATTCAGAAATGGAAAAGTGAAAGTTTACTCTTCTTTTAAAGGACATAGCTAAATTCTGTGAAGAGTCTTCTGCATTCACTTCACTGACTCTCAGCCAGTGACATTGTTCAGCCAAACTGCAAGGTCATCTAAAGAAATTGCAGCTCAGCCAGGCATGGTGGTACATGCCTTTAATTCTAGCACTAAGGGAGGCAGGGGAAGGGAGATCCCTGTAAATTAGAGGCCACTGTGGTCTACAAAGTGAGTTCATGACAGCCAAGGCTAAAGAAAGAAACCCTGTCTAAAAAAAAATTACATCTTTCTTTGGGTGAACTCACACTAAGTTAAAATTTATTAAATTATGGAAAAGACAGAAACATATATGGGAAAGCACTGTGTGTTTCCTTTTGTTGAAGGTATATCAAAGACTCTGATGATGTGATCAAAATCACAAATCCCAGCTTACATTTTTATCATAATTTCATTTTATAAAACTACAACTTCCTTATTAGGGAGCAATAAACACATATTGTCATTCTTTTGGAATATCCAAACAACACAATAGCATCTATATCTATAGTAAAAAAGCAATATTCTCTAGAAAAAATATAGTAATTGTTCCCTGGAAATACACTGATAAAAATAAATGTAAACTAGATGGGTGGTCAAAAGGTAGGCATCAGCAAGCCTCAACAGATATAAGAAGATTTAAATAATCCCTTGTATCTTATCAGACTACCATGGCCTAAAACTAGACCTCAGCAACAAGAGAAATAACAAAAAGCCTACATACACATGGAAACTAAACAACTCTACTCAATGACAGCTGGATCAGGGAAGAAACACAAAAAGAAATTAAAGACTTCCTAAAATTCAATGAAAATGAAGGCACAACTTACCCAAATTTATGGGACACATGAAAACAGTGCAAAGAGGAAAGTTCATAGCACTAAGTAACTTCAGAAGGAAGTTGGAGACATCTCATACAGGCAACTTGATGGCACACCAGAAAGCCTCTAGATAAAAAAAAGAAAGAAAAAAGAAAGCAGACACACCCAAGAGGAGTAGACAGCTGGAAATAATCAAACCCATGGCTGGATTCAATGAATTAGAAAGAAATAAAACAATTCAAAGAATCAATGAAACCAAGATCTGGTTCATTGAGAAAATCAACAAGATAGACAAACCCTTAACCAAACTAACTAAAAGACAGAGAGAAACTATCCAAATCAGCAAAATCAGAAATGAAAAGGGGAACATAACGACAGACACTGAAAAAATCTAAAGAATCATTAGGTTCTACTTCAAAAGCCTATATGCAACAAAGTTTGACATGGACCATTTTCTCAATAGATTCCATTTACCAAAGCTGAATCAAGATAAGGTAAATAAATTAACTAGTACAATATCTCCTAAGGAAATAGCTGCTGGTATTAAAAAAAAAAAAACAAAAAACAAAAAACAAAAAAAAACAGGGCCAGGCCAGGTGGTTTCTGGGCAGAATTCTAAAAGAGCTTAAAAGAAGAGCTGATGTCAATGCTATTCAACAGAAACAGAAGGAACATTTCCAAACTCATTCTATGAAGCCACAGTCACCTTCATAACTAAACCACACAAAGACCCAACAAAAAAGGTTAATTTCAGACCAATCTCACTTATCAACATGGAGTAAAAATACTAAATAAAATACTTGCAAAACAAATCCAAGAACACATAAAAGATATCATCCACCATGACCAAGTAGGCTTTATCCTACGCATGCAATCTAATAATGTATCCAGGCATGGAAACCCATTAATGTAGTTCACAACATATACAAAGAGAAGGAAAAAAAATTCATGATCATCTCCTTAGATGTTGAAAAAGCATTTGACAAAGTCCAACACCCACTCATATTTAAAGTCTTGGAGAGATCAGGGTCAAAAGGCACATAACCTAAACATAGTAAAAATAATACACAGCAAGCCTATAGCCAACATCAAAGTAAATGGAGAGAAACTTAAATCAATCCCACTGAAATCTGGGATAAGGCAAGGATGCCCACTTTCTCCTTATCTCTTCAACTTAGTACTTGAAGTCAGAGCTAGTGCAATTAGACAACTAAAGGAAATCAAGAGAATACACATTGGTAAAGGGGAAGTTAAAGTATCACTATTTGAAAATGATATGATAATATACATGAGTGACTCGAAAAATTTTACTAGAGAACGGCTTCAGCTGATAAATGCCTTCAACAAAAGTGGCTGGATACAAAATTAACTCAAAAAAAAAAAAAAAAAGAAAAATCAGTAGCCTTCCTGTATACAAAAGACAAAAGGGCTGAGAAAGAAATTAGGAAAATAACATCGTTTACAATAGCCACAAAAAAAAAAAAAAAAAAAAAAAAAAACATAAATGTGCTTGGTGTAACTCTAACCAAGAAAAGTAAAGACCTGTATGAAAAAACAAAACAAAACAAAACAAAACAAAAAAACCTTCAAGTCTCTGAAGAAAGAAATTGAAGAAGATATCAGAGGATGAAAAGATCTGCCATGCTCATGGATAGGTAGGATTAACATCGTGAAAATGGCCATCCTACCAAAATCAATCTACAAATTTAATGCAATTCCCATCAAATTACCAACACATTTTTTTACAGACCTTGAAAGAAGAATTCTCAAGTTCATATGGAAAAACAAAACAAAACAAAACAAAAAACCCAGAATTCCTAAAACAATCCTGTACAACAGATCTTCTGGAGGTATCACCATCCTTGATCTCAAGCTATACAGCAACAGTAATGAAAACTGCATGCTATTGTCATAGAAACAGAATTGTGGAGTAATGGAATTCAATAGAAGACTGAGAAATAAACCCACACACATAACTATTCTTGATTTAGACAAAGAACTCAAAACCCTGCAATGGAAAAAAAGACAGCATCTTCAACAAATGATGCTGGTTTATCTGGATGTCTACATGTAGAAAAATGCAAATAGATCCATATTTATCACCCAGCACAAAACTAAAGGGTATGTGGATCAAATACCTCAACATAAAACCAGACACAATAAACCTGTTAGAAAAAAAAGTGGGGAAGAGCCTTGACCTCATTGGCACAGGAGACAACTTCCTGAACAGAACACCAAAAGCTCAGTCTCTGAGATCAACAATCAATAAATGGGACCTCATGAAACTGAAAATCTTCTGGAAAGCAAAGGACACTGTTGCCAGAACAGAACAACTGCCTACAGATTGGGAAAGTATCTTCACCAATCCTGTTTCTGACAGAGGGCTACTATCCAGAATACATAAAGAACTTAAGTTAAACACCGACAAACCAAGTACTCTAGTTAAAAAAAAAAATAGGGGGCACTTAAAAAATGGGGAACAGAGCTAAAGAGAGAATTCTCTGTAGAGGAATATCGAATGGCAGAGAAGCACTTAAAGAAATGCTCAACCTCATTAACCATTAGGGAAATGCAAATCAAAACAACCCTGAGATTTCACCTTACACCCATCAGAATGGCCAAGATGAAAAACTCAAGGAACAACACATGCTGGAGAGGTTGTGGAGAAAGGGGAACCCTTCTCCACTGCTGGTGGGAATGTAAACTTGTACAACCACTCTGGAAATCAATCTGGTGCTTTCTCAGACAACTAGGAATAGCGCTTCCTCAAGATCCAGCCATACCACTCCTAGGCATATACCCAAAAGAGGCTCAAGTACACAAAAAGAACATTTGCTCAACCATGTTTGTAACAGCTTTATTTGTAATAGCCAGAAGCTGGAAACAACCCAGATGCCCCTTAACTGAAGAATGGATGCAGAAACTGTAGTACATCTATACAATGGAGTATTACTCAGCAATGAAAAATAAGGAAATCATGAAATTTGCAGGTAAATGGTGGGACCTGGAAAAGATCATCCTGAGTGAGTTGTCCCAGAAGCAAAAAGACACACATGGTATATACTCACTCATATAAACATACAACATAGAATAAATCCACTAAAATCTGTACATCTAAACAAACTAAGCAAAAGAGAGGACCCTAACTAAAATGTTTAATCCCCATCCTGAAAGGCAAAGAGGATGGACATCAGAAGAAAAAGAAAATAGGAAACAACCTCGGAACCTGCAACAGGGGCCTCTGAAAGCCAGAAGAAAACAGGAAACAACCTTGAAACCTGCCACAGAGGGCCTCTGAAAGCCTCTGCAGTATAGACTGTCAAAGCAGATGCTGAGCCTGATGGACAACTGATGGGCAGAGTGAATGGAATTTTATGTAAGAAGTGGGAAATAGTAAGAGCTGGAGGGGACGGGAACTCCACAAGGAGAGCAACAGAACAAGATAATTTGAACACAGGGAACTTCCCAGAGACTCATACTCCAACCAAGGACTATTCGTGGAGATAACCTAGAACCCCTGCACAGATGTAGCCCATGGCAGTTCAGTGTCCAAGTGGGTTACCTAGTAATGGGAAGAGGGACTGCCTCTGACATAATCTGATTGGCCTGCTTGTTGATCACCTCCCCCTGAGGGGGGAGCAGCCTTACCAGGCCACAGTAGAGGACAATGCAGCCACTTTTGATGAGAACTGATAGACTAAGATCAGAAAGGAGAGGAGAACCTCCCCTATCAGTGGACTTGGGGAGTGGCATGCATGCAGAAAGGGGAGGGAGGGTGGGATCGGTAGGGGAGGAGGGAGGGGCTTATGGGGGCGATACAAAATGAATAAATGAATAAAGTGTAATTAATAAAAAATTAAATAACACAACAAATAAACCATAATAAAAAGTAAAAAAAAAAATAGGGGGGTACAGAGCTAAACAGAGGATTCACAATAGAGAAATATTGAATGGCAGAGAAACACCTAAGGAAATGTTCACCATCCTTTAGCCATCAGGGACATGCAAATCAAAAATCCCTGAGATTTCACTTTACACTTATCAGTACGGCTAATATAAAAAACCCAAGTGACAACATATGCAGGAGAAAATGTGGAGAGCAGGGAACGCTGCTCTATTGCAGGTAGGAGTGTAAACTTGTACAACCACTTTGGAAATCAATCTGGCACTTTCTCAGACAATTAGTATTAATGTTACCTCAAGATATAGCTATACCACTCCTATGTATATATCCAAAAGTTGCTCAAGTATATAACAAGGACCTATATAGGCTCAGTCATGTTCATAGCAGCTCTATTCATAATAGCAGCTCTATTCGTAATAGCCAGAACCTGGAAATAACCTACATGTCCTTCAATGGAGGAATGGATACAGAAATTGTGGTACATTGACACAATGGAATATTACTCAGCAATGAAAAACAAGAAAATCATGAAATTTTCAAGCAAATGGTGGGAACTAGAAAAGATCATCTTGACTGAGGTAATCCAGAAGCAAAAAAACCCAGCATATATACTCATTCATAAGTGGTTATTAGCCACATAATATAGGATAAACATACTGAAATCTGTATTCCTAAAGAAGTTAAACAACAAGGAAGATCCAAGGGAATATCCTCAATTCTCATTTGTAATGACAAAAATGATAAACATCAGAAGCAGGAGAAGACAGGTAACAGGAAAGAAGCCTACCATAGAAGGCCTCTAAAAAACTCTCCTGATCAAAGTATCGAAATAGAGGCTGAGACTCATAGCCAAATTTTGGGCAGAGTGGAGGGAAACTTATGAAAGAAGGGGGAGATAAAAAGACCTGGAGGGGACAGGAGGTCCTAAAGGAGACCAACAGAGCCATAAAAACTGAGCCTTGGAATCCCTGAAGAGAATGATACCCCAAACAAGGACAATAAAGGGAGGGGCTCAGATGTAGCCCATAGACTTAGTCTCCAAGTCTAAGGTCCCTAGTAAGGGGAGCAGGGACTTTCTCTGGCATGAACTCAGTGGCAGGCTCTGTGATCATCTGCCCTTGTAGGGTGCAGCCTTCCAGTCCAAAGAGGAAGATAATGCAACCAGTCCTGGTAAGACCTGATATGGTACAGTCAAATTGAAGAGGAAAAGTACCGCCCTATCAGTGGACTAGGGGAGAGACAGAGGTAGAGGAGAGGGAGGGAGGGTGGTATTGAGAGGATACAGGGAGGGGGTCACAGCCAATATGCAAATTGAATAAATTGTAATAAAGTATAATAAAATGGTAGGCATGAAGAATAAATTCATTAGTGAGTTATCTATCTATTATATATACATAATATATATATAATATAATTTCTCTAGAGAAACAGAACTCACAGATTGAATATATATTTCAAAATGGATTTGAGTCACTTACAGAAAATGATCTGGATAATTCAACAATGTCTGTCTTCTCGCCGGTGAGGCAGAGAATCCTGTAGCTAGATACTCAGGCCGTGAGGCTGGATGCCTCATCAGTCCCAATATGGCATTGAAGGCATGGAAAATTCCTGGAGATACACTGGTCTTCAGTCCATTTTGGGAGCCCAAAGAAACTGATTCTAGCATCAGTAAAGAAGAGGAGAAACAGCAGCAGCAGCAGCAGCAACAGCAACAGGATGAAACATTTATCAAGAAATGAAGGTAGTTAGATGAATTCAGCAGTGCTTTTCTCTTACACCTCTTTGTATTTGGGTTGACACTGGAAGGTGCTTGTTAATTCTGAGGGCTGAGGATGGAGTACACTTTCTCCACGGTCAATTGTTCCTGTAAATTACCTCACAGATCTGCTCACCAGTGTCTCTCAATTGATTTCCTATCCAATCAATGTAACAACTAAGATTAACCATTATATCTTGTTTCTAGAATGCAAAATTACATTCCCTGGCTTCCTTTCAATGAGAAAGCTCATTTGTGTTGTATTCAAGTGTCCTCAGACTTGATTATTCCAAGGAATTCATACTAATTCAAAGTGTTTTGCATTATCTCTTCCTTCTGCTGATACTGTACTTCAACAAACTATGATGTGCCTTATCATAGTTTTTAAACACAGTGCTCAGGATATGTGAACAATCTTTGTCTCAGTTATAGGGTTAGAAATACAAAGAAAATGTTACATATGCAAATAATTGAGTTCTATTTGGTTACAAATAATAAAATTACTATATCATTTGCAAGAAAATGATTACAATTAGAAAGCATGGTGCTAAGGCTCGTAAAACACTGCACGTTCTATAATACTTGGAATTTAGAGAAAAAGGAAAAGAAGGTAAAAAGAAAACTATTAAGGATGATGGATTGGAAGAGACAGGGAAGAGGAACAAAAAGATGAGTGTATATTATAATATATAACAGGAATGAAAGTAATAACATTTTTTTTTAAAGAAAAGCGAAAAAAAGCTGTGAAATCACATTATGACCTTTGGAGGACAAGGAACCTCCAAAGATGCCATTGAGTTTGTTTTCTGGAAGCCTACAGTTCAAGTAGATTATATACCCAGTGAGATGCCTTTGAAAGAAAGTTTTTAATTAAAAAAGGTATCCGTTGGAGCTTGGTTCTGGTTTAGGGCTGCGTGCATTATCCCTCTATCTTTAATATTCAGAACCCTATCTGGTGCAGATTCCTTCAAGACCTATGCATGCTGCCTTAGTTTCTGTGAGTTAATATGTACATCTACCATGTTCATTTACAGGGCCTTGTTCTAAAATTTTTTATGTCTCCTCATCTATGGGGTTCCCTGAGACTGGAGGGAAGAGTTTTGAGGAGACATCCTCTTTAAGGCTTAGTGTTCCAAGGTCTCTTGCCCTCTGCATAATATCTAAGTTTGCCTTGATCTTTTTTTTTTTTCCCTTCGCAGCTTTAATAGTTCTGTAGATGTCGTGTCTTGTTCTGAGGGTATATTCTTTTCTGATCCAGTCTACTGAGTGTTCTGTATGCTTATTTTACCTTGATAGACATCTCCTTCTTTAGGCTAGGAAAATTCTATCCAATGATTTAAAAAAAAATTCTGTGTCTTTGACATGGGAATCTTCTTGCCATACTTTCTTCCTATTATTCTTAGATTTGGTCTTTTGATAGTATCTCAGACTTCATGGATGTTTGGTGTTTGGGAATTTTTTTAAGTTTAATTTATCCCTTGACTGAAGTATCCAGGTCTTCTATCACATCTTCAATGCCTGAGAGTCTTTTTTATCCTTTGTATTTTGTTGGTGTAGTTGCCTCTGAGACAGGTACCTGTTAGAGTTCCTAAAATGTTTCTGTTTTCAGATTTCCCTTAGTTGTCATTTTCTTTGTTGATTCAATTTCCATTTTCAGGTCTTTAACAGTTTTACTCATTTCCTTCCACTGTGTGTTTTCATAGATTTCTTTAAGGGATTTATTTATTCATTTCCTCTTGAAGGAAATCTATCATATTCACAAAGGTTATTTTCACGTTTTTGTGATACAGCTATGTTGCAATACTTGAGGCCTACTGCTACGGTTGCTGGGTTCTAAGGAAGACATTGTCCTGGCTGTTCTTGAATGTGTTTTTACCCAAATGTCTAAGCATCTGAGTTTGGGAAGGTTGTAATTCTAGGTGGAGATATCTTGTCTCTGTTGGGTGGGTGTTTTATTGACTTGTTTCTGTTTCCCTCTGTGGTTCTCAGGGGATTGTGGTGACTGTGTTTTGCCTGGTAGAAAATTCTTCTAGCATCCAGCAAGGTGTGGCCACTGGGGGATCTGGAGGAAGGCTTTACCACCCCACTTAGCTTCATCTGTGTAACTTTTTGCTCTTTTCATGGGGCTGAAACTTTGGATCCTTGACATAGTTATGCCCATGTCAAAAAGTACACATTCACTCAGCACTTCAACCACTTGCTAAATGAACTTATAAAATTTGAATGTAAATGAGTAGAACAACAACAAAAATTAAACTGAGTATGGCCATCCAGACTCAGAAAGACAAATGCCAACTCTTTTGTTTGTATCCTGGCTTCAAACTTTGATATATGAGTGCTTAACTTGAAAGATAGGTAGAAACTAGAAAACTAGAAATGATGCTCTGAAGAAGATACCTAAAGTTAGTAGAATGTAAGTGATATGAAAATAGAAAGGTGGAATTATGGGAGAGGAAAGTTTAAGGAGAGATTGGGGACAGTTAACTTAAATAATGGGTACATGTAAAATTTATCTAAAGACATTCTATTTTATAAGTTAGTAATAAAAATATATAAGTTACAAAATAATAATAAATTAGAGTTAAGAGGCGATATCCCACTTGACTGTGTAATGCTATTCCAAAAATCATGGTAATTAAACAAAATTTCAGGGTCAAGTCTTGGTTAGTTCCTCAAAAGTTGTTGGTCAAGAAGGCCCTAGACATCATCAAACAGTACAGGCTCTTTATATTCTTCTTGGATGCTTACAAGCCCTAGGTAAAATGATCATATTGCTTAAGTGGGCATAGATCTTGGTGCACAATTAAGAGAAATCAAACTGGACCTGACCTGGAAGCTGCTTTCCTAATGGCTAGTTTTCATAATTTTGGAAGTACAGTTCACGAAGCTGGGAAAGAAAAGATATCAGTGATCTTACTCAGCTGAAAACACTACAAACTACAATCTACAATGTGAAGTTATCAGGTAAAATGTGCCCATTAGTGGCACAACTGTTATGGGGATTACCACTCTACTACTAATTGGGTTGAAGGCCCATACTATAGGAGTAAATTAATGCTGGCTAAAGAGTTCATAAATTTCGGGGCCCATCTTATCACTTAGCTAAATTAATGTGCATCAACGAATATATATTCGTAACTCATACACTCCTCACAGCCTTAATCATAGAAGCTTTCCTTTACAATGAATCATGAAGAATGTAAAGACTATTGGCTCATCAGGGAACTGAAAGTAAAGGACTGTTGAACGCTCAGCTCCAAATAGGATATTTATAACACTCTTTCTAAGATCCACAGAATGTAGTGGAAGTGTTGACAAAAGAATATAAGTGCCTTTTCTTTTATTTTTATTGGTTTTTTAATTTAATTTAATTTTTTTTCTTATCAGTTACATCTTATTAACTCTGTATCCCAGCCGTGTCCCGCTCCCTCATTCCCTCCCAGTCCCTCCCTCCCTCCCTCATCTCCACCCTGCCCCTTTCCAAGTCCACTGATGGGGGGGACCTCCTGACAAACATAATAAAATCTATACACCTAAAAAAGATAATCAAGAGAGCGGACATGGGGTAAGATGATCAATCTTTGTTTAGAAAGACAGATGGGATGTGCATTGAACGTATGACAGGAGTCTACTGAAGGCATCTGAAAGACTCTAACTAGCAGTGTTTTCAAAGCAGATACAAAGACTCATGACCAAACCTTCGGCAGAGTACAGGGAATCATATGAAAGAAGGGGAGTTAGTATGATGGGGAAAGGATAGGAGCTCCACAAGGACCAAATATATCTGGGCACAGGGTCTTTTCAGAGACTGACATTCAACCAAGGTCCATGTATGGATATAAGTGCCTTTTCTAGCTCCCACCATTTGTCTGCAAATTTCATGATTTTCTTGTTTTTAATTGCTGAGTAGTATCCCATTGTGTAAGTGGACCACAATTTCTGTACCCATTCCTCCATTGATGGACATCTGGGTTGTTTTCAGGCTTTGACTATTACAAATAAAGCTGTTTCAAACATGGTTGAGCAGATGTCCTTGTTGTATACTTGAGTATCTTTTGTCTGTATGCCTAGGAATGGTATAGCTGGATCTTGAGGAAGCACTATTCCCAATTTTCTGAGAAAGTTCCAGATTGATTTCCAAAGTGGTTGTACATGTTTACATTCCAACCAGCAATGGAGGAGGATTCCCCTTTCTCCACAACTTCTCCAGCATGTCTTGTCACTTCAGTTTTTAATCTTTGCCATTCTGATAGCTGTAAGGTGAAATCTCAGGTTCAATTGAGATATCCCAGAAGCAGAAAGATACACACCATATAAACTCACTTATAAGTGGATACTAGACCTATAAAATAGGATAAACATACTAAAATCTGTACACTGAAAGAAGCTAAACAAGAAGGAGGACTTAGGGTAAGATGATCAATCCTCACTCAGAAAGACAAATGGGATGGACATTGTAAGTAGGAGAAAACAAGTAACAGGACAGGAGCTTAACACAGAGGGCCTCTGAAAGAGTCTACCTATCAGTGTATCAAGGCAGATGTTGAGACTCATAACCAAACCTTGGGAAGAGTGCAGGGAATCATATGAAAGAAGATGAAGTTAGTAAGATCTGGAGAGTACAGTAGCTCCACAAGGACCAAATATATCTGGGTACAGCAGTCTTTTCTGAGACTGATACTCCAACCAAGGACCATGTATGGATATAACCTAGAATCCCTGCTTGGATGTAGCCCATGGCAGCTCAGTATCCAAGTGGGTGCCCTAGTAAGGATAACAGGGACTGTTTCTGACATGAATTCAGTGGCTGGCTCTTTGACCTCTCCACCCCTGAGGGAGGAACAGCCTTGCCAGGCCGCAGAGTAGGACATTGCAGCCAGTCCTGAAGTAAGCTGATAAGCTAAGGTAAGATGGAAGGGGAGGAGGATCTCCCTTATCAGTGGACTTAGAGAGGGGCAGGGAGGAGATGAGGGAGGGAAGGTGGGATTGGGAGGCAATGAGAGAGGGGGCTACAGCTGGAATAAAAAGTAAATAAACTGTAATTAATATAAAAATTAAAGAAAAGAAAAAAAGAATATAAGTTCCAAAATATGGGAATAATGTCTATGAATGCTGTCCTTTGGGAATGACATAGGCATAGTAATCATAACTAACAGCAAATGTAGTTATCTGTATAGACCTGTTCAAGATTTGGCTAGTTAATAGTTACTCATAGATGGGGGAGAGGCTCATGGAACCCTACCCTTCCACACTGAACTATTGGCTACTAATCAGATATAGAGGTGGTGGTTAGAACCTTTATTTGTGTTCCCACTAGTGAACCAAAATAAGTTACATAGGTCTATACCCATGATCATACAGACATCCTTAGTTAAGCTCACTGTCTTGCAAAGCATACAAAAAATGGTAATTAACACAACGGAAAAGTACTGAGAGAAGGAGGAAGATGGTAGGGATATAAGGAGAATAACAGAGGGTGGGGAGTGAAAGTAAGAAGAATGCATTATATATATACATGAAGGTGTCAAAGAACAAAATAGAACAAACTTAATTGATACAAAGGAACAACAACTTCAGAATAATCCTGAACTAAATTTGAACTTTGTTTTTGACAATAGAGGTCTTCAGAAGCCTCATTCATAAAAGGAAAATAATACTATTTACTGCCAGGATTGAATTTATTGCTTCCATTAACAAAGGCGTGGTGAAGTTAACTGTATCTAACCTAAATATCTCCCCACTACTTTTCATTCTTGTGTCATTTCCAGATGCAATTCAGCCTACTATCTCTACCTTGCAAAATTCTAGCAAAACAACACCATTTTTGGTATCATTCCCTCTGGGGGCAATTTGTAGAAGAAACAAGACCTTTTCACTGAAATACATGAAATGTAAGTGATGATTTCTTTCCACCAAGTAAGAGAGACACTCACATTAATTAAAGAATCATCACATTCTTAGCTCCTTTAACAAGTAAAATGTATTTTTTCTTTCCTTTCTCCCTCCCTTTCTCTTTCTCTCCACTGTTTTAAATTATTTTTATTGTGTCTCTCCTCCATGCATGCAACAACCCAACCAATTCTATAACAAAGAACTAATTTAAGTTAAATGACTTCTATTGAAAATGGAAAGAATGGTTCTGAGCATGTAGAAAGAAAAGTATAACTTAAAAGTTGTTAAAACTTAGTGTTGGTTCCAGTTGTGATTTTCACTGCTGTTCTGTATTGGCTATAAAGAGAAGCTTCTTTGATGAGGAGTGGTAGCTACAGTTGCATAATGATAAGATTAAAAAGGTAGTAAGGAGTTAGTTATGCTGGCCTAGAAAAGTGGTGGTAGTTCATTTGGTTTCTAATATTTCTATGACCTCGCTAACTCCAGGAATGATTTTCAGGCATTATTTCCTACTAGTTAAGTGGAGCCTAAGACCAATGAGACAGCTGTTGGTTGCCACCAACAGTGTTAATGTCACTTAATTTACCTTTATGCGTATATTACTTTGTTGGTCATTGTCGTTATTCATTGGTATTGCAGCTGTTTGATTGCATCCTTCCCTTGGCAGCTTGAACAGTATTTTCTAGAACCATGGAAACAAGACCCCAAAAAAGTAGTTTTCATGTTACATCTCTTTGGAATAATCTGAGCTTTTTGTTCTAAATGTGTGGTGACTTCAGCAATAGGAGCCTACCTTCAACCCTGAGAAGCAACCAAGGGTTACATCATCAGTCTACATTGTTCAGGGAGTTACCTGTACTACCCTACCCGGCCAATCTAAAAGACATTTCTCATGCCTGGTACTGGGATTTTTATAGTCTATGGTTCTTGTGAAGAGCACTGTTAGCCCAAGTGTTTTAACTTCATTTAAGATATGAAATGTTCCTAAGCTACTCATCTGCTACATCTCTGTAGGGGACCTAGGTCCAGTTCATGTATGTTCCTTGGTTGATACTTCAGTGTCAGTAAGCCCCTCTTGGCCCTGGTTAGTTGGCTCTGTTGTTTTTCTTGTGGAGCTCCTATCACCTCCATGCCCTTTTCTCTTTCCTCCCAATTTTCCACTGTGAATCTCGGTATCTGTTTTGAGGTGCTGCTGGGTAGTGCCTCTTACAAGACAACTCTGTCTGGCTCCTGTCTGCAAGCTTAGCATAGCTTCATTCATAGTGTCAGGGGCAAGTCCTTTCCAATCAGGTGGGTCTTTTGTTGGACCAGGCATTTGTTGGGCATTCCCTCAGTCTCTGCTCCATCTGCTCTATCTTTATCCCTGCACATCTTGTAGACAGGGAAAAATGTGGGTCTTCTAGTAAGGGAAGCGAGGACTCCGTAGGACACAGACTCACTTGCCAGCATTTTGATCACTTTCCTCTGGCAGGACTGCCTTGCCAGTCCTGAAGCAACCTGATGAGCTAGGCTGGATGGAAAAGGGAGATCTCCTTTTCTGAGAAAAAGAGGAGGGTGGAAGAGGGAGAAAATGGGGTGGGACTAAGAGGGAAGGATGGATGTGTCTACAAGGATGTAAAGTAATTTTTTAATTTTTTTTAAAAGATGTGAATGTGCATGCAGGTACAGTGGTGCATGCTGTAATCCCAGCACTCTGGGAGGCAAAAGCATGCAGATCACTGTGAGTTTGAGGCCAGCTTGGTCTACAGAGCAAGTTTCAGGACACTGAAGGCTACACAGAGAAATCCTGTTGGAAAAGAAAAAAAAACACTTAAAAAATCTAAAAAATTAGAAATGTGAGTATGTGAATGTGCATGTGTGCATGTATGTGTGTGTGCATGTGTGTATGTATTCGTGAATGTCTGTGTTTCTGTGTGTCCATTTTGTTTCAGAACTGAACACTCTGCATTGGAAAACCAATAACAGGCCTCAACCTTGGGACAGGCTAAGCTAATTCTCTTTCATCAGTCATTAGTTGCATGTAGTACTTTGTCTAGGGGTAGATTCCGAAAATTCCCACATGAACATTATCATATCCACATTGCCATTGGTCCAGTATCATTTATGCAGCAATTTTTAGGACTGTTTCATGGTGAAGTTTTTGATGTTCTGGATCTTATGATCTTTCTACTTTATCTTCCTAAATATTCCCTGAGCAATAGATGCATAAGTGTGTGTGTGTATGTGTGTGTGTGTATGAGTGTGTTTCTGTGTGTGTTTTGTGCATATATTGTTTAATGCATGTAACAATAATAATCAATGAAAATATGTCATCAACTTGAGATCAGGTGAGGGTACAGGAAAAAATACCTGGAAAGGGCTGGAGAAAGGAAAGGAAGAGGAGAGAAAGATACAATTTTATTTCACAAACATTTTAAAATACTTAGCACCATTGACTCTGCTTGTAGTTAAAGAGTAATGAATGTTCAACTAACAGTAAGTAGGCCTTGGGTATTAGGGAAATGTCTGCATGGTTATAAGCACTACTTTCTTACAGAGGACCTAGACTCAATTCTCAGCACCCATAAAGTGGCTCAGAACTGCCTGTTACACCAGTTTCAGGAAATACAATTTTCTTTCCTGGACTCTTTGGGCTCCTACATTCAAGGGTGTACATAAATTAAGGCAGGCAAATACAAACAAACATTAAATAGGAAGTAAATTTTCTTTTAATAAAATTGTTACACTTTCTTGGCTTTGCTAATTCATCAAAGTCATTTTTGCTCTCTGAAAGTTACAAGCTATATGAATGGGCATTTCTCTGAATAAAATTGTAAATTTCTAATAATATCTGAAAAAAATGCCCACCATGATTATTGATCAGGAAATAAAACCCAAATCCATAATGTGATATCATCTTACTTGTCGTAGAATGGCTATTTTAAAAATTAAAAACTAGTAGTAAAAACATGAAGGAAATGTTGTTAGTGGGAATGTGATTTAGTATATCATTAAGAAGAAGAGTATGATAAACTGATTGGCCTGCTCTTTGATCACCTCCCCCTGAGGGGGGAACAGCCTTACCAGGCCACAGAAGAAGACAATGCAGTCACTCCTGATGAGAACTAACAGACTAGGATCAGAAGGAAGAAAAGGAAACCCTCCCCTACCAGTGGACTTGGGGAGGGGAGTGTGGGGAGAAGGAGGAAGAAAGGAGGGATTTCGAGGGGAGGAGGGAGGGATCTAGAGGGGGGATGCAAAGTGAATAAAGTGTAATTGAAAAAAAAAGAAGAAAAGTATGGAAGTTCCTCAAAAGTCTGCAAATAATAGTTCGACCATAACAAGTAATAATTTGACTTCTATATATATATATATATAAAGTTTTATATATATATATATATATATATATATATATATATATATATATATATATAAAGTTTTCATGCCTATGTGTAATGCAACATGGTTTAGGTACACATCAACAGATAGACAGATAAAGAAAATGTGGTACATGTGCATCTGTGATACTTATACTCTCAATTGATCTTCTTTCTTCTAAGCATCTATTTCTGGCTTTACTTTTATTCTTGAACAATATTTCTAGCTCTGCTTCATTATAACTGCTACTCTTGAAATTCTTTTCAGTGTCAAAACTGTGAATCACCCTTTGGCTCGGGTTTAAGTGCCTAAAAGTCTAAGAGAACTTCCCAGGCGGCTGAGGATGTCAGTGTAGAGCCATATTTCTGTCCCGTCATTACTGACATGTAATTTCTTTGAGATCAGGCATTGTGAAATTTCAGAGAATTTTCTTCATAATTAACATTTTAATGGATAATCAGGTTCCCACAGGAATGTTAGGATTGCATTTTTTTTAGTTCTTTTTTTTTTTTTTAAGAAAATGTCAGTGAAATCTTGATGGATGTTAGAGGAACTCTCTAGATCATTTTTGAAAATATAACCATTTCACAATAGTAATTCTAGTGTTATCATTGGAGATCCTTCTGTCTTCTAGTGTTTCCTATAGTTTCTTCCTTTCACCTCACTGTTCTCATTTCTTTCTAGTTTTTGTTCGTTTGTTTTTGTTTTTGTTTTGTTGTTGGGAATGTTTGAGAAAGAGCTAAAGACAATTAAATGAGACCACTAGAGACCTTCTTTACAGAGAAACATCCAGGAGCATCTATCAACTATTTCTTTGAAGTGAACTGAATTTTCTACACCCGTACAGCATCACTGTCAGGAAGGTGTTCTCTCATCTTGGAAATACACGTGACAAAAACATCCTTCTGATGAAAGAATGAGTGGACTATAGAGAATTAAGTGGGGATGGCCACTTCATAGGCATAGAAAAGACCACAGGAGGGGAGTGCAGTTTATGCAGATACAGAAAGAAGGAAATCAGAGGAGCCAGCAGCTCTTTAACCCTTTTAAACTACAGCCACCACTGTTAGACTGTCAACAACACAGGAGCACAAGAATTGTGATGAATGGTCTTCCTGCAGGTTCGAAGTAGATTTAGCAGCTGGAGAGAGAATATCCAAGGGCTGATGTAAATACAAGTGGGTAGGCCTTCCACAATCCCTCTGAACCTTAAGGAACCTTGGTTGTAGATTTCCTTGTGTAGTTCTCTCTCTCAAAGGAATAGCATGTATTATTTTTTATTCTGGCTTTTTTTTTCCACAAGGCTGTACTTAGCCAGATTCTAATTCATTAACTTACTCAAAGTCTCTTTTTAACCATGAGCATTGTTTTATATGCTTTAAAGGGGCCTTGCCAAAGTTTCATTGGTATAAATGAACTTGAAATTGAGACAAACACTTGCCCAGACCCAAACTCTACATTTCATTGAGGGCATGGAGCATCACTTAGTATTTTGTACTATCACCATCAATTGTAATTTGATGAAATTATGTGGATGGTTCAACTTATTTTCTTGGGCTTCTTTAATTAGAATTAAGATAATGATATGTTCCAATTAATTTCATCTTTTGACCAAAGGATCAAAGGATGATGAGGCAAACATGAAGCTTAGTTTCCTTTTATGACATTTCACACATTTTCTGTAAAAAGTAAAATTACCCAACCACATTCAACCCAAAATAAGCTGAACTACAGCTAATATGCAAGTACATGAGCCATAACAATTTATTGTTATTTTAAGTCACTTATTTGGGGGATGGTTTATTATAGAGCAACAACTAACTGGTTAAAAATATGCCGGAGAGTATATGTTCTTATCTTATATTTATATGTCTATTCCACAACTAATTTATAGATGTCAAGCTTTTTGGTTATTTCTACAAATCCCATTTTATATTCTGTTAACAATGCTCACTCACATGAAAATGAGGAATGAAGTGTGCTTCTGCACATTTCATGTATCCCAAAGGCAGTTTGAAGAATAGAGCTAAACATATTGAATGTCCAATAGCAATATCATCTGACATCATATATTTGGTTAATTATGTCTTTTTTGCTCATTAGCATAGAGAAGATTGGGACAAGTTAGAAAATACTTCTTCACATTCCCTTACACGGCTCTTATTAACACCATTGGATACATTCATGCATGGCCAATTTTATTTGGAAAGTCTGTTAGATTGATCATTTCCAGTCATTTATATATTTCAGTACAGTTGTGGTGCATGATTACCATTTCTGGAAGTGAAGAAGCATAAAAATGCAAAAGGGGGGCAACAAGAAAAGAAACAAGGCAATAGGTGATTCAGAACAGTTACCACTGAAAAGCAATTTGTTTGCTTTTGGAAGGTCATGTTGAGTCTTATGAGCTAATAATCATGGTTTTTAAGAGGAATACATAGAAAAGGATATGATATTTTCATGCTGTGGAGAAAAGGAAGCATGAATACTTTATGTTATGAAAGCATTTTTTTTCTCGAGGGTATTTTTGTTTTATGGGGTATCAGTGAGGGATTGATGTCCAACACAACTTTCTAAGCAACTAGTGGTGATATTTTACCAACAGCAAGGAACATATAATTACTATGAGTAGTTATAGAGATTGTGAATATTTCTCAAATGTCATTGCTTTATGCAAGGTAATTTCTGCTTACTGTCACTGAAACCACATTACAATAAAAGCAAACTATGGTGCTCATATGTAGCTCCTTTCAGAGTTCTTTTGCTTACATTCTTCTAAAGATACAGAAAAACCTTTATTACAGAAAACCTACTGGCTATTACTACAGATTGAGGTACCAACCAAACTTAAGCATCTGAAAGACTAACTTAATACTTGAAACTGTATAGTGTGAATTTTTAAGTAAGAAACTTCATATTATGACCATCTCTATTGACTTGCATCTATCTTCTGTAGTTAGGTAAAAATTTATTATTAGCTGTTTATAACTTGTCTGGTTTCAAAGGCAATGAAGCAATTAAAAATTGAATAGATGCTGCAAAATATGCATCTATAAAACCATTAGTCATCAGATTTCAGATGAGTCTGTGTTTGAAAGACTGGCTGAATAACATGTAGAAATGAAGAAGAGAATGTTAATTACTACAAAAAGTAAATTAATAATTGTTTTGTTTTGTTACCATAAAACTTCATCTTGAGCTTCTTGGAGGACAAAGCAAAAGACAAAACTAATGAATTCTATAACTCTTTTTTCTTCAGTGTGTGTATATGTGTACGTGTGTGAGAGAGAAAGAAAGCTCTGTATGTGTGTATGCATATATGACAGCAGTTTGGTTTGCCTGTACAGAGGACACATCTTTGCTCCAGGCTTCTTCTTCCATTGCCCCTCACTTTATTTTCCAAGATAGGGTCTCTCACTTAGCTTGTAGCCCAATGTTCCGGCTAGAACAGCTAGCACACAAGCTGCAAGGATTCTATTGTCTTCATCCAACCCCCAGTATTAGCTTTTCTGTGGGTACTGAGTATCTCAACTCAGGGCCTCATTATTGCACAAGTGCTTTATTCACTCAGCCATCTTCCCAGCCTTTAGTTCCATAAGTCCAATAAAGAAAAACAAATGAGATTTCAAAGGCATTTCCTAAATTCTAATCATCACTGCTTTTTTTTTTTTTTCCACAAAGGGGCATTCTGAAGGTTTTTGTTTGCTTGCATGTTGCTTTTTTTTTTTTAAAGGCGAACATTCCTCCTATTCTTTTTGTTGTTGTTGTTTATTAATTTATTTTTTATTAATTACAATATATTAATTTTGTCTCCCAGCTGTAGCCCTCTCCTTCATTCCCTCCCATCCCACACTCCCTCTTCTCCTTCCATGCCCCTCCCCCAGTTCACTGATAGGGGTTGTCCTCCTCCCCTTCCATCTGATCCTGGCCTAGCAGGTCTCATCAGGACTGGCTGCATTGTCTTCCTCTGTGAACTAGTAAGGCTGCTCCTCCCTCAGGGGGAGGTGATCAAAGAGCCAGACACTCTGCTCAAGTCAGAGACAGCCTCTGTTCCATTTACTTGGGAACCCACTTGGACACTGAGCTGCTTTGAGCTACATATTAACAGGGGTTCTAGGTTATTTCCATTAATGGTCCTTGGTTGGAGTATCAGTCTCAAAAAAGACCACTGTGCCCAGATTTCTTGGTTTTGTTGCTCTCCTTGTGGAGCTCCTGTACCCTCCAGGTCTTTCTAACTCTCTCTTCTTTCATAAGATTCCCTAAACTCTGCCCAAAGTTTGGCTATGAGTCTCAGCATCTGCTTTAATATCCTGCTGAGTAGGGTCTTTCAGAGGCCCTCTGTGGCAGGTTCCTGTCCTGTTCACTGTTTTCTCCCTCTTCTGATGTCCAGCATTGTTTGTCTTTCTGAATGAGGATTGATCATCATACCAAGGTTCTTCCTCACTTATGAGTGTATATTAGAAATATAATATAGTATAAACATACTAAAATCTGTACATCCCTCCTATTTTTAAGTATCATGTTTTGTGTAAGACTCTCATCCTTTGAGAGTGACCCTAAATCCAATTATGGTCCATTGCTTTATTTATTTGTTTGTTTGTTTCCTATCTGTATGGTACAGGGATGGTCACATTAATAATCAAAACCACAGTGATTAAATATTGAGAGTTCTGGGGAAATGGTTTTTTTTTAAACTTTCAGCTGGACAAACAAGTACCTGGAGTTTATAATGAAAAGAATGGCAACTTGAAAATGTATAACGGTAAAAAGAAAAGCACATTGTACATTTCATAATTCATATTTTGTCTAGAGGCAAAATTTATTGTATGCAGAGAGACGAATTCTGAGCATGTTTTCTAAATGAGAAATAGTCAAATGTGGCATGTACAGCCACAAAATAGATACTTTTATGTGGAAAGAAAACATTAAAATATCCACATATACTTGTTTTTAATCTATTTTACTTTTAAAGAAGCTAAACAACAAGGAGGCCCCTAGGGAAGAGGCTTAAGCCTCATTCATAAGGGAAAACAGGATAGACATTGGAAGTAGAAGAGAGAGAACAGGACATGAGCCTACCACAGGAGGCCTCTGAAAGACACTACCCAGCAGGGTATCAAAGCAGGTACTGAGACTCATAGCCAAACTTTGTGCAGAGTGCAGGGAATCTTATGGAAAAAGTGGGAGATAGAAAGACCTGGAGGGGACAGGAGCTCCATAAGGAGATCAAAAGAGCCAAAAAAATCTGAGCACAGGTGGCTTGCAGAGACTGATGAATCAGCCAAGGACCATGAAGAGAGAGTACCTAGGCCCTGCTTCTCAGGGTAGCTCAGTCTCCAAGTGGGTTCCATAGTAATGGGAGCAGGGGTTGTCTCTGACATAAACTCAGTTGCCAGCTTTTTGATCACTTCCCCCTGGCTGGGTAACCTTACAAGGCCACAGAGAGAGAGGATCCAGACAGTCCTGATGAGACCTGATAGGCTAGGGTCAGATAGTAGGGGAGAAGTCCTCCCCATCAGTGAACTAGGGGAGGGGCATAAGGGACAAAGAGGGAAGGAGGGTGGGACAGGGAGAAGATGAGGGTGGGCCTATATCCAGAATAAAATGAATAAATTGTAAAGAATAATAACTTAAAAAGAAAAGAAAAACATTTTATCTATATTGAACATAGAAACTAACAGTGTCATGAAAATCTTATCTGTATTGAACATGGGAATTAAGAGTGCCATGATCTACAAATCATTATGAATTACAATTCATTTGGTGCCATATACACAGCTGTTTTTTAACTGATATTAAAGAAGTCTTCCAAAGTTCTGCTTCCTTATCCTACCCCTACTGTTCTCTTTCTGAACGTGCTCTATGGATACAAAGGGGCATTTGCTATGGAGATTAATGTGTTACATCCAAGAAGTAGTATTTCCATGTGTCATTCTAGGAAATTTATATTCACTCAAGTAATGCAATAAATCATCCCAAATTCTTTTTACAGGTTATTAAACATTTCACAAGACACTGAAAACGTAATTGTTCTCATATTTCACTGCATATAAAAGAAAGTAGCAACATGGATTGGGGTTTGATTTGAGAGAGGACCTGGATTGTATTCCCAGCACTTAAATTTTTACTCACAAAAAAAATCTGTAACTCCAGTTCCAGGGAATATTCTACTCTCTTCTGGACTCCCTTCACACAATGTATAGATGCTGTTCAGACATACATGCAGGCAAAATACCCGTACACACAAAACAGCAACACAGAAACATTTTCCAAGAAAAAACATTAGAAATCATACTCCTCTTTCAACCATGATAATGGAGTTTTCTTCAATAACTTGGACTTACAGAACAAAGAACAGTGACACATTGGAAACAAATATTCTCTCATGTATATTTGCCAGTGTGGCTTTTGTTGTTAAATTTCCATGTCCCCACTTTAGTTACATAGAAACTAATTTTAGGTGACATGAAAAATAGATGAAGACCTTCTAGAGTTCCAGATAAAGTTTATCACTTTAAGATAGAGTGATCAGTGAAGGAATAACATACAGGAGGAATCACCATCAAATTTTTACAAATATATATAGAGTATATATTTTAGTTTTCTACAGAACATAGTTTCTGCTAAACTTTTTCAGTTACATTAGCTGCAAAAACGAGTGATAAGTATGTAATGATGACTGCTTTGCAACAAAACACTATTAAATAAAAAAGAACCCACCACAAAATAAGGCATTAATTAAGGCAGTCATTTGCCAACTCTTGCACTAGAGTCAGAGCAATTATGCTTCATCCAGATAATACAGGTAATCATTTATTCAACTTGGATATCATATATTGAATATGAGGTCATGAACTCCAGATGAGCATTCAACAGTGATGTTGATATTAATTGATGATCTGAGACTGTAATAGTGAAAATACAATTTAAGTTTCATTTATTGGACAGAAAAACAAAATAAAAGATTCTGACCCAGCCCTAATGACTAGGAACTCTGTCACATTTACTTGATGTTTACTATAAAATTTTTCAGCAGTTTACCCTGTTCTTACCCAAACAAGAGGGCTTCATCCTCTAGTTTTCATTCAGCACATGGGTCAAAGGGGGCAGAAGAGATGAACAATTCAATAGTAATGGGAGGAAAGACATGCATTCGGTAAATCTGTCTTTCCCCTTTAACGTACCTGTTAGTAGATGTTACAGCAAACAAAGCTGCCTTTGAATCTGTTAAATGAAATTACAGGTTCAAGGAGAAATACATCACTGACTGCAAATATATCTGCTAATTCTTTTATTAAATTATTAAGGAATAGTTTTTTCAGTTATTTGTGTACGTGTAAATGTGTAAATTTATATGTTACCTAGTAGAGAAGAATGTGTTTTTTTTCTTTTTTTTCCAAACCCATCACAGTAACTGAACTTATTGGGATATTTTACTTCTTGTGAGAAGAGAACAGAGGACTTAAGGAGTGAAATATGACCTGACATCTGGCTTAGTTTCTACTTTCCCACAGGCCAGGAAATCCTGAGAAAGCCAGGACTCTAAAGTAATTCCTTTCCAGTGTCCATCTGTCTTTCCTCCTCAACAGAATCTGTTATGTGCCATATCTTCTGTGAACTGTGCAATTCTAACTGTGGCTATTCTGTTCTGCTTTTCATGCTTCCACAATTGATTGCTCCAAATTGATTGCTCCACAGCATTTGAGCTGAAGAACCATGCAAACCCTGTTTATGTCCACCTGGTGTTTCTGACCACCTGTCGGAGCATAGATATGCATTGTGAGTTGTGTGATACTGCCAGCTGAAAAGAAAGCAAATAGGCATAAAAACTGTAATTCCTGCTGTCGAAATACTTTGGGTGGTTAAAAGTTCCACTTCACGCTGGCACACACACAACACATGTGATATCTAGCTCTCTGTTGAGCCGATAATGAAGGGAAAATGGATTTTGAATATGAAAAACAAAACGCTAGGAAACATGGTATTTTTCTGCCTTGGAAGCACAAAAGCCATCTAGGTTTTTTTATCATTGTCTTACTGTGTGGTCTTTTTCATGTTCTTTCTCTTCTCTGAACCTCAGTGTTATCAATTGTAACATGAGGATGTTGAAATAAATAATATGTTGACTCTACAGTTCTGATAATCTCTGGTATTACAACATGTTCATCTAACTGAGATTGTGGCATAATTCTATTTATTTTATAAAAATTATACTGAAATATGAAACCTAAATGATTTAAACTTAATGTTTCTCAAAATATGACTTAAAAGCCAAATCACACTACTTATTCAGACTAGGAAGTGTTATAAGTAACACTTTTGGGGCCTTTTCTCATAGATTTCCTGTCCCTCCTGGGCTCTAACACTATCTACTTAACTATCTTAACACCCTGGATTCCTTTTCAATATTTTGGCTTACTTTTTCCTTGTTAAGATATTATTCTCTCTGTACTTCTCTTTCACTGACTTATATTTTTTCAACCTTTAGTTTCATCATCGCTATCTTGGATTGCCATCTTTATTCTCTTCCCCTTTATCAAATCTACCTTAATATTATCAGGATAATATTGGACTAGATATTTTGGAATGTTTTCTTTTCCATGAAATCAATTGTAATAAGCGTAAGATCTCTTAAAATTAACATTAAAATTAAAATTAACATTTTTGCAAACAACACGAGTAACTTTTAAATTCATTTATTTAATTTTTCATACAATATATTCTAATTGGGGCTCCAAGGTGGCACCAAACAATGTGCACCATATCTGAGAGGAGGAGGATCCAAAACTCCAAAACTGGTGAGTGGACAGGCAGCTGAAGCCAGATGATCGACTTTGAGGCTTGCCAGGGTAGACTGAATCCAGGCCACCCATGGATATCTCCAGGACTGGGAGTGGTTTTGGTGAACCATGGACTGCCTGCACTTTCCTTTGCCCCGGTGATGAGTGCTTAGCTGCAGTTCAGGGAATGCTCTGTTGTTGAGGCCAAACAGTGGACATCACCATCTACCCTGCTAGCCCAAATCTGAAAGTAGAGAACCTGGGGATCCCTGAGCTTTCTGCATAATGCAGCCAGTGAGTGCATTATGCAGAACCTCTCAGACCCGAGGACCCTCTGCTCTAGCAGCAAGATATCAGATCCTCCTGCTCACTGTGTACAACATCAGGATTCCTGGTACAGCATTCTCTATATTCAAGCCCCTGTTCTGCCGGTCTTCCAGTGGAGTCCAGGCAAATAATTCCTGGAACCAAGATGGTGCAGCCCAGAAAGATCTGAGTGCCTAGAATGTCGGGAGCAGTGCCTCTGGCATCTGCTTTGATATTTAAATCTCAGCAGAGAGACTGCTTTTACCTGACCTTCTCTAAAGGCAGGGTAGAATTTGCAAGTCCATCTCCTTTTGTTTGTGACAGCAGGTAGGATAGCTTGTGAGGATCACACCTCTTCCTCAGGTTCCTCATGGAATTTAAACCATTGTTCTGAGATATTTCTACTCTGGCTTAGAAACTCTACAATAAAAAGACAGGCTGACAGTTACTGCAGAAGAAGGCTGACTCTTGTGTAAACAGGACACAAATAAAACAACTAGATAAAATGTTGTGCAATGGGAGGAGCCAGGGGACAGGAAAGAGGGGAGGAGCTAGAGAACAGGAGGTGAGTGGGAGGAAAAAGCACAAGGAGAGAGCATGAGGAGAGCAGAGCTGGAGGAGAGAGCTTGGAGGATGTGGAGCATGAACCAGACCTAAGATTTCACAAAAAGCAAGTATAATGTGGGAAATCTAAATGTTAGGAAACAGAGGGCTGGAGGCAGAGGAGGAGGCAGAGACTTGAGACTTGCTGCTTGCACTGCTTGCTGCAGCAGCCTGCCTTTTGCTGTGGCTGTCGAGTCTGGACCTTTAAAAAAGTTTCCTGTGTGCTGTGTGTTTATTTTATTAATATTAATCCTCACTCCCTACTCAAGAACCGTTCGACTCTGCTGGCTGGCTCCGGCACTAGAACAAGAGTCCAACAGGCTGGTGGGCCGCTGAGGCATTAAGGGCACCTGCACAAGTGCACTGCACACACACACCATGCTATCACCACCACCTATGCTTACACTCCACCCTTCCAGGCATCTACAAGCACTTGTTCCTCTTACATCTCATACAAGCAACTTAATGGCAAGCTTAAACGCCCTAGGGAAAAAAAAATGAAGCAGACACATCTAGAGGAGTAGACGGTTGGAAACAATCAAACTAAAGGCTGAAATCAATAAATTAGAAACAAAACAATTCAAAGAATCAGTGAAACCAAGACCTGGTTCTTCGAGAAAATTTACAAGATAGACAAACCCTTAGCCAAACTAACCAAAAGGTAGAGAAACCCTATCTAAATCAGCAAAATCAGAAATGAAAAGAGGGACATAACAACAGACACTGAGGTAAATCCAAACAATCATTAGGTCTTACTTCAAAAGCCCATAGGCCACAAAATTTGAAAATGTAAATGGATCACGTTCTTGATAGATTTGATTTACCAAATTTAAAGCAAGGTCAGGTAAATTAAATAGTAATATATGCCCCAAGGTTATAGAAGCTGACATCAAAAGTCTCCCACAGCCCCCACCCCTCCAAAAAAAGCACAGGGCCATATGGTTTCAGCACAGAATGGTACCAGACCTTCAAAGAAAAGCTAACACCAAAACTCTTCAAACTTTTCCACAAAGTTGAAATAGAAGGAACATTACCAAACCTCTTTCTATGAGGCCACAGTTACCTTGCCTCTTAAACTCTTAAACCACAAAGAACCAAAAAACAAACAAACAAAAACAAACAAACAAACAAAAAAAAAACTTCGGACTTAGCATTCTGAACATTGGTGCAAAATACATAATAAAGTACTCCCAAACTGAATCTAAGAACACATAAAAGATATCATCTACTATGATCAAGTAGGCTTCATCCCAAGCATGCAGGGGTGGATCAAAATACGGAAATCCATCTATATAATCTACCATATAAATAAACTGAAAAAAAAGAACATGATTATCTCCTTAGATGCTAAAAAAGCATTCTACAAAATCTAACACCCTTTCATGTTTAAAGTCTTGGAGAGATCAGGGATACAAGGTATATATCTAAACATAGTAAAGGCAATATACAGCAAGCCTATAGTCAACATCAAACTAAACAGAGAGAAACTTAAAATAAATCCCACTGAAATCAGGGACAAGGTAAAGCTGCTCATTACCTTTTTAAGACAGCACTTAAAGTCCTAGCTGGAGCAATAAGAAAACTAAAGGAGATCAAGGGGATCCAAATTGGAAATGAAGAAGTAAAAGTATCACTATTCACAGATGATATGATAGTATACATGAGTGACCCCAAAAACTCTACCAGAGAAATCCTTTAGCTGAAAAACCACTTCAGCTAAGTGCCTGGAATGAAAATTAACTCAAAAAAAATTTAACAGCCTTCCTGTATACAAGACAAATAAATGGGCTGAAAAAGAATTTAGGGAAACAACACCCTTCACAATAGCCACAAATAATATAAAGTATTTTTGTGTGACTCTAACCAAGCAAGTGAAAGACTTGTATGAAAAAAATCCTTAAGTCTATGAAGAAAGAAATTGAAGAAGACATCAGAAGATGGGAAAATTTCCCATGCTCATGGATCAGTAGGTTTAACATAGTAAAAATGGCCATCCTACCTAAAGCAATATGCAGATTTAATGCAATTCCCATCAAATTACCAACACAATTCTTTACAAGTCTTGAAAGAACAATTCTAAATTTCATATCAAAAAAAAAAAAAAAAGAATCCAGAATAGCTAAAAAGAGTCCTATGCAATAACAGAACTTCTGGAAGTATCTCAATCCCTGACCTCAAGATGTACTATAGAGGCACAATAATAAAACTGCATGATACTGGAAGAGAAACAGAATGGTGGATCAACAGAATTGAATAGAAGACCCAGAAATAAAGCCACATGCCTGTGGACACCTGATTTTTCACAAAGATGTCAAACCATACAATGAAAAAAATGATTTCATCTTCAACAAATGCTACTGGTCTAACTAGATGTCTACTTGTAGAAAAAAAACAAATAGATCTATATTTACCACCCTGCACAAAACTAAACTCCAAGTGGATCAAAGTCCTCAACATGAAACCATACACATTAAATCTGTTAGAAGATAAAGTGGAAAGATCAGTGAACTCATTGGAACAGGAGGCCACTTCCTGAACAGAACACCAACAACACAGGCTCTAAGATCAACAATCAATAAATGGCACCCCATGAAACTGAAAAGCTTCTGTAAAGCAAAGAACACTATCAGCAGAACAAAACGACAGCCTACAGATTGGGAAAGGATCTTCACTAACCCTGTATCTGACAAAGGACTAATATCCAGAATATATAAAGAACTCAAAAAGTTAAACACCAGCAAACCAAGTAATCCAATTTAAAAAAGGAGTAGAGAGCAAAAGAGAAAATTCTCAATAAAGGAATATCAAATGGCAGAGAAGCACTTAAAGAAATGCTCAATATTCTTAGTCATCAAGGAAACACAGATCAAAATGGCTCTGAGATTTCAGCTTATACCTATCACAACGAATAAGATCAAAAACTCTAGTGACAACGCATGCTAGGGAGGATGAGGAGAAAGGGGAACCCTCCTCCTTTGTTGGTGGGAATGTAAACTTGTAGAACCTCTTTGGAAATCAATCTTGTGCATTCTCATAAAACTGGGAATAGTGCTAACTCAAGATCCAGCTATATCACTTCTAGGCATATATCCAAAATATGCTCAAATATACAACAAGGACCTATGTTCATAGCAGTTTTATTCACAATAGCCAGAATCTGGAAACAATGCAGATATCCCTTAAAGGAGGAATGGATATAGAAATTGTGGCATATTTACACAATAGAACACTACTCAGCAATTAAAAACAAGGAAATCATGAAACTTGCAGGCAAATGCTAGGATCTAGAAAAGATCATCTTGAGTAAATTAAGAACAGAAAGACACACATGGTATATACTCACTTATAAATGGATATTAGACATATAATATTGGATAAACATGCTAAAATCTATAGTCTTAAAGAAGGAGCATATAGGACCCTAGGGAAGGTGCTCAATTCTCATTCAGAAGGGCAAACAGGAGAGACATCAAAAGTAAAAGACAAGGAACAGGACAGGAGCCCTCCACAGGGTTCCTCTGAAAGACTCTATCCATCAGGGTACCAAAGTCCTCTGCTGAGACTCATAGCCAAACTTTGGGCAGAGTTCAGGGAATCTCATGGAAGAAGGGGGAGATAGAATGACTTGGAGGGGACAGGAGCTCCACAAAGAAAACAACAGAGTCAAAAATCTTGAGCCCAAGGGGTCCTGCAAAGACCAATACTCCAACCAATGACCATGCTTGGAGAGGACTCAGACCTCTGCTCAGATGTAACACATGGCAGCTCAGTCTCCAAGTGGGTTCCCTAGTAAGGAGAGCAGAGGCTGTCTCTGACATAAGCTCAATGGCTGGCTCTTTGATCACATCCCGCTGAGGGGGTGTGGAGGGGTACAGTTTTGCCAGGTCACAAAGGAAGATAATGCAGCCAGCCCTGATGAGACTTGATATGCTAAGGTCAGACAGATGAGGAGGAGGTCTTCCTCTATCAGGGATTAGGGGGAGAAGAGGGAGGGTTGATTGGACTGGAAGGAGATCAAGGTGGAGGCTATAGCCAGTATACAAAGTGGGTAAATTTTAATAAATCATACGTAATAAAACAATATATTGTAATAATAGTTTCTCCTCCCTCATCTTCTCCCTGATCCTCCCAATCTTCTCACCCATCCAACTGCCAATAAAAAATACCCTTTTTAATTTGACTTGACCTGATTCTCAGTCCTGTAGGTCTTTACTGGGTACATTTCTTTCAAGTAGTAATTTTTTAACATTACAGTGGCATTGGGTGAAGATAACAGCTGAATGAAAAAGAAAGCTGACAAAATAAAATAAAAATTAAAAAGAAAAACCTAATGAAAACATCCAAAGAGCCCTTTAAAAATACTGGACATAAAGCTCAGAATCTGTATTCCCATGTGCATATGTAGTAGAATTCTATGCTCTAACATTTGGCAGATGTTAAATCTATATAAAAGGAAATGGTAAAAACCAAGACTCCAACCTATCTAAGTAAATTCAAAGAAATCTAAACTTATATAAACTCTAATAAACTTAGAAGTAACATTGACAAGGAAAAGAGACTTGCAAACATCAAGAAAAATTGGTTGGTCATACACAATATCTCTTGAGTAAGATTTTAGCTGATTTTTCACCAGAATCCAAAAAAGAAAAAGCCAAAGGGTTAGAAAATTCTACGGAAAAAGTTTAAAAATAGAGACAAATAGCTTCTACTAATATCAGATAAAATGCATTTCAAGGTAAAAATAAAAGTGCAAGTAACAAATATTATTTATAATGATAAGAGATGAAATCTACTGAAAAGAAGTAGAAATTTGAAATATGAATGTTCCTAACAACACGATTATACACAGAACAACAAATTAAAGATTTATAGGAAGAAATGGTCAGTTCAAGAATAATTGTTGGTTACCTCATTATCCTGAGATCTATAATGGGGCAGAACAAATGTAAACACTATAAATTATAAAGCAGCATATTTTTTTTTTTGCCTTGAGCGTAGTTTATTGTATTTTTTATTTATTTTTATTTTTATTATTAGTCACATTTTATTAATTCTGTATCCCACTCTCTCATTCCCTCCCAATTCCACCCCCCCTCCCTCATCTCCTCCCTGTCCCTTTCCAAGTCCACGGATTGGGGAGGACCTCCTCCCCTTTCATCTGACCCTGTTTTATTAGGTATCTTCAGGACTGGCTGCAAAGTCCTCCTCTGTGGACTAGCAGGACTGCTCCTCCCTTGAGAGTTCTTGTCAGAAATAGTCCCTGTTCCCCTGACAAATGGGAGGTGCATTGGACGTAGGAGAAAACAAGTAACAGGACAGGAGCCTACCACAGAGGGCCTCTGAAAGACGCTACCCAGCAGTGTATCAAAGCAGATGCTGAGACTCCTAACCAAAACTTGGGCAGAGTACAGAGAATCATATGAAAGAAGGGGGAGTTAGTATGACGTGGAGAGGATAGGAGCTCCACAAGGACCGAATATATCTGGGCAAAGGGGTCTTTTCTGAGACTGATACTCCACCAAGAACCATGTATGGATATAATGTAGCCTGTGGTAGCTCACATGTAGCCTGTGGTAGCTCAGCAGCATAACTATTAAGCCATATTTTTATGGCTATATTAAAGATCAAACTTTAGCCTTGCATATTTCAGACTGACACCACCATTGAACTAGAACACCAGCCATTTCAATAACATCATTATAAGCAAGTATATGAAACTTCTGCCCAACAAGAAAACATATGTATTTCTATAGTTGTTACATTATTCTCAAGGGATTTAAGAGATTTTTTAGAACTTAATAGATATTAGACATTTAAAATTTTGTGTTATAAAATCATATACAGTATTCTTTTTTGCTACAATGGGATGAAATTATAAGTTAATAACAGAGGGAAGTTGGTGTTTTTAGAAGATTCCTGAGTATACAAACAAGTGGGTCTCTGATTATTTTGCCTTGTCTTGGCCTCCTTACCTACTGTTTGTCTTGTCTACCTTTGGAGTGATACTTTTTCTTTTCTCTTATTACATTTTATTTTGTCATATTTTTCTAAAATGAATGAGTAGATGGATGGATGAGTGGATGGATGGATAAAAACAGAGCCACTAGAATAGAGGTTAGCAACTGAACTGGTACTTCTACCTGCTAGGAGAGAGGAAAGAGAGTGACATGAAGTGTATGAAGCAATCCAGGACAGGTTTCATTTTCGGAGTAATTGACCAACATATAATGGACTCCACATGGTGTGTGTGTATGTGTGTGTGTGTGCTTTTATTTGATGTTTTTTTGCTTTTTCTTTTTGAGTGTTTCATTTTTGGTTTGGGAAGGTTGTTGTTTTATTGAGTTTTTGTTTATTTGTTGTTGTATTGAGTTTTTGTTTATTTTGGGAAAAATAACGTAAAGTTAGGCAGGTATGGAGGCAGGGTAAGATCTGAAAAAATTGAGAGGGGATAAATTTGTTTATATTTCAAATTGTTTTAAATAAAAAATACAATAAATTAAAACTAAAAACAAAGTTAAAAAGTTCACTCCTTCCTGAAGTCACATTGCCGCAGCTTCCGGCTTGCCATCTTACTCAAAAGTCAGTAGCAAATGATTTATTGATGCTTATCATTTTTTTCTTGCCTAGAAACTTTATGGGAATAAGGATCAGCTCATATGCTTTTGTTTACCTTTCCTTTTTTGACACAGTGTAGAATCTTAAAGTACTAATAAGGATCAGTGGATTAGGACTGAAAAACCGAGGAGCTGAACAGATGACTCAGGGAACAAAGGTCCTTGCCACTAAGCCTAATGACCAGAGTTTGAGCCCCAGGTTCCACAAGGTAAAAGGAGAAAGCCAACTTCTACAAGTTGTCTTCTCATCCCGTTATGTATGCCATCTTAGATGAGAATGCACACATGTACAAACTCTTGTGTGCATACAGGCACTTCAGGCACACATAGTAAATAAATAAGTTAAAAACTTTAGAATAGTTACAAAATCAAGATTTTAGGGTTAAAAATAGAAAATAACAAATATATAGAAAATAAGCAATCTATTAATGAATAGCCAGTGTTGAATATATTAGAATATATTATGTATTCTACACACATTTTAGGTAATATAAAGAATATATTACAAGGACTTATAAAAATTATTTGAAATGATTGAAAAGAAGGCACACAAAATATCCTTTAGTTGAAAATAGTAAATTTATAAGTAGAATACATTCTAAAAGTCTTAGTTAGGGTTTCATTGCCATGAAGAGATACCATGATCAAGGCAACCCTTATAAAGGAAAACATTTAATTGGGGTTGGCTTACTGTTTCAAGGTTTAGTTTATTATAATCATGGAGAAGCATGTAGACAGAAATGGTGCTGGAGGAGCTGAGAGTTTTATATCTTGATCTGCAAGCAGCAGAAGGAGACTGCGTACCACACTGAGAGAAGCTTGAGCATAGAAGACCACAAAGTCTGCACCCACTATGACACTTCCTCCAACAAAGCTATACCTACTCAAACAAGTCCACACTTCCTAATAAAGTCACTGCCTACAGGCCAAACATTCAAACACATGAGTCAATGGGAGTTATTCTTACTCAAATCACCACAAAAATAAATAAAGATCGCAATGCTGGCTTAGTATTCATCTTTAAGAAATTTGAACAAAACATTCATCCTTAATAAAAACAACAAAACAAACTCTAATCAGAATAGAAGAACGAGAATAATAATGATAAATATTGGGCACAATAATTTTAAATTAAAATTAAATGGTTATCACAGAGTTACTATATGGCCAGAAATTTTACATTTAGGTATCTACCAAATAGAATTGAAATTACTTGATCACTTCTTCAGTTGAGTGACATATAGGTTATTTCCAGATTCTGGCTATTACTAATAAAGCTGGTATGAATATAGATGAGCAAATGTGTTGTATTGTGGAGCATCTTTCGAGTATATATCCAGGAGTGCTATAGCTGGGTCTTGAGGTACCACTATTTCAAATTATCTAGAAAGCGCCAAAGTGGTTGTGCAAATTCGCATTCACAACAACAATGGAAGAGTGTTCCCCTTTCTCCACATCTTTGCCAGCATGTGTTGATACTTGAATTTCTGATTTTAGCCATTCTGATGTATATTATATTATATTGTATTATAATATCATTGTTGCTGTCATAAATGTTGTTTTCTTGATTTCTTTTTCAATTAGGCTGTAATTTGTGTATAAGATGCACCTATTTTTGTATGTTGATTTTGTGAATAAAATTTTACTGAATTTATTTATCATTTTAATGAATTTTGTGAACTCAAGTTATCTTACATATAAGACTAAGTTATTTGCAAATAGAAATATCTTATTTCTTACTTTCTTATTTGATGTCTTTTGTTTTTCTGGTATAATTACTCTGGCTAGCCTTATTTAGAATAAAAGTAGTGAAAATTAACATCTTGATTTATAATGGATCAAATGGAAATACAAATGGTACGGTGAATATTACCAAAAGTCAAAGTATGAGTGTTGTATTTATGGATAATGAGGAACACTTGTATGCTGTTGATGTAAATGTATATTGGAATATGCCTTATAAATAACAGTACAAAGTTTAATAAAGAAATTAAAAATAAAATTGCAGTCTCATATCTTGTTATATACATAAAATAAATATAACCATTGCCTCATGGCTCATGAGATCTCACATCTTTATGAGGGATTATTTGTAATTGTTGTTTTTCTTTCCTCAGATGAGGGAATGAGATGGGAGCCATAACAAAGCTCAGCCTTGGGCTGAGGCCAGAGCATTTCTATTTAACTATCCCTAGGCTTAGGCCTGAAAACTAGCCTCCATGCAATCTAATCTTCTGCAAATGCAGACCTTAAAGGCTTCAGCTTCCAGCCTCTATTTGCTAACCTTTGCCAAGAATGTTTTCAGCCTCTGAGACTTACTAATTTACTGTTGAATAAGCTCACCTTTTCTAGTTTTTTCTAAACTCTGGCTGTCTGGTTCAACTCAGCTGTTCTGACTCAAAATTTCTCTCTAAGTAGACTGATTCAAACTGGCTTCTCTCAGCTTCTCACTGAATTGCTTTGCTTGGAAAAACTGCCTCTGGGATGGCGCAGGAGGTGGGAAGAAAAAGAAAAACTGCCTTTTAACTCCACTAATTTAATTGCATTAAATGCATGAACTGAACTGAAGTATAGGAGCTCAACTGAACTGTACTGAACTCAAATCCACCCCCTCTCTCCCTACACTGCTCTTAAGTAGAGTCTCTTTCCTGTCTGTTCTCATCAGAGTTGGGCATATCCTATCTCTGACTTATTCTGTCAATTTTTTTTGGATTTTTAACTTGGTATGCCCTTCAATTAGATGTCACTTCAAACATGCCTGCTTCCTTCTATAAACTAATCTTATTTTCCTTGTTTGGGATCAAAAGGGTGTCTGTATTTCAGACAGATCATACTGTAATCCAACCAGATCACTTAGACCTAGAAGAATTTGCCAGAGCTGACATGTTGGTGGGCTAAAATTCCTCTACAATTGCTGACAGTTAATGGTGACTTGGGAAAGAGCCATCTTATTCAGTAGCATAATCACATGATCTAGTAAATAATCTTCAATCCATGTTCATGAAAGCAACCCTAATTAAATCCAGCAGCTCTCTCTGTGCCTCTGTTTCTCTCTCTCTCTCACACACAGACATACACACAGACACACAGACACACAGACAAACACACACACACACACACAACAGGGAAGTGCATCATGGAACTTGATAAGAAGGGTTTCTACAGACAGCAATAGAAGGAGCATTTAAAATGATTAAGCATCATTATAAACACATATTAAACTATAAAAATAAATGAAAATGTACTAAAAATTCTGTACCCTCATAGTCATGGTAGTTGAGTTCACAATAATGATGTTTTTGAAAAGATTTAACAGTTAAAATGGATGAACCAATGAAAAATCTGGTCTACGTAAGCATGAAGGTCCTATTTAGCCCTTTAAAAAAGACATAGATCCTGCCATTTGCCACAGCATGGATGAGCTTGAAAGACATCATGCTTAGTGAAATAAGTGTATGAGAATAGTTATGTCATAATATAATTTATGTATGGATAAAAATTATATGTGCATAGTTTTAGAACAAAATTATCCTCAGGTCAATGAGAAGAAACTGGGTTGATAAATATGACAAATACAAGAATAATAGGTTTAGTGATATAACATGAGGGCTACATGCAGTAAAATTATAGTGTATATGGGATTCATGCTACATTATTAGAGTTTAGTTTCTATAGCCATAAAAACAAAAAATGGACACATAAAATAATTAACATACTACTTTACTTTCTGTAGCTACTTTTCACATAAATTTATGTTCACTATGAATCTCACAGCATTATATATCTTAAATACAACAGAATAAAATTTATTTCTTCTATGTCCCACTGAGTTTCATCAAGGTTTTCTGAACAACAACAACAAAAACAAAACAAATACACAAAAAAACCAAAAATCCATGAAATTAGGAAGGATACTTGTTTGGGAAAAAGGGGGGGAGGTTAACAGTAGAAGAAGGGGGTATGAGAGGGAACATGAGATGAGGAGGACTTAAAATCATTATGCACACGGATGAAACTGTTGAAGAATACAAAAATCATAGAGAAAAATTACAATGCAGTTAAAATAGGAGACAATATCTCATTAAAAATGATGAGGCAAAGGCTCTGAGAGACTAAGGAACTCATCAAACTCATCACTGAAGTAGCAAGGAGAAGAACTGGGAGTAGGCTATGAGATTTTTGTTAGCAATACTATGGTTCTTTCACAATACATCAGAACATGCTAAAAGTAGGGTCAAGTTAGGAAGTTATAAACATACAACAATGCATTACTCTTTAGTAACAGCAAAAATAGAAGAAAAATAGATTTTCAAATTAAGTGATTTTATCTTTATAAAATTTCCTCATGGATAGATACTGCTCAGGACTTATGGAAGATAACAAGATTCCTGTCTGTGGAAGCCTTGTCATTTATTTTATTGCTAAAGTCCTGAATAACAAACCTGCTTTTTTAATGTTCTGCGGAAGCTATGTAGTAATCATCCTTCCATTATCTTGGTTTGGAAAAATAAGAGCATTTGTGTTAAAAGATGAAAGATAACTTGAGTAAATAAAATATGAAGTACAAATTATCTCTCAGAGAACTAAAATAAAACATTCTACAAGATTAGGCAGAAAATAAAAGGGGAACTATAGAGGTGAAAGTTTTCTGCTATGAAAATTACAAAACTCTAAAAATGGAAAACGAAAAAGACACAAAATGTAAAAATATCATACCACACTTACAGACTGACAGAACTGATCTTCTGAAAGTAACCACATTTGAAAGTGCCATCAAAATCCCAGTAACGTTCTTTAAAGTAATAGAGAAAAGAATTCTAAAATTCACATGGAAGCTCACAAGAGCTTGAATAGACAAAAACATCTTGAGTGAAATAAACAGTCCTAGAAATAGGTTTATAAGACTGCTGAGCGGTTAAATGACTTTGATGCCAGGCCTGATAACCTTAGTTCAGTCTACGGAAGTCATATAAAATGAATTACTCTGACCTCTACACACAAGCCATAGAGTACATGTACCCGCTTCTGTAAGTAAATAAATGCAATAAAAATAATGATAACCAATTTTAAATTCAAATTATATCACACAGGCACAATAACAAAACAGCATGGAAGTGGCACAAAAGGGACATTTTTGATATAAAATTATCAAAAAATACGAACTACCACAAAAATAGAACCACCTGATATTTTAAAACTTTTATTCTTCTCTAATACATTACATCCTGACCACAATTTTTCTTCTTTCCTCTCTTTCTAGTTCTTTTTCCCTACCTTCTCTCTTCCCCAAATAAACTCCTCCTCTGCTTTCCTTCAAGGAAAAAAATAAAAAGAGAAAAGAAGCCCTTCTGAAGATATCCACAAACATGGCCTAGCAAGACACAATAAGACAGGGCAGAGACCTCTTGTCAAGGCTAGATGAGGCAACCCAGTAGGATGAAAATGGCCCCAAGCACAGGCAAAAAAGTCAGAGACACACCCACTCCTACTGTTAGGAGTCCCATAAACAGCAAGCTATACAAACATAAATATAAGCAGAGGACCTAGGTCAGGTCAACTCAGGCTCTGTGATTGTCAGTTCAGTCTTTGTGAGCCTCTTGTGAATTGTGTTCTCATGGTGTCCTTGATCCCTCTGGCTCTTACAATCCTTCCTTCAACGTTCCTTGGCTCTGCCAAGTGTTTGGTTGTGGGTCTCCCGATCCGTTCCCATTGGTTGCTGGATGACACCTCTCTGATGACAATTAGGCTATGCACCAATCGATTGAGTATACCAGAATATCATTAGGAATCATTTTTTTTTTATCTTTTTGCCAGTTGCATTTGGTTATAGAACCTAAGTTATAACCTGGGTCTCTAGGCTATCCAGCCTCTGGTTGCTGGTTATTCATGCAGTGTCAGACATGGATTCTCCCATGGACCAGTTGTGGGTTGGTAATTTTCACAAGTTCTGTGCAAACATTTCCCCAGTACATCTTCCAGGAAGGAAAGTTTGTAGGTTGAAGGTTTCTGGATGCCTTGATTCCTGACACTGCCTAGATATCCAGGAACCAAAGAATAAACAGCAAAGAAACCCAGGATAGAATCAAACAAAACTGGCAAAAAAAAAAAAAAGTCAATGAAATGATTCCAAATGAGATTCTGCTATATGAATAGATTGCTATCTAGCCAAACTGTCATCAACAACCAATGAGAATAGATGCAGAGATCCACAGCCAAGCACTAGGCAGAGCCAAAGGGAATGGAGGACATCAGGGGAGCAAAGCATGTGAATCAATATGATCAAAGTTCATATGAGCTCACAGAGACTGAGCATCATGCATAGGGGCTACGCTGATCTGTACCAGATCCGCTATATATATCTCTATATATTATGACTTCAAGTCGAGTGGTTTTATGGAACTCCTGAGTGTGCAAAAATGAGTGTGTCTCTGATTCTTGTGGCTTTTGGGGGGCTCTTTTCTTTCTGTTTGTTACCTTGACCAGCTCTGATTTTATAGTTTTGTTTACTCTTACTGCATTTTTTGTTACATTTTGTTGTTATCTCTAGAAGCCTGTTCTTTTCTAATGAGAGACAAAAAGGGAGTGGATCCATACGGGAAGGGATGTGGGGGGAAAGGAGGAAAGGGAGGGAATACTGTAATCAGGATATACTGTATGAAAAACTATTTTCTGTTTTTATTTTTTATATTAATTACAGTTTATTCACTGTGTATCCCAGCTGTAGCCTTTATTTCCTCACAGTCTCACCTTTTCTCCCTCATCCCTTCCTATGACCCTCTTCCAAGTCCACTGATAGGGGAGGTTTACCTCCCCTTCCATTTGACCCTAGCCTATCAGGTATCTTCAGGACCGACTGCAAAGTCCTCCTCTGTGGCCTAAAGACTCTATTTTCAATCAAGGGAAACAATGTGTGTGTGTGTGTGTGTGTGTGTGTGTGTGTGTGTGTGTTAGATAGCTTCCTTAACAAGCAGTGCTGAGTAAGCTGAATACCTCTACTGCCTGCCCTAGATGAGAATCGATTAAAAAAGTAAACCTGAAACATTGAGCATACCACAAAAGAACAGAAGAACCATTTCAAGAATCAGCTATCTTCAATTAATTTCTGAACAGGATTCTAATAGCTCAGACAATTATAGTAAGAAGTACTGCATCAAATAATAAAAAAAAAAGGTTCTCCACAACAAAGAAAAAGTCTAAGCAATGATGTTTTAGAAAAAGCATATGAAATAACTATGTGCCTTAGAAGCACTCTATTTTTGTACCAGGTTTGTTGTACAGTCAAGACCATCTTGTTATTCAGACATTGCTTTTGTTTTCTGTATCTTCTCAAAGGCAGAGAAAAGGCCTGGTTGCTTTCTTTTCTGTGCAGCTTTGCTGGATTAGGTTGAAGTCTGATATCTATGGATACCACTTACTTTTGTTCCATATATGATGGTGGACTCCTTTTTCTTAGTGAAGCCCTAAATGTCCTCCCCCCCACCTCACTCTGGATGACCCTAGGTTTTGTAAGGAGCATCACATAGTCCTCAGGGCAAATTATAGACTCGATTCTTTCCTGATAAAGAAACTGGTTCAACAGGCATCTGGGAATTCCTAGAAAGGCTCCATCCTGCTAAGGAGATCTTATTCTTAAGCAGTGATCTTCAACTGTACTTGGAGATTTTCCCTTTGCCCCTAACAGACTTTATTTTCCTTCTTGTGATTGGGCCATGCTACTGCATGGAAAATGAGGTACTGTACCCCTACATGTAAATCAAGTATGCCTAATTCACTGACCCCCTGACACCAGCACATCAAATACACTCACCCTCAAAATCCCTCTCACTGCCCAAGTTTTATAATTCCCTACTTTCAAATAAACTGCTGATTGGTCATATGATACTATCAGCCTTCCACCATGACCACCTGAGATTCGTCATTTATCAGCAGCCAGCAGCTTCTCACCTGGCCTGCTCTTCAGCCCAATAGGCCTGGGCCTCAGCTGCAAACAGACCAGGCAAGGGCTTTCACCCACACAGCTGCACAGCAGCTTAACCAAGAGCTGGAACACTTTCGTATAGCCATAGGTTTTGGAACACTTGAGTTTCCACAACCACTGGGGCCATCTCATTCTAAGAGAGCTAGACTGTAACACTCCATAGAAGACCCAGCTATACCACTGCTAGGCATATACCCAAAATTTGCTCAAGTACACAACAAGGACATTTGCTCAACCATGTTTGTAGCAGCTTTATTTGTAATAGCCAGGACCTGGAAACAAACCAGATGTCCATCAACGGAGGAATGGATACAAAAATTGTGGTATTTTTACACAATGGAATACTACTCAGCAACCAAAAAAGGAGGAAATCATTAAATTTGCAGGCAAATGGTGGTATCTAGAAAAGATCATTCTGAGTGAAGTATCCAAGAAGGAGAAAGACATACATGGTATATACTCACTTATATAGACCTATGAGATATGATAAGCATAATGAAATCTATACACCTAAAGAAGATAAACTAGAAAGAGGACACGGAGTTAGATGATCATTCCTTACTTAGAAAGACAAATAGGATGTGCATTGGATGTAGGATAAAACAAGTAACAGGACAGGAGCCTACAACAGAGGGCCTCTGAAAGACTCTACCTAGCAGTGTATCAAAGCAGATACTAAGACTCATAACCAAACCTTGGGCAGAGTGCAGGGAATCATAAGAAAGAAGGGAGAGTTAGTTTGAAAGGATAGTAGCTCCACAAGGACCAAATATATCTGGGCACAGGGGTCTTTTCTGAGACTGACACTCCACCAAGGACCATGTATGGATATAACCTTGAACCTCTGCTTGGATGTAGCCCGTGGCAGCTCAGTAACCAATTGGTTTCCCATAGTAAGGGGAACAGAGACTATTTCTGACAGGAACTCAATGGCTGGCTCTTTGACCTCCCCACCCCACAAGGTAGGAGCAGTCCTGTTAGGTCACAGAGGAGGACTTTGCAGCCAGTCCTGAAGATACCTGATAAAACAGGGTCAGATGAAAGGGGAGGAGGTCCTCCCCAAACAGAGGAATTGAAAAGGGGCAGTGAGGAAATGAGGGACGGAGGGTGGGATTGGGAGGGAATGAGGGAGTGAGATATAGCTGGGATACAGTGTTAATAAAATATAACTAATAAAATAATTAAAATAAAAATAAAATAAATTACAAAATAAAAAGAAAGAAAATCTTTCCACACCCCGGCCTAGGCACATGGGTCTCACTGTAAAGTGCTCTAGCTGTCCCTGAGAGAAATGGAACCCCATTCTTTGTCTGGAAGCCACATTCCAGGATCCCAGCTGAAATCTAGGACTCCACCAACTGGAGAACAACACTCTTCATTTAACAGCCGGTGGCAGAAAACAAGCCATGACCTTTATTCCTCTTATTTTTTTATTATAATATTTTATTTTTATTAATTACAGTTTATTCGCTTTGTATCTTATCTGTAACTCCCTCCATTTTCCCCTCCCAATCCTACTCTCCCTCCCTTTTCTCCACACATGCCCCTCCCCCAGTCCATGGATAAGGGAGGTCCTCCTCCCCTTTTATCTGATCCTAATCTATCATGTCTCATCAGGTGTGGTTGCATTTTCTTCCTCTGTGGCCTGGTAAGGCTGCACCCCCCCTGAGGGGGAGGTGATCAAAGAGCAGGCGAATTAGTTCATGTCAGAGACAGTTCCTGTTCCTGTTACTGGGGACCCACTTGGACACTGAACTGCCATGGGCTACATCTGTGCAGGGGTTCTAGGTTATCTCCATGAATGGTCCTTGGCTGGAGTATCAGCCTCAGAAAAGACCCCTGTGTCCAGATTTTTGGGTGCTGTTCCTCTCCTTGTGGAGCTCCTGTCCCCTCCGGGTCTTTCTTTCTCTGCCTTCTTTCATAAGAATCCCTGCACTCTGCTCAAAGTTTGACTATGAGTCTCAGCTTCTGTTTTGATACCCTGCAGAGTAGAATCACTCAGAGGCCCTCTGTGGTAGGCTCCTGTCCTGTACCCTGTTTGCTCCCTTTTCCCATGTCCATCCTCTTTGTCTTTCTGAATGAGGATTGAGCAACTTACCCAGAGTTCTCCTTCTTAATTAGCTTTTTTAGGTGTACAGATTTTAATATGTTTATCCTATTATATGTCTAATATCCACTTATAAGTGAGTATTTACCATGTATATCTTTCTGCTTCTGGAATACCTCATTCAGGATGACCTTGTCTAGTTCCCACAATTTGCCTGCAAATTTCATGATTTCCTTGTTTTTAATTGCTGGGTAGTATTCTTTTTACAAATTCATACAGTATGTATAATGCTTTCTTATTCCTCTCAGTCCCAACCTGCCCTATCTCCATCACACTGCTGCTAATACCTTTTTCTCCTTTCAAGTCCCTTTCTTGTGCCTGTGAGTTTTTTCTTTAGTTTTGTGACTCACTGAGTTTAACTAGGACCTACCACACACCTTTGCACCACAGTGCACTCAATAGTCGGTATTTAATTTTAAATAATGAATCACTTACTCCAAGCATGCATCAATAACGAATACCTGGGGAGGCATATGGCCCCATGAGCCTCTCTCCCATCTATGACTATTGATAGGCCCAGTTTTGGACAGATCTTTTAAAGGAAACTAGGTGCCCCAGAGTTTGTGATTACAGTGGTCATGTCATGCCCAGACCAAAACAAAACAAAATGAAAACAAAAACAAATAAAACAAAATAAACAAATAACAAAAACAATTGTTTCATAGGCTTCTTTCCTATCATCTTCCCTTTACAGTCTTTCAGCCCTCTCTTCCAAAATGTCCCCTGAACTTTAGAGGAAGAGATACAGATGGCCTGTTACTTATTCTGAGCATCTGGAGCACCCAAGAGTCATTATCTACTGTTCTCTGCACAAAACAAAAACAAACAAACAAAAAAGAAACAAATTTTTTTGATCAAGGCACTATTCTAAGTATACAAATACAAATAGGTAGAAAGTATTTGACTACTAAACCAATTGCATAACATCAGTATTAAGTTCTTCTGTATAGCCTATACACTGCCTAGCCATAGTTTCTTTCCCTTGACATCTCAGGTTTAAGACAAGGTATGTATTTCTTCCCATTAAATGGGCTTATATAATCTAAAATAAATTGGTTACTCCCAAATCTGTCCTGCCATTGTTGAATCAGAGTGCACAATGTGGCATGTTTATGTTCTATCAGTCAATGTTTAGTTGCTCAAAACTGCAACTGAGTTTCTTCTCCCAGAAGACTAACTAGCATATTCTGGAACATTGAGTACTAACCAGAAGGGAATGAGCCTCCACTTCAGTTCAAGCCTAATTTCTCTGTTCCCTGCTACTAATCTGTGTGATATCTTCAACAATAGAAATTTAGTTAGGGTGGGACACAGAAAACAATGGCAATAGGCTGTATTGTTTTAGGAGACTCAGGGATTTCTTGACCACAATCAGAGTAGCATCTCACAACTGGCATGGCTTCAGGGTTCTGTATTATGAACTGATGTAGGGTACTCTCTCTCTGTGTGTGTGTGTGTGTGTGTGTGTGTGTTTGTGTGTGTCTGTGTGTCTGTGTTATACTATGTTTTCATATGACTCTTCTTACATCCTTAGTTTTAGTTAATCATCCTCCCCATATCCTTTTCTACTATATTTGTTCCACTCTCTTCTCCATTTAAAGTTAAACATCCTTTTCTGCTTTATTTTATATTTGTTCTACTTATAGGCCTCTTCAGACTTATTCCTTCTAACCATCCTTTTCTATTTTCATCATGGCAATAATTTTATCATGGGAGAATTATCTCTTTTTAAACTCAACTTCTCAATGATTGCATCTATATATACTATCACATTAGAAACTAAGGCTATACTTATGAATTTTGAGGGCACACAAACATTCAATCCATAGTAAAGGGCAAGGCATTACCAGGGACCACATTTTCTTTGACATGAGTACAGAATTTTCCGGTTGTTTTCAAATGATAAGAACTACTGCATAGTTATTGATATGTGTATGTGGGGAGTAAGGGAGTAGATTTAGCTTATCCATTATTCTCTCTAAAGATTTATAGGCTATCCCCCCTGAAAATGCAATGTATTTAACTTTCTCTGAAGGGTGAAATGTTCTTCAGTATCAAATAAAGTATCCTTTGTGTATATGGAGGATATGTTTGTCTTCAGAAATGTTACATGTCTTATTGTTGACTTGGAATTACTTGTTATATTTTATGTTAGGTCCACTTCCATGACTGAGAATAATTGCATAATTACAGTGACCTCTAGAAGAGAACATCATGGCCATGACAGAGAAACATATAAAACTCTTTATCTCAGTCACTCTTCCATTGCTCTGAAGAGAAACTATGACCAAAACAATTTGGGGGGAAAAGGGTTTATTTGATTTACTCTTCCACATCACAGTTCATCATAAAAAGAAGTTAGGAAAAGAACTCAAACAGGGCAGGAACATGGAGACAAGAGCTGATGCAGAGGCCTGGTAATAGTGCTGTTTACTGGCTTTCTCAGCTTGGCTTGTTCGTCCTGCTTTCTTATAGAATCCAGCTGCCAGCCCAAAGATGGCACGACCAAGAGTGACCTGTACCCTCCCCATCAATCACTACTTAAGAAAATGCATTTTATTAATCGAGGTTCCCTCCTTTCAGATAATTTTAGCTTGTTCAGATAATTCTTGCTTACGTCAAGTTAACATAAAAGAAGCTAGCACATTTCTTTTTGACCCAGATCTTTGTGTAGGACTGAATAAGGTACAGTTATTGGCCTCATCTTCCATCTAGTTGCAAATAGATGGAGTCCTGAAACACATGTATGAGTAACATTACACAGACTGAGAAGGTTACATTTAGGAATAGACACACACACACACACACAAACACACGCACACATACATGTAGGTAAAAGCAGTCATGAATAAAGAAGCTCTGAATTTGAAAAGGAGTAAGGAGGGGTATATAGGAGTGCTAGGAGGGAGGATCAGGAAGGAAGAAATTTTGTAATTATATTATAATACAAAAACACTAAGAAGTAATAGAAATTGTTACCTAGCCCTAGAGCTTTGGTCACAACATTTTATACACGGCTCTGTGATTAATCATGGGTGGAATCTTTCAGCGTCTTTGGGCAACTAAAGCATTGAATGAAACACTGCAACAGAAAAATTGAACTGATCCTCTGAGAGCATCACTATTTTGAAAACTTAGTAAGTTTAAAATTGTTGGTGAAGAAATTTTAGTAATACAGACAACTTAGGCCCACTTACTCAGATATAGCTGAGAACTAGGTGATGTGGGCTTTTGCTTTACATTTTCCATCAATCCACGAAAGGAGCATAGACTCTCTTACTAGCTTCCACCATTTTGTACTCACCAAAAGACATTTATTTTCATCCTTCAATTCTTATGGCACTTTAGAGTCATCCATGTTCACTGGAAATTGATATATTTTGAAATTTTTTTGTAACATTTTTACCTCATAATCAACAACTTATAGACAAATTCAAAATACAGAATAAAGTTGGCTTCCCTGGATAGTAATACGGATGATGGGCATGATGATGATCTTAAAAGAGAGAATAGTGGTGGGAGTGTTTAATATTATAATTTTACTATCTTGCTTTGTACCAAGTATAGATAATAACCCTTTAAATTCCCACATGGCCACATAAGATATCTGACCTATTGTTATAACAATTTTATGAAAGAAAAAGATTGGTATAAAATGGAAGTTAAGTAGTTTTTCAGCACACTACTCACTTGTATGCATAACTACTAGTGATCAGAGCTGTAATTAAAATCCTAGGCAGTCTGCTTCTCGCTGGCTGCTAATGTTTAGTTAGATCAGAAGTCAAGAATAAGTTCTTAACGAAAATACTAGTGTTTTTCTCACCCGGTTTTTTGTTTGTTTGTTTGGCTCTTCAGAAGTTTCTTTATACTACCACAGAAATTTGGAGACTACTTTTAAAGATTTATGTGCAGATATGTTTCTTTTTATAGAGATCGGTGTGTTGATGCAGGTTGAAGCCATCAAAACCTGCCTTAAACACTGAGTCCTCAGAAGCACACAACTCAGTAAAGGGAAGAGCAATAAATCAAGCAGATGAGTCTCTTGGGGGAGAATTTGAAGGTGAATTTTTAGTCAGAGTGACCAATTGACATACACAAAAGTTGTCATTTGTCGTTGCAGGAGGAAGCCAGGGTTAGAACACCTCTTTTGCAAGTTGGTTTCTCTATGTCTCATCTCAAAAATCACTTAAGCAGCTGTTTCCAAAGACACCCACACTTCAGTTTCCCAGCTTAACCGCATTCAAAGAAGAATGCAGGTCTTGCTTGCAGCAGCTGTGAGTTGTTTTACCATGTGTCTAACAGACACGGTTTTATCTGCCTTCTATGTGTGCAGAAGGAGTGAGGGTTTAAAAAATGTAATAAGACATTAACTGAGAAACTCCTAGGAGTTACAAATCTAAACACACACACACACACACACACACACACACACACACACACACACACACACACACACACTCGGTAATCCACATGAAACAAGGCCAAAACAGAAAAGAAGAAAGGAAGAGCAACTGTTTTCTGTCTTGGGCTGGGTGGGGTTGGCGCTTGACTGTTCCACAAGTGCAAAATGAGAGCACATGCTTTTATGCTCTGGTTGAAACAGCGCTTTGGGTCTCTGGGGACCCACAGGGGAAGGTGGTATTCTGTGGGCGTCTGTGAATACGCTGAAAGAACCCTAAAAAAAAGAAAAGAAAATAAGAAACGTTTCAGCCAGAAGACTGTATAAAATTTTAAACTTGTAAGAAAAAAAAGATTAATTTTAAATTTTAAGGAAGGATGGACTAAAATCATTTGCCTACTGATAATTCGTGAAAAGTTTAGTCTGTATGTTTCCATATATAGAGAACTGGCAACAATCATCTAAAAGGTTCCAATAGTGAAAATTTTTCTCTCTCTCCCTCCCCTCTCCCTCTCTGTGTGCCTGTCTCTGTTGTGTGTCTGTCTCTCTTCTCCCCTTCTCTCTCCCCCTCTTCCCTATTTACCTCCATTTTCACTCTATGAAGCTCTTGTGCATAGCCAGAATAGAAAACTTAATGAGTTGTGTATATTCCCCTCGATACAGCAAATGCACAAGTGTGGAAGGATTGCTTTAAGCTCAATGTAGTCGAACAAAAAAATATCCTAGACTCAGATGAAACCTGTTTCACATTGAAAACTTCCATGCCTGAAAGTGATACAATCATTAACAAACTTATGAGTCAGGGTCTATCATTACGTTTTTCAGATAAAAAGTAGAAGCATAGAGGGATTGAATGACTTAACACAAGTCACAACTAGAAGAATTTCAAATGATTTTTTATTCCAGACACTCTAATACCAAGTTTGGGGCTTTTAACCAATACAATTAATGGTGGGTGCTTCTGTATCTTGAGTCCTTTCCTCTGCTGAATCTGTTTTTTATGACTATTTTTATTCATGGGTAGGTAAACTGGATTTTTAGATAGTAGAGATACTTTACATTTTAGGTACTGTAGATAGGTGGAAAAGTAATCATTATTTGACGAGGCAATGAAACCTTTCTATAATAAGCTTGGTTATTCCTTTGGCTTTAGTCATTAACTGTTAAGACAATTCATGGTCTAGATTATACCTTGGAGTGAGCGTCTTCAAACTGATGAAAGTGATATTCAGGATACTTTTTGGATAATACTATTTCAACTAGGTTTTCATGATTTGCTTTCCCTTAGTTATTATTTACTGGCTCGTGGAAAGAAAAATTCCTGTCTTCAACAAGTGGCTGGAACCAAATATGGACTGCAATATTTATATTCCATGAGTGTGCCAGATGGTAGATTACAGTTTTCTGTCAACAGAATAAAGTGTTAATTTATTTTATAATTTTTTACTTGAGTACATTATTTACATCATTTCCACTATCCCACTTTCCCTTTCCAACTTCACCCAAAGCCCCCCAAGTCTTTCTCATGTTTGTAATTTCTTTTTTTTAATTTAAATTTTTCTTTTTTATATTAATTACAGTTTATTCACTTTGTATCCCAGCTGTAGCCCCCTCCTTCCTTCCCTCCCAATCCCATCCTCCCTTCCTCATCTCCTCCCAGGCCCCTCCCCGAGTCCAGTGATAGGAGAGGTCCTCCTCCCCTTCCCTCTGACCCTAGCCTATCCGGTCTCATCAGGACTGGCTGCATTGTCTTTCTCTGTGGCCTGGTAAGGTTGCTCCCCCATCAGGGGGAAGTAAGCAAAGAAACAGCCAATGAGTTTCTGTCAGAGACAGTCCCTGTTCCCATTACTATGTAACCCACTTGAAGACTGAGCTGCCATGGGCTGCATCTATGCAGGGGTTCTAGGTTATCTCCATGCATGGTCCTTGGTTGGAGTATCAGTCTCAGAAAAGACCACTGTGCCCAGATTTTTTGGATCTGTTGCTGTCCTTGTGGAGCTCCTGTCCCCTCCAGGTCTTTCAGAGGCCCTCTGTGGTAGGCTCCTGTCCTCTTTCCTGTTTTCTCTCTCTTCCGATGTTCATCCTGTTTGACTTTCTGAGAGAGGATTGATCATCTTACCCAGGATCCTCCTTCTTGCTTAGCTTCTTTAGGTGTACAGATTTTAGTATGTTTATCCTATAACCCAGATGTCTCTCACTTGAGGAATGGATACAGAAACTGTGGTACTTTTACACAATGGAATACTACTCAGCAATTAAAAACAAGGAAATCATGAAATTTGCAAGCAAATGGTGGGAACTATAAAGGATCATCCTGAGTGTGTATCCCTGAAGCAGAAAGACACACATGGTATATACTCACTTATAAATGGAATTTCTCATTTTTAAAATATATTTTTGTCTAGTAATGACATTTGAATTGAAAGAAAAAAAAGAGAAGTGAAACCGCCTTTAGAGTTGTATGATTTAAATGTCAATTAAATATAAGAGATTGATAATGGGCACATCTAAGATAATGGAGTTGAGTCACCGATTCAGTATAGAGCCAAAGGAATACTTGTTGTTCTAAGGCATAATCCTCTACTACACCTTATGGGTATAGTTCTGAGGCTTGTTAAAAATGTTGAGCTCTTAATGAGTTATTATCTGGACTGAACTTATTTAAGAATCTGACAGTCACTGGAGAGCTGTGTTATTAAATATGTGAAAGAATTATTGCAAATTCTAAAATTAGGTCCAATTGCTTACAGTTAGTTAAAGGTTTGAAAATAACATAAAAATATTGAGCCCCTGAGTATCAAATGAGTTTCAACAAGCAGGTCCTGGTAAGCTTTATTTCTAGTGATGTGAAAAATACAGTTTAGTCTAATGTTATTTGTTTGCTTGTTTGTTTTTAAGGAGAGTCCTATTCTGCAGCTTAGGCTGGCCTATTACTCGCTATGCAGCCCAGGCTAGCCTTGATCTTGCTGCAATCCTTCTGCCTTAGCTGATATTACATGTGTAAACCATTACATCCATCTCCACATGGACAATTTTAACGAAGAAAACTAATGAAATCTCTGGAGGCTTGTCTTACAAAACTCAAGCTAAACTGAAGTCCAGTGTCCTATAAATGCTTTACATTCTCACACGCTACTCATTGCTGCTGCTGAAATCTGACCTGGTCAACTGCCTAGGCCACTCCAAGTTGAGGGAATTCCATGTCTTCATATTTCAGTCACACTTAGGAGAGGAATGGGAACTGGCAGACATTGAAAGGCTATGATTCAACTCAGGGATTAAGACTGAAAGAGAAGTCAGGGAAATTCAAGGAAGGAAAAGGGGAAGGTGTGACATTGGAGGAAAACTTGATAACTTTCCCAATGTGTTACTCAGACTTTCCCTGGGTCCTCTCACAAATGGGTTACTATTTTAAGATCTCCACCACTAAACACTTCACAGAGAGGCTGCAATGGAAATATAGTGGAAGATAATAAATTAGATCCATGCACTGTATGTGTATAGCCCTACGTAGGAATAAATTTGCAAAAAAAAAATTAAATGTTAGGTTCCCTTTGGAAATGGCTGTGTCTACGGAGTATTAATCAGCTACATTAGCACTTACCCATTTCTTTTTCTGAACCACCTGTTTTCACTGAAACTTAAAAACATAGGCAAAGAGAGGGTCTTTATGAAGTGACAGAAACAGTTACAATATTGAGAGAGGTTTTAAAGATGTGTACCGTAAGATCTACGAAAATATTTTTCCCCAGAGTTGGATGGCATTATTCACTGTTAGTGGAAAATGAGGAAAAGAAAGGAGAGGCTTGTTAGTATACATAGTCATCTTAAAGGGCCAATGAGCCCATTTCTTCTTTTCTTCTAGGCTACAACTAAATGAAAAAAAGCATCCCCTTAGGTGGTCTGTTTAACCAGGCAAATGTGTCATTTAGCTATCATTCTGTTTTCATTTTAGGAAGTATTTCTACATCATGAAATACGGTAAAAATTATTTTTGTAGATGTTACCATTATGTGCTTTACACTTTTCCAAGCCTAGACTTAGACAAATGACCTTTATGTATTGCACCCACATTTTTATCTCCCACTCTTTCTTAAAACCTGGTTTTCACATTTTTTAAGTAAAATATTCCACTGAGTGTCTACAGAGACTTTTAAATTAATATGTAAAGTGATTTTTATGTTTTTATCATACATGACTTCTTTAAAATGCCTGGCATTGTTGACTGCCATCTTTAGAAACTTAGCTCCTTAGTCTTTTGACTAAATGACAGAGTCGGTATTCCATTTTGTTTTCCTTACTTCACATTTCAACCTTTGCCAGCTACTAAACATTATTGTTCCTCACTCTGCATTGTGGGACAATTTCTCTTCTTATGCTACCTACTCACACTGAGGGAGTACATAGTATGGCCTAAGCCACTACCTATACACTAATGATTCCTGAATCCATACCTATGGTTCTGTCTTCTTAGTCTCTGTCTCATAATGATATTCTGAAATTGGTTCTGATCAGAGAAAGAGGAATAATTGAAAATAGGCTGTTCTTAGTTTTTTTAGCTTTATCAATGTAGAGGGAATTTACGTCATATTTCATGTGACTGAAAATGAAATTCTGAGGTTTAGTCACCTGGAAAAAATTAAAACTTGTATTCATTATTTTATTGATGCATCTTCTCAGCACAAGCAGACAAATATTTGGTGGTCATATAAATCCCAGATGACCTCCTTTCACAACTGTATAACATGATGTGGAAAAACTTTTAGAGTTGCTCACTTCCCAAGGTAGCTTTTAAGTATGAGTTTTTAACATGTCATTAAAGAGATAAATGAATATTGAGAGTTGAGGTAAAGACCTTATCATTCTCTTCATCTCATGCTCTAAAATTCTACCCCACTGCTGCTTATAGTGATGGTGACACACTAGTTCATACAGAACCTATAATCTTAAAAGAGGATAAAAGGCCTTGGTTGTACAATTATAGTACCTTCTCTGTTATTGGACAACTTAACTCAGAAGTGTCTTTTCTCATTCGCAACTCAACTTTCTCTTATCTAAGATGGAGATGGCAATATCTGTTTTGTCTGCATTACTGAATTGTATTGGCTCAAGTCATTAGGAGATTGTAGATGGTATTCAAGTACAGGGGACCTTCACTAATAACCATTGTCTAAAATGATATAAAAATGCATATTGGTATGTGTTGAAATTCATAGGTTCCCAGACATGTTAAAGTGTTAAAGAGTTCCATTCACCCTAACAAACAGAAGATATGAATGAACTCTAGTGGGCCATTAAAATACCTAATATCATTGTACTGCATGTTTGAAGAACATTCAAATTGCCTTTACATTGTAGCCACTACTGATCTTTTGTTTGATGCTCTGTGAAATAAGGAATCTGTAGGCTAGCTTAAAAAAGAAGTGTAAAGAAATTCTATACTGTTTTTTGATGCTTAGTTTTACCATCATTTTTAGGTGACACTTTAATGAATATTTGGAATGAAATGAGTATGCTTGGATTGTCTCTCTTGCTGTTTCAGCACCTTTTGAAGAAGCATATATGTCTATCAAAGTGTGGTAGTAATTTCTGAGAAGAGCAATATAACAATGTGGTAAGGAAGTCTTTCATCTAAGAGACAAGAGATTGTTCCTTGAGAACAAATATGCACTCAGAAGATAAAGCACATGGCTCAGAGTGGTGGAAAAAAATAGAGAGCTGAAGAACAATGATTTCATAATTTAGTCTTTTGTTAAGTAACCGTTAACGAAATGAAAAAGTCTAAGGGCTGATGACAACCTTGACTTTTTCTGGCTCTGTGATTTTTCAAATATTTTTACTTCTTAATTACTTTTTCAAGATCTGCTTATCTTGCTGAATGGTATGCATATCTATTATCTTTTTTTGGTATACTAAAATTAAATTTTATTTAAAGCCATTTGCTTCTTTGAAAATAAAAGATTTTATTATCATGTGTTTAAATATTAATTATTTGGTCATAGTGGATGATATCTTTGATGTGTTCTTGTATTCAGTTTGGAAGTATTTTGTTGAGTATTTTTGCATCAATGTTCATAAGGGAGATTGGCCTGAAATTCTCTTTCTTTGTTGGGTCTTTGTGAGGTTTAGGTACCAAGGTGACTGTGGCTTCATAGAATGAGTTTGGTAATGTTTGTTCCTTCTATTTCTATTTTGTGGAATAGTTTGAAGAGAACTGGAGTTAGCTCTTCTTTGAAGGTCTGGTAGAATTCTGTGCTGAAACCATCTTGTCCTGGGCTTTTTATGGATGGGAGACTTTTGATGACTGCTTCTTTTTCCTTGGGAGATATAGGACAATATATTGTCCATTTCATTTAGATTTTCAAATTTTGTGGCATATAGACTTTTGAAGTAAGTCAAAAATGATTGTTTGGATTTCCTCAGTGTCTGTGTTTATGTCCCCCTTTACTTTTCTGATTTTGTTGATTTAAATGGTGTCTCTCTGCCTTTTAGTTAGCTTGGCTAAGGGTTTGTCTCCTTGTTGATTTACTCAAAGAACCAGCTCTTGGTTTCATTGATTCTTTGAATTGTTTTATTTGTTTCTAATTAATTGATTTCAGCCCTGAGTTTGATTATTTCCAGCCATCTACTCCTCTTTGGTGTGTCTGCTACTTTTTATCTAGGGCTTTTAGGTGAGTCATTAAGTTGCTTGCATGAGATGTTTTGAATTTTTTCTTGAAGGTACTTAGTACTATGAACTTTACTCTTAGCACTCCTTTCATTGTGTCCCATAAGTTTGGGTACGTTGTGCCTTGATTTTTATTGAATACTAGCAAGATTTTAATTTCTTTATTTATTTCTTCCATGACTCAGCTGTCATTTAACAATGAAGAAAGAATTAGAAGATATCAGAAGATGGAAAGATCTCCCAAGCTCATGGCTTGGCAGGATTAACATAGTAAAAATGGCCATCTTACCAAAATCAACCTATAGATTCAAAGCGATTCCCATCAAAATAACAACACAATTCTTTACAGACTTGGAAAGAAAAATTCTCAACTTCATATGGAATAACAAGAAACCCAGAATTGCTAAAACAATCCTCTACAATAAAAGATCTTCTGGAGGTATCTCCATTCCTGATCTTAAGCTATGCTATAGAGCAACAGTTATAAAAACTGCATGGTACTGACATAGAAACAGAATGGTGGATCAACAGAACCAAACAGAAGACCCAGAAATAAACCTACACAATTATGGACACCTGATCTTTGACAAAGATGCCAAAACCATACAATGGAAAAAAGATAGCAACTTCAACAAATGGTGCTGGTCTAACTGGATGTCTACATGTAGAAAAATGTGAATAAATCCATACTTATCACCCTGCACAAAAATAAAACCCAAGTGGATCAAAGACTTCAACATAAAACCAGACACATTAAATTGGTTAGAAGAAAAAGTGGGGAATACCCTAGAGCTCGTTGGTACAGGAGACAATTTCCTGAACAGAACACCAACAGCAAAGGCTCTAAGAGCAACAATCAAATAATGGGACCTTATGAAACTGAAAAGCTTATGTAAAGCAAAGGACACCGTCATCAAAACAAAATGATGCCTACAGATTGGAAAAGAATCTTCACCAACCCTTTATCTGTCAGAGGGCTAATATCCAGTATATATAAAGAACTAAAGAAGCTGAAAAGCAACAAACCAAGTAATTCAATTAAAAAATGGGGAACAGAGCTAAACAGAGAACTCTCTGTAGAGGAATATCAAATGGCAGAGAAACACTTAAAGAAATGCTCAACATCATTAGCCATTAGGGGAATGCAAATCAAAACGACCCTAAGATTTCACCTTACACCCAACAAAATGGCTAAGATGAAAAACTCAAGTAACAACACATGCTGGAGAGGTTGTGGAGAAAGGGGAACCCTCCTCCACTGCTGGTGAGAATGTAAACTTGTACAACCTCTCTGGAAATCAATGTAGCGCTTTCTCAGACAACTAGGAATAGCGCTTCCTCAAGATCCAGCCATACCACTCCTAGGCATATATCCAAAAGAGGTTCAAGTACACAACAAGGGCATTTGCTCAACCATGTTTGTAGCAGCTTTATTTGTAATATCCAGAAGCTGGAAACAGCCCAGATGCCCCTCAACTGAAGAATGGATGCAGAAATTGTGGTACATCTACACAATGGAGTATTATTCTGCAATGAAAAATAAGGAAATCATGAAATTTGCAGGTAAATGGTGGGACCTGGAAAGGATCATCATTAGTGAGCTGTCCCAGAAGCAGAAAGACACACAAGGTATATACTCACTCGTATAGACTTATAGGAGAAACCTACTAAAATCTGTTCATCTACAGAAACTAATCAAGAGATAGGACCCTGACTAAAACGCTCAATCCCATTCCGAAAGGCAAAGAGGATGGACATCAGAAGAAGAATAAAACAGGAAAAAACCTAGGAACCTGCCACAGAGGGCCTCTGAAAGGCTCTGCCCTGCAGACTATCAAAGCAGACTCTGAGACTTATGGCCAAGTGTTGGGCAGAGTGCATGGAATCTTATTTAAGAAGTGGGAAATAGTAAGAGCTGGAGAGGACAGGAACCCCACAAGGAGAGCAACAGAACCAGAAAATTTGAAAATTTGAACACAGGGGTCTTTCCAGAGATTCATACTCCAACCAAGTCCCAGACATGGAGATAACCTAGAACCCCTGCACAGATGTAGCCCATGGCAGTTTAGTGTCCAAGTGGGTTACATAGTAATGGGAATAGGGACTGCCTCTGACATAATCTGAATGGCTTGCTCTTTTATTACCTCACCCTGAGTGGGGAGCAGCCTTACCGGGCCACAGAATATGACAATGCAGCCACTCCTGATCAGATCTGATAAACTAAGATCAGAAGGAAGGAGAGGAGGACCTCCCCTATCAGTGGACTTGGGGAGGGGCATGCGTAAAGAAAGGGGAGTGAGGGTGGGACAGGGAGGAGAGGAGGGAGGGGCTTATGTGGGGATACAAAGTGAATAAAATGTAATTAATAGAAAAATAAAAACTAAAAAAATATTAATTATTGACACTAACTGTTTCTTATAAATTTATCAATTAATTATACTATGTGCAATACATTACTTATTAAACAAGATTTTGGCACAAACTACTCCTATAATAACCTCATAATCGCATTGTGAAATATGGGATCAATTCTAAATTATTCTGTATACCTGAAATATATAAGGTGAATTCTCAGTGCCATTTTGATTTTTGTTTCCCTGATGGCTAAGGAAGTTGAGCATTTCTTTTTTTTATTTTTTATATTAATTACAGTTTATTCACTTTGTATCCCAGTTGTAGCGCACTCCTTCATTTCCTCCCAATCCCACCCTCCCTTCCTTATCTCATGCTCTTCTCCAAGACCACTGTTAGGTGAGGTTCTCCTCCCCTTCCCTCTAATCCTAGTCTATCATGTCTCACCAGGACTGGCTGCATTAGCTTCCTCTGGGGCCTGGTAAGGCTGCTCCCCCCTCAGGGGGAGGTGATCAAATAGCCAGTTCTGATTTCATGTCAGAGAGAGTCCTTTAAGTGCTTTCCAGCCATTTGAGATTCCTCAGTTGAGAAATTTTCACTTTAACTCTGTTCTCTGTTTTAACTGGGTCATTTGGTTTGTTGGTGTTTAATTTCCTGAGTTCTTTATATATTTTAGATATTAGTCCTCTATCAGATGGAGGATTTGTGAAGATCTTTTCCCAGTCTGTAGGTTGTCATTTTGTTATGTTGACAGTTTCCTTTGCTTTATAGAAGGGTTTCAGTTTCATGAGGCTCCATTTATTATTGATCATAGAGCCTGTGCTGTTGGTGTTCTCTTCAGGAAGTTGTCTCCTGTGCCAATGAGTTCAAGGCTCTTCCCCACTTTTTCTTCTAACCGATTTAATGTGTCTGGTTTTATGTTGAGATCTTTGATTCACTTGGACTTGAGTTTTGTGCAGGGTGATAAATATGGATCTATTTGTATTCTTCAAAATGCAGACATCCAGTTAAACCAGCACCATTTGTTGAAGATGCTTTCTTTTCTTCATTGTATGGTTTTGGCTTTTTTTTTTTTTTGTCAAAAATCAAATAGTCGTTGGTATGTTGATTTATTTCTGTGTCTTTGATTTGATTTCATTAATTAACAGGTTTGTTTCTATGCCAATAAATAGCATGCAGTTTTTTATAAATATTTCTCTGTAGTACAGCTTGAAATCAGGGATGGTGATACCTCCAGAGTTTTAAATTGTATAAGATAGTTTTAACTATTCTGTTTTTTTTTGTTTGTTTTTCCATATGAAGTTGATAATTGTTTTATCAAAGTCTGTAAAGAATTTTGTTGATATTTTGATGGAAATTGCATTGAATCTGTAGTTTGCTTTTGGTAAGATGGCCATTTTTGTTATGTTAATCGTACCGATCCATGATCATGGGAGAGTTCTCCACCTTCTGATTTCTATGTCAAATTCTTTCTCCATAGTCTTTCGCCTTCTTGGTTAGAGTTACACCAAGATATTTTATATTAATCGTGGCTATTGTGAAGGGTATTGTTTCTCTAATTTCTTCTCACCACATTTGTTGTCTGTATACAGGAGGGCTACTTGATTTTTTTTTAAGTTAATATTGTATCCAGCCACTTTGCTAAATTTATCAGCTGTGTCACTTTTGTATACTATAATGCCATCTGCAAATAATGATACTTTGACTTCTTCCTTTCCAATTTGCATGCTGTTGATCTCCTTTTGTTTCTAGCTAGGTCAAGTACTATATTGAAGAGATACAGAGAGAGTGGCCAACCTTGCCTTGTCCCTGATTTCAGTGAAACTGCTTTAAGTTTCTCTCCATTTAACTTGATGTTGGCTATTTGCTTGCTATAAATTGCCTTTATAGTGTTTAGGTATGTGCCTTGTATTCCTGGTCTCTCCGTGATGTTTATTGTGAAGGGGGATTGGCTTTGTCAACATCTTTTCAGCATCTAATGAGGTGATCATGCGCTTTTTATTTCTTCTTTGATTTCTTTATAGTGCATTACATTGATTGACTTTTGTATGTTGATCCATTCTTGCATTCCTGGGATGATCAAGGTAGATATTTTTTATGTACTCTTGGATTTGGGTTATGACTATTTTATTGAGTATTTTTGCATCATTGTTCATAAAAGAGACTGGTGTGAATTTTTTTCATGTGGCTTATGTATCAGGGTGACTGTGGCATCATAAAATAAATTTGGCAGTGTTCTTTATGTTTCTATTTTATAGAATAATTTGGTGAGTATGGGTATTTGCTCTTCTTTGACTATCTGGGAAAATTCTTCACTAAAACCATCTTGCCCTTAGATTATTTTGGACAGGGTGGGGGAAGTTTGGGAGACTATTAATGACTGCTATTTCCTTAGGGGTCATAGGTCTATTTAAATTTTTTAACTTTGGTAAGTGAAATCAAGAAAATCATCCATGTTGTTTAGATTTTCCAATTTTGTAAAGTACAGATTTTTGAAATAAGACCTAATAATTCCTTGGATTTCCTAAGTGTCTGTTGTGATGTCCCCCTTTTCAGTTCTGATTTTGCTAATTTGGATATTGTCTCTCTGCCTGTTGGTTAGTTTGGCTATCGGTTTGTCTATCACGGTGATTTTCTCAAAGAACCTGTTCTTGGTTTTTGTCATTTTTTTTTGTATTGTTCTCTTTGTTTCAATTTTTTCTCTTTAATTAATTAATTTATTTATTCTCTTTACCTCCTGATAGCAGCCACCTCCCTCATCTCTTCCCAGTTCCACCTTCCAACCATCTTCCCTCATTCCCTTGACCCCTTCAAGGCTGCCCAGATAGGGGAGAATGATACAAAAGCAGGCAACAAAGTCCATGTCAAGGACAGCCCTTACTCCAGTTGCTAAGGGACTCACATGAAATCCAAGTTGCCCATCAGCTCCGTAAGTGTAGGGGAATTAGGTCTAGTACATGCATGTATGTAGGTTGGTGCTTCAGTCTTTGTGAGCCTCCTTGGATCTAAGTTAGTTGACTCTGTTGGTCTTCTTGTGGAGTTCTTCTCCCCTTCATGTCCCTCTACCCTTCACCAACTCTTGCACAAGATTTTCAGATCTGTAAGTGTCAGCATCTGTTTCAATCCGATGCTGGGTTTAACCTCTCAGAGGAAAGTTAGCTTGGCTCATGTCTATAAGCATAGCAGAGTACCATCAGTAGTGATAGCAGTTAGCTCTCTCCCATGGTGTGGGTCTTATCTTATGTTGGGCCAGTCATTTGTTGGTCATTTCCTCACACTCTGCTACATCTTTATCCTTGCCTATCTTCTCACTTCTAGGGATCTCAGCAAAAATAACCCTATATCCTAACAGGAGACTACCCTGTCTCATGCTATCAGCTTGTCCCAGAAATCCTCCCCATAGGCTTATCTCTCTCTCTTCCACCACCACTTTCCTGCACTTCCCCCCCCATTTTCATTCTACTGTACAGCCCTGAGTTTGATAATTTCCTGCCATTTTAGCTGTGTTTGATTCTTTTATTTTCATAGGGCTTTCAAGTGTGCTTTTAAATTGCTGGTATAAGATCTCTCTAATTTCTTTATGAAGGTGCTTAGTGCTATGTACTTTTCTGTTAACATTGCTTTCATTGTGTTCCATATGTTTGGGTAAGCTGTGCCTTCATTTTCATTGAATTCTAAAAAGTCTTTAATTTCTTTCTCCATTTCTTCCCTAGCCCAGCGGTCAGTGACTAGAGAGTTGTTTTCATGAGAGTGTAGCCTTTCTGCTGTTTCTGTTGTTGTTGAAATCCAGCTTTAATACATGGTCACCTGATAAAACACAAGGGGTTATTTCAATTTTCTTGTATTGGTTGAGGCTTGCTTTGTGACTGAGTATATGGTCAATTTTGAAGAAGGTTCCCTGAGGTGTATTTCTTTGGTTTGTGTAAAAAGTTCTGTAGGTATCTGTTAAGTCCGTTTGATTCATGACATCTGAGAGTTTCCTTATTTCTCTATTTAGTTTCTGTCTTGATGACCTGTCGATTGGTGAGAGTGGAGTTGTTGAAGTCTCCTACCATTAATGTATGGGAAATGGTGTGTGATTTAAACTTTAATAATGTCTCTTTTACCAATGTGGGTGCCTTCCCCATCTTTGTTTATTAATTTTGGTTGAAAGTCTATTTTATTAGATTTAAGAATGGTTATTCCAACTGGCTTTTGGGTCAATTTGCTTGGAAAAGCTTTTTCCAGACTTTTACTCAGAGGTACTGTCTATCTTTGTTGCTGAGGTGTGTTTCTGGTATGCAGCATAAAGATGAGTCCTGTTTATGCATCCATTCTGTTAGTTTGTGTCTTTTTATTGGGTAATTGAGCCGGTTGATGTTGAAAGATATTAATGACCAATGATTGTTAGTTCCTTTTATTTTAATGTCATTGTTAGTAGTATGAATAAACTGTAATTATTAAAAAAGAAAATAAAAATAAATAACACAAAAAATAAAAATACACTGGAGTATGAATATATTGAGTACGAATATATTAATTGAACCTCAACAAGTTTCTGATAAATAATTCCTGATACTACTTAGGTATTTTTAAAATAAAATATTATGTATAACTTCGAAATTATAATATAATTACAGTACTTCTTCATTTCTTTTCCTCCATCTTCTCATATAACCATCCTTGTTCTCCTAAAAATATATGAGCTCTTTGATCACTAATTGTTATTGCATGCATATACATATATATGTATGTGTGTATGCACATGTATTCCCAAATATAACCTTTTTAATCTGTATTATGTTATTTTTATATATGTTCTATGGCTTACCATATGGCACTGGACAATCAATGAGTTTGTTCTTCTCACTTACTCTCAGCTTTTTTCAGTTGCTTGTAGTTTTTTTTGTAGTATTGAGACCTTGTGGGCTTTCCCCTATTTACTCTGTGAAAGCCAGATGATCAGGGAGTTTGCTGTGAGACTGTATCTTCCAGAAGTATCAGAAGCTAGACCCATAAAGTTTCATCCACATGACTACCTAAATCTGAGCTAAACAGGATGACATTAATGTCCATGCCAATGTATTTTGAAGTCTATATTCTTTCTCTTAATATTAACATTGTAATAGTTCATTTAAGAAGGTGAGTTTTGGGGAGGAAGGAGGAGTTTATGGGGGATACAAAGTAAATAAAGTGTAATTAATAAAAATTAAATAAAAAAATAAAATAAAGAAAAAAAAGAAGTTGAGTTTTTTTTTTATTCAAAAGAGAACTTACTCCCCAAGTTTGTCAATATCATTTTAGCTATTATACTGCTTGATATTCAGACCGTTTTCCTCCCTGTAAACTTCAAGCCACAACTGGATCTCAAATAGTTAACTCGATGGTAACCCATATTTGAGATTTATCCCTCTTTACATGCACCTAATTTGTGTATTTCAACATGTTTACACCCTTAACTAAAGCTAGATTTTCTAAAATCTTCCTGGTCCTTGTGACCTTTACTTTACTCTATCTGGTTTTTTTCCTCCTTCTCCTTCTTCGTTTTCATTTTCTTCTTTCTAAAATTTTTCAAAACTTTAGTTGTTTCTGTAATGCTCAGGTTCAACAAACTAGGGCCTTTTTGGCAAATTGTCGTTTATGTCTCAAGAAACAGAAATGTGATATTAGAAAATATGAAAATTAAAAAAAAGGTAAATCAAAAGAAACCCAGTTTCTTAAAAGTGTAATGCAACTGTGTTTAAATGTGAGTAGACTTAGACCAAATTACCTATTTTTCTTAGGTTAAAGGTGAGGAATGTGTTTTAATTTATGAGTTTGCAGCTGTCATTTTCTTATCTGATTTTCTGATGCATAAAAGCAGTTTCAAAAATGATTTGAACAGAATGATCCTCTCCTTACTCTAAATGTTAAGCTTTATGACTTTTTGCTTATTAAATAATTTATCTTTTATGTTTTTGAGAAGAGAGAATTTTCTGTGTATTAAGTGTATATTAAGTTAACATTTTGCTATGTGTATTGTTAGTTGTCATGTCTGTTATGCAATGGCAATACCCACATATGACCCTTGAGTGTAAGTATGTAAGAAAGTATTTTTTAATTAATTTTTTTGTTTTTTACATTAATTACATTTTATTCGCTTTGCATCCAAGCTGTAGCCCCCTCCCTCATTCCCTCCTAATCCCACACTGCCTCCCTCATCTCCTCCCTTACCTCTTCCACATCCACTGATAGGGTAGGTCAACCTCCCCTTCCATCTGACCCTAACTTATCTGGTCTCATCAGGACTGGCTGCAATGTCCTCCTTTGTGGCCTAGCAAAGCTTCTCCTCCCTCAGGAGGATGGGTCAAAGAGCCAGCCACTGAGTTCATGTCAGAGACAGTCCTTCTTCCCCTTACTAGGGCACCCACTTGGACACTGAGCTGCCCTGGGCTACATCTGAGCAGGGGTTCTAGGTTATATCCATGAATGGTCCTTGGTTGGAATATCAGTCTCAGAAAATACCCCTAAGCCCAGATATTTTGGTTCTGTTGCTCTCCTTGTGGAGCTCCTGTACTCTCCAGGTTTTACTAACTACGTTTTCTTTCATATGATTCCCTTCACTCTACCCAAAATTGGTTATGGGTCTCAGCATCTGCTTTGATACATTGGTAGGTAGAGTGTTTCAAAACCCTCAGTGGTAAGCTCCTGTCCTGTTTCTTGTTTTTTCCTTCTTCCAATGTCCTTCCCCTTTGTCTATCTAAGTGAAGATTGACACTCTTACCCCAGATCTTCCTTCTTGTTTAGCTTCTTTAGGTGTACAGATTTTAGTATGTTTATCCTATCTTACAGGTCTAGAATCCACTTATAAGTGAGTATTTACCATGTGTATCTTTCTGCTTCTGGGATACCTCACTCAGGATGATCTTTTCTAGATCCCACCATTTGCCTGAAAATTTCATGATTTTCTTGTTTTTAATTGCTGAGTAGCATTCTATTGGGTAAATGGACCACAATTTCTGTATCCATTTCTTTGTTGATAGACATCTGGGTTGTTTCCAGGTTCTGGTTATTATGAATAAAGCTGCTACAAACATGGTTGAGCAAATGTCCTTGTTGTATACTTGAGCATATTTTGGATATATGCCTAGGAGTGGTATAGCTGGATCTTCAGGTAGCACTATTACTAATTTTCCAGATTGATTTCTATAGTGGTTGTACAAGTTTACATTCCCACCAGCAATGGAGGGGGGTTCCCCTTTCTCCACAAACTCTCCAGCATGTGTTGTCACTTGAGTTTTTGATCTTAGCCACTCTGATAGGTGTAAGGTGAAATCTTAGGGTTATTTTGATTTGCATCTCTCTGATGGATAAGGACATTAAGCATTTCTTTAAGTGTTTTGTCATTCTATATGTAAAAAGGTATCTTCTAGGAAAACCAATATATTTTTCTGTAATCAGACTTTCAGTTTCTTTTCTCTAGATTTGACCATTAGGATCTTGTGTCTATATTTAACTATATATTATTTAAGTGTCAATAAAACAATCTTTACCTCCTTTAAATTTCAATTCTCATTTGCTATCATTATTTAAAGCTTATTACTCTCTCTCTGTGCATGTATGTGTGTGTGTGTGTGTGCTTACGCACTTGTATACATGTATGATGTTTTTGTGCTGTGTAAGTATAGACACACGAGTGCTACAGAACGCATGTGAAAGCAAAAGAACAACTTTAGAAAGTCGATCCTTGTCACTTTGTTAGGTAGGATTCCTCCCCATGGTTTCGTGGACCTGCATATGTCAGTTTCTGAATGAGTCTCCAGTTTCCATCTGCCATCTTGTCTTAGCAGTACTGTTATAACAGATCTGAGTCTGTGAGTTCAGTTTTGTGTGGGTGCCAGGTATCAAATTCTGTTAGTATGGACTGCATGATGCTTTAATCCACAGAGCCATCATGTTTTTCAAATTGATTGGTTCTCTTTGATAAGAAAAATATTTGTGCAGAAATGATCAAATTGTTTTGGAACCATAACTCCAAATCAGCTGCGTCACCAAATTGTAATGAAAAATATCTCACTTAATCTCTCTTGGTTTTGATAGAACAACTTGGAAAAACGTACACATGCAATATGATGTAAATTCAATCATATTTCTCTTAGAAATTAAAATATTGGTGTTAGCACATGACTATATACAATTTTGGAAATGAATATACTGTTTTTTACAAGTACCTATTTGTAAAACTTTAATTCATATTATATCATTATAGAAAATTTTGATCATAATCATCATGATGAATCTTTAAGTACCATAAAGTTTAAAATCTCCATGTAATGGTAGAATTTCTTATTATACAACCTTCTTACAGTGTGTTACTCAGACAATATTCTTCACTATGGAAACGTTTTGATATGCACAAAAGTAGAATGGCAACGTGGACCCTAATGCATCCATATCTTAGCTTTACTCATTGAGAATTATTGCATATGTTGTATCTGTCATTCCTTTTAATTTTTTCCATTTTTTACTGAGTTATTTTAAGAGAATTCTTAAATAAAATGTATTTTATATATAAACTATCATTTAATTAGACTGCTTACCTCATACATTATTGCTACACTATAAATTGTTACTGGACCCAGTCACTGGCATATTAGAGAGTACAGCACAAAAACTTGGGAATCTTGGAATTTCAACCCAACACACTCTGTGAACATCCAACTCTTTGATTCAGCCTCAATATTTTCTGTTTTAAATGAAAGAAGTAAATATAATTTCTAAATCCTAATTAATCAAAAGATTCTGAATTTATATGCCAAAATTATTAAGTTGTTAGTCTGTTTTATGTTATTCCTCTTGTGGCTGGACTTTAAGAAAAATAAGATTAGAACCTGATATCCTTAAACACTAAGTGTGATGAGATTTTGACTTGGAGGTAGAAACTTAAAATTTAATAGAGTAAGTTTTGAACATGCTTATTATTATTTTCTGAAGAAAATTTTCCATAACTGCCTATGAGGGAACACCAGTAATTATTTGAAAACAATAATAATTCTGACTATGTTCCTACTCTAAAGGCTAGCACCAGCTTGATAGAAATTCTCCTATAACCTGCACCTGCAGCGCCCTCTTCTGACCTCTCTCCCCATAGAGTAAGTCAGATTTTTCTTTCATACTTGCCCTGGGGCTTTAGAGAATCTGCTCCCTCATCTGCTACAGCTTTGGTTTGAAATATTTCACATGTGAAAGGCACAAATACTATGGGGAAAAAAAAAAAAAAAACACCTGTGAATATCAATATTACTTTGTGTTTTCTTCTAAGCTCCCATTTTGAAATTTGATGATTATTACAAAAGGAGAAATAACTGAAATTTGTAAATTGGTAAAAGTCTTGGACAAGAAAGCTAATATAAGAAAATTATGCGAAAATAACAAATGAAAAATTGCTGCTAAACCTTTCCGATGAGTTAAATGGTGTAATGTACGTATTAGAATTCAAATCCATGCTATAAACTCTATGCCTTATCGCAGGAAAGCATGAAAAGACATCCTACATAGCTGACATTCTGCCTTTAAAAATACTCTAAAATTCTATATTGAGAGAAAAGTGTTCTCTGAAAAAGTTCTAACACTTTACCACTCATTATCCTCTACTACCCATTCATGTTACATTCTTTCTTATACGAGAGCTTTTCTTACAAAATGGTTCCCTTTCTCCTTACCATTCATGCAAGCAATTGGTATTGTATAATTGTAAGGCCTACTACAAATCTTATGTGTCTACACTGAGGAGTACTGCCTCAGTGTTTACTCACCTTGTTCTGAAGCCTTATCTTGTGATCATCTAAATCAATGAGATTTCTATTTCTTGGATGTTCCTCATACTTTTATTGGTGGTCTCTTTAGCACTTTTGTCCATGAAACTCAACCTCTAACCTGCTGACTCAGAAATTTCCCAAATCTCCCCATAGTGGCATAAAAAAACCTGATAAAAACAAAAAGCCACAAAGTAACAACTTATAAATTCATGGGGTTGTGACATTTTCTTAGCATAACACAAGAATAAAAACCAAAACAAAAACCTAAGGCATGTGTAATTTTTATAATAGATTATTGATGTCTGTAAACCATTTGCCATGAGGCCAGAGGTGCTTACTTTTTTTCTAATCATGCACATATTTATGATTGAACACATTTTGAGCACTTGGGTTCTTTTGTGCTTTTGTTGTTTTTATATTTGCTAGCTTTTTTCTGCTTTTTTTTAATTTTTGTTTGTTCATATACACACACATACACACACACACACACATAGATATGCAATTTTCCTCCATAAATCAAACTAGAACACAGATGTGAACTACTGTCATCAATGCTCTGCGTTTTTATTTTTTGAATTAAATACTGTTTTGAGCAACTATGGTACAATAGTACTCAAAGCATGAGCTTTAACTTCATAGACTGTATCCTATTGACAGAAAACAGTTTATATAAGCCACAGTGAGATGCACAAGACTGGTTAACATTAGTGTTATAATGTTATAGTCATAATGTCACCTGCTCATAATCTAAATAGCAGTAATTTATCTAATTCCATATGTATGTAAACATAACCAACAATTTTCAATATCTTAATAACATCCCCCAAATCTTCAAAATATATTTATTTTTAAATACTTATTTTACTGTTTTAGATTATAACATAATGACATCACTCCCCCTTCATTTTCTTCTCTCCAAATCCTTCTGTGCACCTTATCTTCCTCTTTTTCAAACTAATGGCCTCCTTTCTCTTTAATTACTGATTTTACTATTTTAGCTAGTTCCCCTCATCCAAGGTGTCTAGACACAATTAATTGTCTTGCCATCTAGCCACCACATAACAGCATAATGCTGTGCTGTTCTGGAAAAAGCCAGAACTTTGTGTTCAGAGGCCACCAAATACAAGGATTTCCATAATCCTTTCTGAACCAAGGAAAGTTTCTTCAACCATGACATTAGTGTCATGAAGGACAAACTCGTGGAGGAGATGAGGACCTAGTACAGTGAAGAACAGAAGAAGGAGCATTGTGTGGCAACATCCTCTAGATCAAGCACTGACTTTTCCTTCATCTGGTACCAACCCAGCTCCTGGGAGTCCATCAAAGACTACCAGGCTCAGTACAGTCAGTACCATTGTCCTTAAAATGGAAGTATTCATTATAACTGCAATGCGAATATAGATGAGTAAAAGAATTGGCTTCTCTGATGAACTACAAGCATACACTGGTTAATATGACATTTGGCAGTGTAAATGCAGGTATGACAATAAATCCTAAGAAATGTGTGGGTAATCAGTCAGGAGGTTCATTATGGGGCTAGTAAAAAAAAGAAAAATAAAAAAAATGCTGATGCATTGTATGGCATATAGGGAATACAGATGGAACTGACCCAAATGAAGCAGAGGATTTCCAAGTGTAACACTGATGAATTCTGGGCTCCAAAGTGTCTTGTAAACTGACTTGACACAATGATCCCTCCCAATCCAATGCACCTACAGACAAAGTCAAGGTCATTTTTGAAGGTGCCAATGGACCACCCACTCCAGAAGTTCATGAAACTTTCCTGGAAAGGACATCATGCCATGGTTATTCCAGATCTCTGTTTAAATGCTGTAGGAATGACAGGGCCTTACTTTGAACATCCAAAGAATCTAAATCATGCCAGCTATGGGTGATTGACACTCAGATATGAAAAGGATTCTAACTAGCACTTGTTCATGTCTGTTCAAGAGAGGTTAGAAAAAAAATTTGCAAAGCACGGTGGAACTATTCTTGTTACAACCACTTCAGAGTTCCAGGACTTCATTTATATCCTGTCAATAGTGGAAGACATTGTGCACTCTGTTTTAGCCTGCATGGTGAAGCGTTTTGCCAGGCACATTAAGTAACTATCCATTAAGTGAAATCTTGGGATCTGGACCCAAATTTGGCTTTCTATATTAATGCATTGGGAAAGTTTTCAAAGTGAACTTGGCATAGACACATTGTAACTCACTTCCTAACTCTTCTCTTCTCCTATGTCTTCTGTTAAACTCTCACCAGTTTACATGTAACACTACAATCATTACCTTATGATTTATTAAATAACAGTCACTGTTATCAATAAGTTCATCTGAATCAGCCCCATAAGAGAAAGACCTGGAGGGGACAGGAGCTCCACAAGGAGAAAAACAGAACCAAAAATATGGGCACAGGGGACTTTTCTGAGACTGATACTCCAACCAAGGACTATGCATAGAGATAACCTAGAACTCCTGTACAGATGTAGCCCATGGCAGCTCAGTCTCCAAGTGGGTTCTTGGTAAGGTGAACAGGGGCTGTCTCTGACATGAACTCAGTGGCTGGCTCTTTGATCATCTCCCCCTTGAGAGTGTGTTGGCCTTTACCAGTCCACAGAGGAAGACAATACAGCCAGTCCTGATGAGATCTGATAGGCTAGGGTCAGTTGGAAGGGGAGGAGGACCACCGCTATCATGCTGGGGAAGAAGCATGGGAGGACAATAGAGAGGGAGAGTGGGATTGGGAGGGGAAAAAGGAAGGGGGCTATAGCTGGGATACAAGTGAATAAATTGTAGTAAATAAAAAAATTAAAAATATACATCACAAAAAAGAAGACATGGATTACATTATGGCACCACAGATACGTAGACAAGTATGAAAGTGCAATTTGGCCTTAAAAGAATATATCACTCTTCCTCTTGGCTGTCCTGCCTTGCTCCAGAGCTTTTCCCAACAGTGTCAGGGAAATTTCCAGAGAAAATGTTCAAATGCAGTTACTATTGCTTTGAACAATTGTGGAATATGACATAAATTTAACACATGTAGGAAGTAGGTGTGGCGTTTTCAGAAAGTGACATGATACACAAATGAGTTATTGGCATTTTATATCAGGAAAATACTCAACTTTATAAACTTCAAACAAAAATAAGAGCTTTTTCTCATGCATTTTATTCTTCCATAGTAAAAGCGGTATATAATCAGCAATTGTGCAAACTTGCTTAAGTGACGATGCTGTTAAGCAGTCACATTTATACGCAGACATAGATGTGTATATGTGTCTGCATCTGCTCTATTTTAGACAGTGCTTTGTAACCTTGTGGCCTCTAAAAATTGAGATCTTAAGCATTTTCTCCAGATCTATTAATTAACAAGGATAATTGTAACAATTCACTTGAAATACTATAAGAGGAATCTCTCTTTTGTGATGATAAAGTTAAATCTCTTAATAACACAATTACTAATATTATTTTCATATAGTTCTTGAAGTGCGTTTTAGAATTTTAATATTTATCTATCTATTTATTTATTGATTGATTACAATTTATTCATTTTGTATCTGGGCTGTAGCCCACATTGTCTGTTCTCAGTCCCAACCCACCCTCCCTATTCCTCCTAAGCCCCTCCCCTAGTCCACTAACAGAGGAGGACCTCCTCCCCTTCCATCAGGTCTCATCAGGGCTGACTGCCTCATCTTCCACTGCAGCCTGGCAACACTGCATTTTCCAAGGAGAGGTTATCAAAGAGCCAGAAGCTGAGTTCATGACAGAGGAAGCCTCTGTTGCCCTTACTAGGGAGCCAACTTGGAAAGTAAGTAGTCTATGGGCTTCCTCTGAGCAGGGATCTAGGTCCTCACCATGCATGGCCTTTGGTTGGAGTATCTTTTTCTGCAGGCCCCCTTGGGACCAGGATTTTTGGCTTTATTTGTCTCCTTGTGGAGCTCCTGTCTCCTCCAGGTCTTTCTATCTCCCCCTTCTTCCGTAAGGTTCCCTGCACTTTGCCCAAAGTTTGGCTATGAGTCTCAGCATCTCCTTTAGTAACCTGATGGGTGGAGTCTTTCAGAATCCCCCTGAGGAAGGCTCCTGTCCTGTTCCCTGTCTTTTCCTGCTTCCAATGTCTATCCAGTTTGCCCTTCTGAATGAGGTTTCAGCCTCTTCCCTAGGGTCTTCTTGTTTAGCTTCTTTGGTATTATAGATTTTATCATGTTTATGCTATATTTTATGACTACTATCCACTTATAAGTAAATATATACCATATATGTCTTTCTGCTTCTGGGTTACCTCTCACTCAGGACTGTCTTTTCTAGTCCCATCCATTTGCTGCAAATTTCATGATTTCCTGCTGAGTAGTATTCTATTGTGAAAATGTAACACAATTTCTGTATCCATTCTTCAGCAGAAGAACATCTAAGTTGTTTCCAGATTCTGGTTATTATGAATAAAGCTGCTATGAACATAGTTGAGCAAATGTCCTTGTTTTATGGTTGAGCATCTTTCGGATATATACCCAGGATATATGTGTGTGTGTATATATATATATATATATATATATATATATATATATATATATATATATCTTGGATCTTGAGGTAGCACTATTCCTAATTGTCTGAGAAAGTGCCAGATTGATTTCCAAAGTGTTGTGTAAGTTTACATTCCCACCAGTAGTGGGGGAGGATTCCCCTTTCTCCACAACCTCTCCAGCATGTGTCATCGCTTGAGATTTTAATCTTAGTTATACTGATGGGTGTAAGGTAGAATTTCAAGGTCATTTTGATTTGCATTTCCCTGATGACTAAGGAGGTTGAACATTTCTTTAAGTGCTTTTGCACTATTCGATATTCCTCTGTTTAGAATACTCTGTTTAACTGTGTACCTCAATTTTTAATTGGATTACTTGTTTTCGTTGTTGTTTAACTTCTTGAGTTCTTTGTATATTCTGGATATTAGCCCTCTGTCAGATAAAGGTTTGGTGAAGATCCCTTCCCAGTCTGTTGGCTGTCATTTTGTTCTGATGACAGTTCTTTGTTTACAGAAGCTTTTCAGTTTCCTGAGTTCCCTTTTATTGATTGTTGATCTTAGAGCCTGTGCTGTTGGTTTTCTGTTTAGGAAGTTGCCCCTGTGCCAATGAGTTCCAGGATCTTCCCCACTTTTTCATCTATCTGATTTAGTGTGTCTGACTTTATGTTGAGGTCTTTGATCCACTTGGACTTTACTATAATGCAGGGTGGTAAAAATGGGTCTACTTGCATTTTTCTACATGTAGACATCTAGTTAGACCAGCACCATTTTTGAAGATGCTGTCTTTTTTCCCTTGCAGGGTATTGGCTTCTTTGTCAAAAATCAAATATTCATAGGTGTGTGGGTTTATTTCTGGGTCTTCTATTCAGTTCCATTGATCGACTAGTCTGTTTCTACGCCAGTACTATGCAGTTTTTTCATTACTGTTGCTCTATAGTAGAGTTTGAGGTCAGGGATGGAGATACTTCCAGATTTTTTTTTTTTCCGTACAGGATTGTGTTAGCTATTCTGGGATTTTGTGTTTGTTTGTTTGTTTGTTTGTTTGTTTTTGTTTTGATATAAAATTGAGAATTGTTCTTCCAAATTCTAAAACAATTATTATTTTGATGGGAATTGCATTGCTCTAGATTGCTCTTGGTAGGATGGCTATTTTCACTATGTTAATTCTAACGATCCATGTGTATGGCAGATCTTTTGAACTGCTGATGTCCTCTTCAATTTCTTTCTTAAGAGACTTGAAGTTTTTATCAAACAGGTCTTTCACTTGCTTGGTTAGAGTCACACCAAGGTACTTCATGTTTTTAGTGGCTATTTTGAAGGGTGTAGTTTCCTTAATTTCCTTCTTTGCCCTTTTGACTTTCTTATACAGGAGGGATTCAGATTATTTTGAGTTAATTTTGTGTCCAGCCACTTTGCTGAAGGTGGTTTTTCAGCTGAACAAATTCTGTGGTATAATTCTTGGGGTCACTTATGTATATTATCATATCATCAGCAATTAAGATACTTTGACTTTTTTCTTTCCTATTTATATCCCTTTGATTGCCTTCAGTTGTCTTATTACTCTAGCTAGGATTTCAAGAACTATGTTGACAAGATCAGGAGAGAGTGGGCAGCCTTGCCTTGTCCCTGATTTCAGTAGGATTGATTTAACTTTCTCTTCGTTTACTTTGATGTTGGCTATAGGCTTGCTGTATATTGCCTTTACTATGTTTAGATATGTGCCTTGTATCCCTGATCTCTCCAATACTTTAAACATGAATGGGTGTTGGATTTTGTCAAATGCTTTTTCAGCATCTAAAGAGATGAATATGTGTTTTTTTTCTTTCAATTTGTCCATATGGTAGATTACATTGATGGATTTTCATATACTGAACCACCCCTGCATGTCAGGTATGAAGGCTACACATCTTAAATGTGTTCTTGGATTCTGTTTGCAAGTAATTTATTGAGTATTTTTATTTCAATGTTCATAAGTGAGATTTGTCTGAAATTTTCTCCTTGTTGGGTCTTTGTGAAGTTTAGGTATCAAGGTGCCTGGCCTCATAGAATGAGTTTGCTAATGTTCCTTCTGTTTCTATTTGGTAGAATAGTTTGAAGAGTATCAGTGTTAACACTTCTTTGAAGGTCTGGTAGAATTCTGCACTGAAACCATCTGGCCCTGGGCTTTTTTTAGATGTGAGCTTTTTTTGATGCCAGCTTCTATTTCCTTAAGAGATATAGGACTATTTAATTTATTTACCATATCTTGATTCAACTTTGTTAATTGAAATCTATCAAGAAAATGGTCCATGTCATTTACACTTTCAAATTCTGTTGCATACCGGCTTTTGAAGTAGGAACAATGATTCTTTGAATTTCTTCAGTGTCTGTCATTATACCTCCTCACCCCTTTTCATTTCTGATTGTGTTGACTTGTACAGTGTCCCTCTGTCTTTTAGTTTGGCTAAAGGTTTGTCTATCTTGTTGATTTTTTTAAAGAACCAGCTCTTAGTTTCATTGATTCTTTTAATTGTTCCCTTTGTTTCTAATTTATTGATTTCGTCCCTCCGTTTGATTATTTCCAGCCATCTACTCCTATTGGGTGTGCCTGCTTTTTTTTTTTCACCTAGTGCTTTCAGGTGTGCCATTAAGTTGCTTATATAAGATGCCTTAAATTTCTTTTTGAAGGCACTTATTGCTATGAACTTTCCTCTTAGCGTTGCTTTCATTGTGTCCCATAAGTTAAGGTAAGTTGAACCTTCATTTTCATTGAATTTTAGGAAATCTTTAATTTTGTCTTTATTTCCTCTCTATATTCTTATTGTGGCTTTAGCCATCTGGTTGTCTGCAGTCTTGACTGATTGTTCCTGCAGCCTGTACTGCAGACTGGGTCCACCTGTTTCTGGAGTCTCGAGTAGTCTCCTCCATATTCACTGTCTCTACTGGTTCACTGTTTGAGGCCCAAGTATACCAGGTAGCTGGGGCACAGGTGGAAAGATCTATTAGCTTAGAGTTTCTTCAGTGTCCCATAAGCTTCCTTAACATGGTGGAGGATGAGATTTGGGTCTCACGTCTGCCTCAGCTCTGCTGCGTTCACTGGCTATGTTGGCTTCCTTGATTCCGACCCAGCTGGGCTAAGCTTCTGGGGGGGGGCGTGCAGACAGAAAGATCTCTGAACTTAGAGCTGCTCCAGTGTCCCACAGGCCTTTTTGGGGAGGAAGACAATGGAACTTGGGTCAGGTGCCTAGCTCATCACCCCTGGTTCTCTGTGCTAGGTTTGTTCTTTCTGACCTAGGTGAGCTAGGCTGCTGTGATACCAGCAGATAGATCTCTGTGCCTATAGTTGCTCCAATGTCCCACAGGCTTCCTTAAGATGGTGGATAATGGAACCTGGGTCCCATGCTCAGCTCCACTTTGTTCACTGGTTGTGCTGTGCTGGCTGATTCTGACCCAGGTAAACCAGGCAGGTGGGGAGTAGGCAGAATGGAGCCGCACCTCCCTGACAGTATCAAAATGATTGCCCTCCATAGGGCAGTGAGAGTGAATGCCACCACCTGCTGAGACCAGAAAGGTGTCCACAGCATGTTGAGTGTGGTCTCCTGAGTTTGGAACCAGGAACTGCTAGTGACCAGTAGTTATCCACAGGCCTGTGAGAGTTAGAACCTGGTTTTGGAGCCTCACCCTCAGTACAGGAAGGTATTTACTCTTCAGGGAGTGAGAGTGAGTACCCAAGGTCTAAGGGGCTAGGTGCTGGTCCCAGGAAAGTATCCACAGAAAATGAGCTTGGTTGGGTGGCCTAGGGGTGCCAGGTCAAAACTGAGCTTGCACCACCGCTGCCACTCCCAAGAAAGTATCCACAGATGGTGGTTTTGGGCTGGTGGCCTAAGGCTGAGGGGTCAGAGCTGAAGGACTAACCACTGCTGGTCCCAGGAAATTATCCACAAATTGTGGGTTTGGGAGTGTGGCCTACGGTTATGGGGTCAGAACCCCTCACACAGCCTCTGCCAGTCCAAGAAGGTATCCATAGGTGTGGAGAGCCGCTTGGGCATGCCCGGGCAAAACGCCATTACAAGATGGCGCTGACATCTGGCTCTGACCCTGGAAGACAAGTAATATTACGCATGCGCAAGGGCAAAAGCGCGCCAAGTCTTGGCCCAGCCCAGGGCGTCTTGTGAGGTAATGAGTAAGCAGCCAATCATAGACCACACGCCGCCTTAGGGTGTATATAAGCAGTGCCATTCCTGGGCTCGGGGTCTTCCTCTCATTACTGCTGAATAAACGCTTGCTGCAGAAGAATCCTAGTGTCCGTGTGCGTTCTTGCTGGCGAGACGACCACGCGGGTTGCAACACATAGGTGGTAGGTTTGGTTGGATGGCCTAAGGCTGCTGGGTAGAAGCTGAGTGTACCTCCATTGCTGGTACCAGGATTGTTTTCACAGATGGTAGGTTTGGATGGGTGGTCTAAGGATGAGGCAATGGTGGGTGGGAGCCTGGGAATGTTTCCCAGTATTAGCCTCGTGACCTGAGGATGGACCTTTGAGTATCCCTGTGGAATCTCCTCTCACCTGAGAAACTCAGATGTCATGGTTGTGAGGTCCACAGTATGGCCTGCAGGTGACCATGCTCTCACTGTTGAGCTGCTCTTCAGATACCCTGTGTGGTTGGTGGCACTGTCTTGGAGCTCCTTGTTTTATAATTTAAGTACTTGTTTAACAAATAATACTTGCTTTGAAATTGAAAGATGATAGACAAAAACAAAAGAAGATGGAACATTTGTCTTACGGTTTTGTCACTTTATTGAATCTATTTGTATAAATGAAATACAAATTCAAGCATATGCTTCATGATTTCATTACTTGTTTTACCATTCAGCACCATATTATCAACATAGCTCTACATCAATAAATACATTGGCCTAGCTACATACTCACCGTCTACATAGCATCTACTATACCTAATAGGAATTAAACATTTAAGAGCAATATTTAGTAAATTTATTTATTTTTTTTAGTACAGAACTGTGATATTGCACTGAACATGGTAAAATTACGTGATTCCAGCATTCAGGAAACTGGTTGAAGAGAAATTGTGGGTTACAGGCCAGCCTGAGCTAGATAATAAAACCCTTTCTTAAAATAAGCAAACAACAAAAATTCAGAACAACAAAAATTCAAAACAACAAAAATCATCTGTGACATCGCTGAAATAAATTGGTTTAAATGAGCATGAGTAATTGTAATTTTTCCAGATGTAAATCTTTGTTTCCAATGCTATCCTTAATATTGTTCTTTCCCTTTCATTTGGAAGAGCTTTTTACCTATAATGATCTTCTATACATAGAAGATATTAACAAGCTTTATTGGGAGGTTATTTGCCTTCAAGTTTTTATACACCTTTTCAGTGTATGGTCCTTTAAAATTATGCTGCTACCAAATCTACCAGTTTCTAATTTTCTGCCTCTGGTTTCTACCTTCTACCACCCCCACAAACACCACCTCTTCCTTTTTATGTTAGAACCTGTTGGTACAAGCTTCCGGCTGTCAAGGTCAGATAAATATTAACTGCAATTTTCTACTAGTCCATGTTTTTACTCTTAGGAGATTAATGTTTTAGCTTACATGGGATTTTATATTAATTTTCCTTTTGTGAATTAATTATAAAACTGAAAAGCACATATGATAACATGGTGGACAACAAGAGATTACATGCCTCTAATTAATCTCAAATTGGTAGAATAATCAGAATCTTAATTCCAAATTTCTTCTTTCAGTAAAACTTTTAAATAATCACCTAAAATATATAGGCAATATGTTTTTAAAATTTTTCCTTCTACTTTTCAGTAGTTTATAACACTTTATAGTAGGTTCATGTTCATAATGACAGACACAAAACATTTTCAAAGATGGCATAAAATGATTCAGAAATTATTCTGGACAATAATATATACAAATACTGAAAGCTTAGGATGCTGGGGTATAAGTAATGAGTCTGAAACTAAAACACTCAAACTCCTTATGGTAAGTGAACATACTTAATTTAATAATCATTTTCTTGTCTATTGAATAAGCATATGTTGAATATTAAATTAAAAGACATTCTTGTGTGTTCATCAGATGGCTCAGCATGTAAAGGTGCTTGGCATGCACGTATGGTGATCTTAGCTTGATCCTAAGAATCAACATAAAGATGGAAAGAGAGAACAGACTCTAAAAAGTTGTTCTCTGGTCTTTGCACACACAACCTGGTACACATGACCCCCCCCCCATAATAATAGTAATTAATTTAAAAATATTTAGGTTTTTGGATAACTTAAACTAGAAAGAGCTGAAATGTTTCCATAGTAGAATGTACTAATAAAGAAAGAATCAACAGGTTTATTAACTTATACAGAAAAAAAAATCTATTAGTATAGATGATAACTTAAAAAATTCTTCCATAGATTTTATCCACAGAAAATAAAAGAGAATGTATTTATACGTAAAATATATTTAAGCACTTTAATTAAACCAGTTGGTTTTGATCATTATGGTTATTTTGAGCATATTACACTCACACTCAATTGAAAACTGACCAGATTTATTTCATCAGTAAGTTAAGTTCAGTACTTAGAAATAGAATTTTCTCTCCTTTTCTCTCCACATCACTACCAACTTCCTCTCCATATCCTTCATCCTCAGACTTTCTTTCCTCTCCTTCTCTTTCTCCATCTCCCTCTCCCTCTGTGTGTGTCTCTCTCTTTCCTCTAATTTTTCCTTTTATATTTATTTATTTATTGCAATTTATTTGTTTTATATCCCGATTGTAGCCCTCTCCTTCTGCTCCTCCTAATCCCACCCTCCCTCCCTTTCCCCCTATCCTCTTCCACTAGTCCAAGGAAAGGGGGAGTCATCCTCCTCTCCCATCTGTCTTAGCTTATTAAGTCTCACTCATCAGGACTGCCTGGATTCTCTTCCTCTTTGACCAGGTAAGGCCATACTGCCAGGCGGGGAAGTGACCAAAGAACAGGCAATGGAGTTCATGTCAGAAACAGCACCTGCACCTCTTACTCTGGGACTCACAGGGAGATTGAGCTATCTGTGGGCTACATCTGAGCAGGAGGTGAGACAGGGTTTCTAACTCAATCTAACCTCAAATTCCCTATGTAGCCAAGTCTGACCTTGAATTTCTTGTCTGCCTGCCTCTATGTCCAAATGTTGGGATTGCATGCTTGTGGCATCTCACTTAGTTTATACACTGCTGGAGATAGAACTGAGGAAATTGTGAGTACTAGGGAAGTAACTTACCAACAGAGCTACACCACAGCCTTTAACTTCTTTCTTTATCTCTTTGTGTCATTTTCTTTCTTTCTTTCTTTCTTTCTTTCTTTCTTTCTTTCTTTCTTTCTTCTTTTCTTTCTTTTTTTTTAGAGACAGGTTTTCTCTATGAAGCCTTGGCTGTCTTGGACTTGCTTTGTAGACCAGGCTGGCTTTGAACTCATTGAGATATGTCTACCTCTGCCTCCCTGAGTGCTGGAATTATAGGCATGCAGCACTGCAACAGGCTGACCTTAATTTCTTAAATTACAGATTGTCATATGTAATTTATATCTACAAAAGCTTTTTCATGGATGCCTCTGTTAATCTATTAATGCCATAGCCCCATTGGTTATCCTAGAAGTTTACTAATGTAGACAAATGACTTTTGAATATGCCAACAGCAAAAAAATTCACTTTGACAATAATAAATAAAACTGAAATGACAAGGTGAACGTATTTGGAGATGTTTATATATTTTTTCAAGTACAGAAGTACAAGTTGGTTAGACCCATTCTTTCAAAGCATGAAATTTGTTTTAAAATAAAAAAAACAATTGTTTTTAATATGGCCTTTCTATATTTCTTCTAAAGAAAATGAATGCTTATTGGCAAAGTAAATTTAAAAAATTTAAGATACTTGCATTTTTCTACATGTAGAAAAATGTAGACATGTAGACATCCGGTTAGACCAGCACCATTTGTTGAAGATGCTGTCTTTTTTCCATTGAATGGTGTTGGCATCTTTCTCAAAAATCAGGTGTCCATAAGTGTGTGGATTTATGTCAGGGTCTTCATTAGATTCCATTGATCCACCAGTCTATTTCTATGCCAGTACCATGCAGTTTTTAGTGTTGTTGCTCTATATACAGCATGAGATCAGGGATGGAGATACCTCCTGAAGATCTTTTATTGTAGATAATTGTTTTAGCAATTCTGGGTTTCTTGTTGTTCCATATGAAGGTGAGAATTTGTACACCTAAAGAAACTGATCAAGAGGGTAGACTCTTGCTAAAATATTCAATTCCTATCCAGAAAAGCAAAGAGGATGGACATCAGAAGAAGGAGAAAAGAGGGAACAAGTCAGGAGCCTGACACAGAGGACCTCTGAAAGGCTCTGCCTTGCAGACTATCAATGCAGATGTTGAGACTTATGGGCAACCTTTGGGCAGAGTGCAGGGAATCTTATGAAAGAAGTGGGAAACATTAAGATATGGAGAGGATAAGAACTCTACAAGGAGAGCAACAGAACCAAAAAATCTGAGCACAAGGATCTTTCCTGAGACTGATACTCCAACCAAGAACTATGCATGGAAATAACCTAAGACCCCTACACAGATTTTAGCCCATGGTAGTTCAGTATCCAAGTGGGTTCCATTGTAATAGGAACAGGGACTGTCTCTGAC
>NW_026585687.1:4505762-4523347 GCF_907164565.1 Psammomys obesus
CCCTCCCTCCTCCCCTCTTGATCCCACCCTCCCTACCTTTCTGCATGCATGCCCCTCCCCAAGTCCACTGATAGGGGAGATTCTCCTCTCCTTTCTGATCTTAGTCTATCAGTTCTCATCAAAAGTGGCTGCATTGTCCTCTACTGTGGCCTGGTAAGGCTTCTCCCCCCTCAGGGGGAAGTGATCAACGAGCAGGCCAATCAGATTATGGCAGAGGCAGTCCCTCTTCCCATTACTATGTAACCCACTTGGACACTAAACTGACATGGGCTACATCTGTGCAGGGGTTCTAGGTTATCTCCATGAATAGTCCTTGGTTGGAGTATGAGTCTCTGGGAAGTTCCCTGTGTTCAAATTTTCTTGTTCTGTTGCTCTCCTTGTGGAGTTCCTGTCCTCTCCATCTCTTACTCTTTCCCACTTCTTACATAAAATTAAATTCACTCTGCCCGAAAGTTGGCCATCAGGCTCAGCATCTGCTTTGATAGTCTGCAGGGCAGAGGCTTTCAGAGGCCCTCTGTGGTAGGTTCCTGTTTCTTGTTTTTTCCTGTTTTCTTCTTCTGATGTCCATCCTCTTTGCCTTTCAGGATGGGGATTGAGCATTTTAGTTAGGGTCCTCTCTCTTGCTTAGTTTCTTTAGATGCACAGATTTTAGTGGGTTTGTCCTATGTTGTATGTCTATATGAGTGACTGTATACCGTGTGTGTCTTTTTGCTTCTGGGACAGCTCACTCAGGATGATCCTTTCCAGGTCCCACCATTTACCTGCAAGTTTCATGATTTCCTTATTTTTCATTGCTGAGTAATACTCCATTGTATAGATGTACCAAAATTTCTGCATCCATTCTTCAGTTGAGGGGCATCTGGGTTGTTTCCAGCTTCTGGCTATTACAAATAAAGCTGCTACAAACATGGTTGTACCATACAATGGAAAAAAGATAGCATCTTCAACAAATGGTGCTGGTCCAACTGGATGTCTACATGTAGAAAAATGAAAATAGATCCATACTTATCACCCTGCACAAAACTGAAGTCCAAGTGGATCAAAGACCTCAACATAAAACCAGACACATTAAATCGGCTAGAAAAAAAAGTCGGGAATACCCTAGAACTCATTGGTACAGGAGAAAACTTCCTGAACAGAACACCAACAGCACAGGCTCTAAGAGCAACAATCAATAAATGGGACGTCATGAAACTGAAAAGCTTCTGTAAAGCAAAGGACACCATCATCAAAACAAAGCGACTGCCTACAGATTGGGAAATAATCAACACCAACCCTTTATCTGACAGAGGACTCATATCCAGTATATATAAAGAACTAAACAAGCTGAAAAGCAGCAAACCAAGTAATCCACTTAAAAAAATGGGGAACAGAGATAAAGAGAGAATTCTCAATAGAGGAATATCAAATGGCAGAGAAGCACTTAAAGAAATGCTCTACCTCATTAGCCATTAGGGAAATGCAAATCAAAACAACCTTGAGATTTCACCTTACACCCATGAGAATGGCCAAGATCAAAAACTCAAATGACAACACATGCTGGAGAGGTTGTGGAGAAAGGGGAACCCTCCTCCACTGCTGGTGGGAATGTAAACTTGTACAACCACTCTGGAAATCAATCTGGCGCTTTCTTAGACAACTAGGAATAGTGCTTCCTCAAGATGCAGCCATACCACTCCTAGGCATATATCCAAAAGAGGCTCAAGTACACAAAAAAGGACATTTGCTCAACCAAACTGAGTATTTTTAAACTGGAAGAAAACAAAGCACCCATACCTCAATTTCTCATATTACAAGACTCTGCATTATGAAGTCACATCCTGTAGGGGGACAATTTTCTTATGCTGAATAAGTGTGGTGGAGGACACTTCGTCCTCTTTTCTCAGAATTATAATGAAATTCGTTTCCTAGTAGGACTATAGGTCCTACTAGATTATAAGATCTTATGACTGTGATATAGATTTAGAGAAGTGATGAGACTAAGGGCACCTAATCTATAAATGCAAAATACATTCCTACTAATAGAATGATTTTCTTTTAGTTTCATGCAGCTAATACTCACTGTAATTTTTATCTAAATCCAAGTTTAAAATATAAGCCATTTTACTTTGTTTATAGACCTTTTGAAGGAACTCTTTTAAAATTACAAAAACTAAACTTTTTATGTAGCTGATGGTTTATAATTTTTTTAATGAATCATACAAGTGTTTTTGGGCGTTGACATGCACGCACTCATGCAGGCATGCTTGTGTGCAGGCACGTGTGCACACTTGCCCGTGTGTACACACACATACGACCATATATATTTCTAACATAGCCATATTTTTTATAGCTTTCAAAATACAAACATGTATTATCATTTGTCAAGAGACAAAATTAAAGTATAGGGATCCAAGATGGCGGCACCAGGAGGACACTGTGTCTGAGGATCAAGATAGCAATGTTGATTCAGCGACCAAGAGACTGAACTCTGGGCCCTAAAACAACAGTGATCCTGTTTCCCAGGTGAGAGGAAACCCCCACAGCGTGGGAATCAGTCCGGTCCACTTTCAGGTCACCCAGCCAGAACCCAGAAGAGATTGCCCAGTCACGCAGGCACTAGGTCACCAGACCAGAGCCACATGCCTATGTTTCCTGATCAGGCTGAAGGGTGGGCACAAAAAACACCAGAGACTGAGAGTCCCAGTCCCTAGAAAAACCCACAGGAAAGGAAGGTAATGGGAATGACCTCAGGTCACCCAGTCTATCTCTGGAAAGGTCCCACAGACCTAAGGGCACATGTTGCCAGCCCTGAGCTGGGCTCCAGCACCAAGCACAGAGATCAGCTACACGCTGGACTTTTCTTCACAGACAGAACCTTATGCCCCAGAACATGAGAGACTGGGTTTCTCTGTCGGAAGAAAACCCCACAAGGAAGGAAGCAAATGGGGACTGATTTCAGGTTACCCAGTATATCTCTGGAAAAAGTCACACGGACCAGCGGGTGCATGCCTCCAGCCTAGAGACGAGCTGTGCACCCGACTATCTCTCCTAAAAAGAACTGTGTGGCCCAGGGCATCAGAGACTGGGAGTTCCTGTCAAGAGAAAAGCCCACAGGGAGGGAAACAGCTTAGTGCACTCAGCCAACCCCCCCCCCCCAACCACCACCAGCACATATGGGAAAGTTCTCTGGAAAGGGATCTAACAGACATCTACAGAACCTTACACCAAAACACAAAAGATTTACCTTCTTCTCAACACCTCATGGAACCTTCTCCAAAATAGACAATATGGTTGGTCACAAAGCAAGCCTCAACAGATAAAAGAAGATTGAAATAATCCCCTGTATCCTATCTGATCACCATGGACTAAAGCTGGACCTCAACAACAAGAGAAATAGCAAAAAGCTTACACACACATGGAAACTGACCAACTCTCTACTCAATGACAGTTGAGTCAGGGGAGAAATAGAGAAAGAAATTAAAGATTTCCTAGAATTCAATGAAAATGAAGACACAACATACCCAAACTTATGGGATACAATGAAAGCAGTGCTAAGAGGAAAGTTCATAGCACTAAGTGCCTTCAAGAAGAAATTCCAGACAGCTCATTCAAGCAACTTAATGGCTCACTTAAAAACCCTAGAAAAAGAAGCAGACACACCAAAAAGGAGAAGATGGCTGGAAATAATCAAACTCAGGGCTGAAATCAATCAATTAGAAACAAATCAAACAATTCAAAAATCAATGAAATCAGGAGCTGGTTCTTTGAGAAAATCAACAAGATAGACAAACCCTTAGCCAAGCTAACTAAAATGCAGAGAGACACTATCCAAGTCAACAAAATCAGAAATGAAAAGGGGGACATAACCACAGACACTGAAGAAATCTAAACAGTCATTAGGACTTACTTCAAAAGTCTATATGCCACAAAATTTGAAAATCTAAATGAAATGGACAATTTTATTGATAGATTCCACTTGCTAAAGCTGAATCAAAAACAGGTAAATCAATTAAATAGTCCTATATCCCCTAAGGAAATAGAAGCAGTCATCAAAAGTCTCCCAGCAAAAAAAAAAAAAAAAAAAAAAAAAAGCCCAGGACTAGATTGTTTCAGGTCAGAATTCGATCAGACTTTCAAAGAAGAGCTAACTCCAATTCTCTTCAAACTATTAAACAAAATAGAAACAGAAGGAACACTATCAAACTCATTCTATAAAGCCAAAGTTACCTTGGTACCTAAAGCTCACAAAGACCCAACAAAGAAAGAGAATGTCAAGCCAATTTCCATTATGAACATCAATGCAAAAATACTCAAAAAATACTTGAAACCAAATACAAGAACACATCAAAGATATCATCCACTATGACCAAGTAGGCTTCATCCCAGGTATGCAGGGATGGTTCAGTATACGGAAATCCATCAATATGATCCACCATATAAACAAACTGAAAGAAAAAAAAAAGACACAGGACAATCTCCTTAGATGCTGAAAAAGCATTTGACAAAGTCCAACATTCATTCATATTTGAAGTCTTGGAGAGATCAGGGATACAAGGCACATATATAAACATAGTAAAGGCAATATACACCAAGCCTATACCCAAGATCAAACTAAACAGAGAGAAACTTAAAGCAATCCCACTGAAATCACGGACTAGGCAAGACTGCCCACTCTCCCCATATCATTCCAACATAGTTCTGGAAGTCATTGCTAAAGCAATAAGAAAATTGAAGGAGATCAAGGGGATACAAATTGGAAAGGAAGAAGTCAATGTTTCATTATTTGCAGATGATATGATAGTATACCTGACTGACCCCAAAAATTCTACCAGGGAACTCCTACAGCTGATAAACACCTTCAGCAAAGTGGCTGGATACAAAATTAACTCAAAAAAAAAAAATCAGTAGCCCTCCTGTATACAAAAGCAAAAGGGGTGAGAAAGAAATTAGGGAAACAACACCCTTTACAATAGCCACAAAAGACATAAAGTACCTTGGTGTGACCCTAACCAAACAAGTCAAAGATTTGTATGAAAAAAAAAAAATTCAAGTCTCTGAAGGAAGAATTAGAAGAAGATATCAGAAGATGGAAAGATCTCCCATGCTCATGGCTTGGCAGGATTAACATAGTAAAAATGGCCATCTTACCAAAAGCAATCTACAGATTCAATGCAATTCCGATCAAATTACCAACACAATTCTTTACAGACATTGAGAGAAAAATTCTCAACTTCATATGGAATAAAAAGAAACCCAGAATTGCTAAAGCAATCCTCTACATTAAAAGAAATTCTGGAGGTATCTCCATCCCTGACTTCCAGCTATACTATTGAGCAACAGTAATAAAAACAGCATGGTACTGGCATAGAATCAGAATGGTGGATAAATGTAACTGAAGAGAAGACCCAGAAATAAACCCACACACTTATGGACACCTGATTTTTGACAAAGATGCCAATACCATATGGAAAAAAGACAGCATCTTCAACAAATGGTGCTGGTCTAACTGGATGTCTACATGTAAAAAAATGCAAATAGATCCATACTTACTACCCTGCACAAAACTAAAGTCCAAGTGGGTCAAAAATCTCAACATAAAACCAGACACATTAAATTGGTTAGAAGAAAAAGTGGGGAAGAGCCTTGAACTCATTAGTACAGGAGACAACTTCCTGAACAGAATACCAACAGCACAGTCTCTAAGAGCAACAATCAACAAATGGGACCTCATGAAACTGAAAAGCTTATGTAAAGCAAAGGACACTGTCATCAAAACAAAACGGCTGCCTACAGATTGGGAAAGAATCTTCACCAACCCTCTAAGGCTAATATCCAATATATATAAAGGACTCAAAAAGGTAAACAGCAACAAATCAAGTAATCCAATTAAAAAATGGGGTACAGAGATAAACAGAGATTTCTCAATAAATGAATATTGAAGGGCAGAGAAACACTTAAAGAAATGTTCAAGGTCCTTAGTCATCAGGGAAATGCAAATCAAAATGACCCTGAGATTTCACCTTACAGCCATCAGAATGACTAAGATGAATAAGTCAAGTGACAACACATGCTGGAGAGGATGTGGAGAAAAGGGAACCCTCCTTTATTGCAGGTGGGAATGTAAACTTATACAACCACTTTGAAAATCAATCTTGTGCTTTCTCAGACAATTTGGAATAGCACTTCCTCAAGATCCAGCTATACCACTCCTAGGCATATATCCAAAAGACGCTCAAGTATACAACAAGGACATCTGTTTAACCATGTTTGTAGCAGCTTTATTTGTAATAGCCAGAAGCTGGAAACAGCCCAGATGCCCCTCAGTGGAGGAATGGATACAGAAATTGTGGTACATCTACTCAATGGAATATTACTCAGTGATAAAAAAACAAAGAAATGATGAAATTTGCAGGTAAATGGTGGGAAATGGAACAGATCATCCTGAGTGAGCTGTCCCAGAAGCAGAAAGACACACATGGTATATACTCATTCATAAGTGGATACTAGATGTATAATATAGGATAAGCATACTAAAATCTGTACACTTAAGGAAACTAATCAGGAAGGAAGACTCTGGCCAAGATGCTCAATCCCCATTCAGAAAAGCAAAGAGGATGGACATCAAAGAAGGAAGAAAACAGGGAACAGGACAGGAGCCTACCACAGAGGGTCTCTGAAAAACTCTACCCTGCAGGGTATTGAGGCAGATGTTGAGACGCATAGCCAAACTTTGGGCATTGTGCAGGGAATCTTATGAAAGAAAGAGATAGTAAGATCTGGAGAGGACAGGAGCGCCACCAGGACAGAGACAGATCCGAAAAGTCTGGGCACAGTGGTCTTTTCTGAAACTGATACTCCAGCCAAGGACCACTCATGGAGATGGCCTTGAACCCCTGCACAGAGTTAGTCTATGGCAGTTCGGTATCCAAGTGGCCTCCGTAGTAATGGGGACAGGGACTATCTCTGACATGAACTGATTAGCCTGCTCTTTGATCACCTCACCCTGAGGGGGGAGCAGTCTTACCAGGTCACAGAGGAAGACAATGCAGCCACTCCTGATGAGACCTAATACACTAGGATCAGAAGGAAGAGGAGGAGGAAATGGACTGGGAGAGAGACAAGGGTGGGGAAGAGGGAGGGTTGGAATGGGAGGGGAGAAGGAAGGGGGGTACAGGGGAGATGCAAAGTGAATAAACTGTAATTAATAAAAATAAAAATAATTATAAAAAATAAAATTTTAAAAATAAAAAATTAAAAAAACATAGTTTCCCCCTCAAAAATAATAAAGTATAATTTACTGACAGGATTATAATATGAAGATTTAACTTTTTAAATTGTTATCTACCGTCTCCTTTGAGGCTTATTTTTGATTTTGGCATGGACTTTCATAACCAACTCAGTGACTACCTTTTTAAACTATTTTAAAAAGTTAAAATATACTTATAGCATTTATCCTTTGCCTCTTTCCAAACCCTGCCATGTCTCTTTCTCATTCCCACTTTCTCTCAAATTGACTTTTTATAATATCATTATTTATAACATTTCTACTAAGTTTTTATTTGTAATCATTATTTTTGCTTCAAGTTCTATTTTAAGTTAAACCCCAGCTGTGTTGATGAGGTATATTTTCCAAAGTTCTTTTCTTTTCTCTCACATTCTCTCTCACATATACATAGTAATTTCCCATTGAGGTTTGGCTATAATCTCTTTGCTCTGGAATTTTTGAATAGTTTATTCTATCTATCTTAGATAAACATTACTTAGAGCACACTTGTAGGATTGCTGCATTAAAGAAGATAAACATTTATAAGACTTTTATGATGTCTTGGAGAAAAATATTTGTTGTACCAATATACAGTTACATTAATAGTATATTAGTATGTGATCCTGGTGACATTTTTATTAAATGTTAGTTTTGATTGTAGTTGAATTCATCATGGACACACCCCCCATGGCTATCTTTTATTTTTAAAAATTTCTCTTTAGTCAACTTTAGCAAATTTCATTTTCCCAGACACCATTTGTTTCACCAATGATTTATATTTTTAGCTCAGTACTATGTATGTGAATCTTTAACATCTTCCCAGAATCACCGTGTTTATTGCTAAATCCATTTTTATTATTCGTTCTGTGCATTTGTTCTCTTTAGCTGTCTCTTGGTTTTCTCTTTTTTTAATCTAGTTAATTGCTTTTTAAAATTTACCCATTCTTTCATTTTATATTCTTTTAAACTTTGAATCCTGAATTTAGATTATTTCTCTCTTCCTGCATGCTTTAGAATTACTTTTTTTATAACTCTTTGAGGGAATTTGTTTATTTCTCACTAACAATGAAACGTTATTTAATTAAAATATGAGAAGGTTTTTAAGTTGCTTTTTATAGTGATTCTGTTTTTATTTTTGGTTTCAAATACACAGTAGTGTTCTTACTGTTTGAAAAGGAATCACAGTTTTTACTTTTTCTTTGATCTAATAATAACTTTTAACTTTTTAACCAGGTTATTTTCTTGTTGCCGTTAATTTTCACCAGAGACTGAAACCTGTAAATGGCTTAGATTGGGGCTTTAGATGCCAGTTTTTCTTGAGGTCTAACACTAATCAGTTTTTGAAAGTGCTCCATTGGTGCTTGACAAAAACAGTATCTTATCCTTCATTTTCAGGTTCTTCAGAATGAAATTCACATGTAATTTATACACATATAAATAATTCATAAAACATTATGTTCTGTAATGATGTTTAAGTTTTATGATAAATAAGAGCACTTGCATGTATATAAAACAAAGATAACAAATCTTTTTAGAGTAGATTTGTATATCTCATTTATTCTATCTGAGAGTTACTGGTAGAGCTCATAAAAAGAACTCACTTTTGTTTCTCCTAAGTAGGAATTCTAATGGAAAATAAGCAGGTACAACATAACATCTGGGTCAAAAAATGACAAAGTAAGCAATGCTTAAGACAAGTAGTTACACTTGAGGCATAAACATACACTTAGGACATAAAAGAAAATATCATAAGGAAATGTTTTTAAAAATTGGAACATTCTGAAGTAACTGTGTGAACAAAGGAATTTAGAAACTCATGCACATGTCCAGACAAAAAAACAATTGCAGACAGAAAAAAACTAAGACTGTAACCTTTCACAGTGTGTTGAAAGACAGTGCAAGTCGATATAAGTGTTTAAGGAATGCCTCAGGACCAATAGTCTGAAAATACAGAGAGTTCCTGGTACTCCAGCGAGTTTCCATCAAACATTAATTGATCATGAAGTAAAAGAACACAAGTTGTGGCCTCATACATCAGAGAAAATAGTCTTTCCAGAAACTATTTTTAAAGTGTCAATGAAAAATCATCTATTTCTAGGATCAGAAGGAAGGAAAAGAAACCCTCCCCTAACAGTGGACTTGGGGAGGGGAGTGTGTGGAGAAGGGAGATGAAGGGAGCAATTGGGAGGGGAGGAAGGAGGGAACTAGAGGGGGTATACAAAGTAAATAAAGTATAATTAAAAAAAACATCTATTTATAAAAAGCAAACCTTGAGGGTAGTAAACAATTATATTTCATGACTTAACATATTTTGATAGTTAAAATCTAATTGTCAACACAAAAACAGGAAACAGAAAACAGTAAAGCAATATGAATTGACAGGCACCAACCTGTGGAAACCCCAATTTGCGAGTTACTATGGAGAGCCTTTAGAACAGCCATCACAAATACTTTTTTAATATTTTATTTTTATATTAATTACAGTTTATTCACTTTGTATTCCAGTTGTAGCCCCCTCCTTCATTCCCTCCCAAACCCACCTTCCCTCCCTCATCTCCTCCCATGCCCCTCTCCAAGTCCACTGATAGGGGAGGTCTTCCTCTCCTTCCATCTGATCTCATCAGGACTGGCTGCATTGTCTTCCTCTGTGGACTGTAAGGCTGCTCCTCTCTCAGGGGGACCAGATCAAAGAGTCATCCACTGAGTTCATGTCATAGACAGTCCCTGTTCCCCTTACTATTGTACCCACTTGGATACTGAACTGCCATGGGCTGTATCTGTGCAGGGGTTTTGGGTTATCTTCATGCATGGTCTTTGGTTGGAGTATCAGTCTCAAAAAAGTCCCCTGAGCACAGATTTTTTGGTTCTGTTGCTGTCCTTGTGGACCTCCTGTCCCTACCAGGTCTTTCTATCTCTCCCTTCTTTCATAAGATTCCTTTTGCTCTGCCCAAAGTTTGGCTTTGAGTGTCAGCGTATGCTTTAATACACTGCTGGGTAGAGTCTTTCAGAGGCCCTCTGTGGTGGCTCCTGTCCTGTTCCCTGTTTTCACCCTCTTCTGATGTATATCTTGTTTGGCTTTCTGAATGAGGATTGAGGATCTTACCCAGGGTCCTCCTTCTTGCTTAGCTTCTTTAGCTGTACAGATTTTAGTATGTTTATCCTATATTATATATCTAATATCCACTTATAAGTGAGTATATACCATGTGTGTCTTTCTGCTTCTGGGATACCTCACTCAGGATGATCTTTTCTAGATCCCACAATTTACCCACCAATTTCATGATTTCCTTGTTTTTAATTACTGAGTAGTATTATATTGTGTAAATGTGCCACAATGGATAGTTTCAAAAAATTAAAGGAATGGTTGGAGAGATGACAGAATGGTTAAGAGCACTTTTTGTTTTTGCAGAGACCTGAATTCAATTCTCAGTACCCATATTGAGTGAAACATCCACATAGGGTGGAGCACCCACACAGATTTTCTCTAAAGTCACTGTAACTAAAATTCCAGGGATTCCAATGCACTTTTCTGGCTTCTGTGGGTACCCACACTCATATACACATACATACATACACACCCTCATTCATACACACACACACACACACACACACACACACACATACATAAAATGCATAAACAGAACAAGAATAAAAAATGAAAAATATAAGAAGGATTAAAAGGAAACATTCTAGTTTTTTATGAGATTAAAATTAAGTTGATGTTGAATTAAGATTGTAACAACTTTAGGCTGTATAAAATTTTATGATAAAAAATCATAATTATTATATCATAAATATTATATATAAACATATGCAACTAAGAACAAAAGAATATAGTAAGGAAGAACACAATGTTGTAAAAACATATAGAAAACAAATGAGAAATGGGTAATAGGCATAAATCTAGCAAGATGTATTCTGGTGTAATTTTGTAATTGGATTTCCCTCTCCATGTTAAAGAGAGATTAAAATAATGAATTCTTAAAACATTTAGGATGGAAACTCATGATAGCTGTATAAAGGTACTCAACACACATCTCCTTCTTGATGAAAAAGAACAAATCACAACTTATACTGGCATTTTGAGATAAGTGATCATAACAAAAGGCTGCAAATCAACAGAAAAGACTGGGACTTTGTAAGATTTAAACACCTGGGCAACAATAATAAGAGGACAAAGAATATACCCTGACATCTGCTTCCCTTGTAAGCTCATGTCGTACTTGGATTACTAGCTAGCTTGAAATATGCAGAGCAAACGTGGAAAAAATGTCTGACATCTCCAAAGAAACGCCGAAATTCCTGATGAAAAGAAGCATCTTAAGAATTAAGCTATTGTCTGGGCTTGGACTTCTCCAGGGGTCAGAAATTCCTGCATACCTTCATTCTGCCAGGGTACAATGAAGTGGTCTTGAGTCAATGTGTGACACCAGCTATTGAACCCTCTTGGATGAACATCTCCTAAAGAAGCTGAATACAACTTCAGCGGGCTCCAGCTGAAGTCCTAGTCCTGAGCAAGTATTGCCACAAAAGCAGCAGAGAGGAACAGGATTGTTCCTTTTGCTGCCACACTTGTGCAGTTCTCACCACTCCCTCCTCTTGAGTCAAACTCAGATGATGGTTCCTGACAGAGTAGAGAGGGAACCCTTCTGGTGCACCTGTTACCCTTCCCCAGTGGCCTGTTGAGAGACCCTTAAACAAACTTGGGGCTCTGGTTATTACTCCACCCTCAGATGCATGCCATAGCTGAAGGATGTCTACCAAGTGTCAGTGAGAATAGCTTCAGCTCCAGCTATTCCACCACTTCTGTGTATAGCTGACAAGAATGCCAAAAGACATTTTATTTGGTACCATTCACACTCCCCTAACACCATGGCTGTTTTCTAGATTCCAGATCCATAGAAGATCCCAAGTTAAACAAACAAAAAGTGTTTTAGAAAAATTAAAGCTAGAATCCACATGAAATAAGACATGTAGAGTTTGGCTTTATGGGCTTGAGTTACCTCATTCAGTATATATTTTCAAAGTCATTATATTTACCTGCAAGTGTCATAAGTTCATGTTTTTAACTGCTGAATAAAATTCAACTGTGAATTTATATTACATAGTTTAGGTATTGTTTTTATTTTAATTAATTAATTTACTTATTCACTTTATATCCCATTTCATAGCCCCTTCTTCCTCTCCTCCCAGCCCCACCCTTTCATCCTCTTCCCACATTCCCCCTCCCCTATTCCTCTGATAAGGGGAGTCCCTTCTCACCCACTCCAGCTCATTAATTTACATCAAGACTGAGCTCTTTCTCTTCCCCTGTGGCCTGACAAGGCAGCCCCACCAGGTGGGAGTGATTAGAATACGGGTAACAGAGTCCAAGTCAGAAACAGATCCTTCTCCCCTTACTAGGGAATTCACATGAAGCCTGAGCTGCACATCTGTGTAGAGGCCCTGGGTGAAGTCCATGCGTGGTCCTTGGTTGGAGCTTCAGTCTCTGCAAACCCGTCTAGGCCCTGGCTTCTGTCTTCCTTCAGGTCCTTCTGTTCTTCCTCCCACTCACTTTTCCCCAAAACTCCCTATGATTTTCCTAATATTTGCCTGTCAGTCTCAGCATCTTTTTGTATCTGCTCCTGGGTAAAGACTCTCAGAGGACAGCAATGCTGTCTTATTCCTTCTCTTCAGCCACTTCTGCTGTCAATTCTAGTTCCCCTTCTGAGTGAAATTTAAGTGTCCTCCTTCAGGTCCTCCTTGATACTTATCTTCTTTGGGTCTGGGACTTGTAGTATGTCTATCCTGTACTATATGGCTAATATTTGCTTATAAATGAGTACATACTATGTGGCATTACACAGTTTTTGATGTATTCATCTGCTGACAGATATTTTGGTTGATTACACATCCTAGCTCTTGTAAATTGAGTCACTATGAACATGAATATGAAAGCATCTTTTTAGTATAAGTCCTTTGAATATATGCCCAGAAGTGATATTTTGAGGTTATCTGGTATTTTGTTTTTGTTTTTCAGGATTCTCTGGACTGATTTCCAAAATTTCTGAAACACTTTACATTCCCACCAAGTATGTGTAAGGGTTCTCCTTTCCCTACATCAGTACCTGTATTTTTGTCATTTGTTTGCTTGATGATAACTATTCTGATGGAGATGAGGTAAAATTTCAAAGCTCTTTTATTTGCATTCCTCTAATAGCTGTGTGGAACGTTTTCAAACTCCTTCTATAAAGTCGTTATTATTCTGATGCCAATACCAGATAAAGCTACAACAAAAAAAGAAAAGTGAAGATTGATCTCTATGCCAAAAAAATAGAAAATTTTCATAAAATATTTACAAGCATTTATTGTACTGTGTATGTTAAACCAGCCTTCTTTCCTAGGATTCATCCAAATTAGTCATGGTGAATGATCCTCTTAAGATGTTCATAAATTAAGTTTGCAAAGATATTATTGAAAAGTTTTCATTAGTATTCATTAGTAAAATTAACCTAAGATTTTCTGCTCTCTCTCTCTCTTCTCTCTCTCTCTCTCTCTCTCTCTCTCTCTCTCTCTCTCTGTGTATGTGTGTGTGTGTGTTTCTGTGTGTTCTTATCAGGGTATTATTGGCTTCCTGAAATGAATTTGATAGTGTTTCCTCCTTTTCTACTTTGTGCCATCTTTCTTAAAGTTTTGATAGAATCGTGCCATGAATCCATCTAATCCTGGGTTTTTTCCTGTGAAGAGCATTTTTGTTTTTATCTCTATTTCAATTTCATTGCTTATCATGGACCGGTTACACCTTGTTGGTTTAACTCCATTCCATCCTATATATTTAATAACTTGGATCTTCCAGTTTGTGGAGTTATAAATTATAATCTTTTGTAGCACTGTCCTTTTAGTCCTCGGTTTTATCGCTTTCGATCTTGTCTCTCTGTTTTGGTCAGTCTAGCTAAGGGTTTGCCAGTCTAGTGTGTCTACGTAAACAGTTCTCATTTGCCTTTCTGAATGAGGATTGAGTATCTTAGCCAGAGTCCTCCTTCCTGATTAGCTTCCTTAGGTGGACAGATGTTAGTATGTTTATCCTGTATTATACGTCTAGTATCCACTTATGTGTGAGTATATACCCTGTGTTGAAGGAGGGAGAAAACAGGGAACAAGACAGGAGCCTACCACAAAGAGTCTCTGAAAAACTCTACCCTGCAGGGTATCGAGGCAGATGTTGAGACGCATAGCCAAACTTTGGGCATTGTGCAGGGAATCTTATGAAAGAAGTGGGAAATAGTAAGACCTGGAGAGGACAGGAGCTCCACAAGACAGCGACAGATCCTAAAAGTCTGGGCACAGGGGTCTTTTCTGAAACTGATACTCCAGCCAAGGACCACTCATGGAGATGGCCTTGCATCCCTGCACAGAGTTAGCCTGTGGCAGTTCAGTATCCAAGTGGGCTCCATAGTAATGGGGACAGGGACTGTCTCTGACATGAACTGATTAGCCTGCAACCTTACCAGGCCACAGAGGAAGACAATGTGGCCACTCCTGATGAGACATGATAGACTAGGGTCAGAAGGAAGGAAAGGAGGACCTCCCTTGTCAGTGGACTGGGAGAGGGATATGGGTGGGGAAGACGGAGAGTGGGGTTGGGAAAGGAAGAAGGAGGGAGGTACAGGGGGATTACAAAGTGAATAAACTGTAATTAATAAAAACAAAAAAGTTCTCATTTGTTTAATTTTATGCACTGTGCTTTAGCCCCCCTGATATTTATTATTTCTGGCTATCTAGTGCTTTTAGAGTTGTATTGTTTCTTAGCTATATTCAAAGGATCTCATAATTTGTGGTCATCTTCCTTTGATTCTATTAATTTTCCAATTTCACTACTGAAGTTTTCAATGATTCACTGATCATTCAAAAGTTCAGTCTCTTGGGAGTTGTGCATTATCCTTTGCTATTTAGTTCTAGTTTTATTACAACATTATTTGGTAAGACACAAAGAAGCATAGTATGTGTTAAGAGTTTCTCTGTGGCCTAGAATGCAGTGTATTTTAGACAAGATTCCATAAGAATGTGTAGTCTATACTCGTTGAAAAGACTATTCACTAGGTATCTTCTAAGTCTAATTCATTTATGTTATTATTTAAGTGTGTCCTCTTTCTGTTGATTTTCTGTTTGGATGACATATCTAAAGAGGAGACTGCAGTGTTAAAGTCACCTACTATTATTGTAACAAGTCCTATATACCATTTTAGGCCCATTAGTGTTTGTTTTATAAAGTTGAGAGCCACAATAGTCATCCTATATGTGTATACTTAGTAAGTTTTCATGTGTATGTGTTGTAATTGTGTGAGTAGTTTATGTGCATACGTGTGTGTGTGTGTGTGTGTGTGTGTTTGTGTGTGTGTGTGTGTAGAAGTACCTGCGTATGTGCAAAGAAGCCAAGGGAGGACATAAAGTAGGGTTCTATAAAGTTCTAAATTAATTCTCTGATTGAACTTGGAGGTAAGCTGGCTGCCAGCAAATTTTATTAACCCTCCTGTCTCCACCTGTTCAGTGCTCTCATTATACCAAGTACATGGGGTCATACCCAGTTTTTTACATGGATGCTGGTGTTCAAACTCAGGTCAAGCAGCAATAATTTTTACCCACTGAGCCTTTCTCCAGCCTTTTGCGGTATTTCTTAGGGAATTGAGTGAATTTCTTAATGGATTGAATTATGAGTGGCCTTCTTTGGATGCTTATTTTCAGCTTGGGTTTGTTTAATATATTGACCTCCATCCTTTAACTTAGTCTATTTATCTTTTCCAAAGAGAAATTGGATACAACAAAGAGTGGAATATTGTTTTGAAACCCATTCAGACAATCTGTGTCTCCTTGTTGGTTACTTGAGGCTATTTATATTTAAGATTATCAGTGATATTTGTTCTGTAATTTTATTGGCTGTTATTATTATTATTTGTATTTGCTGGGATTTTGTATTGAACAAGAAATTTTTTTTTTTATCCTTGCACTCCTTTGTTCATCTACTTACTCTCATGAAATTTATTGTTTCGGTATCTCATGATTGAGACTCTCTTCCACCTCTGAACATAGTTTTCCTTTTTTCTTCTTTAGTGCTGGCCTGGTGTTCATAAAATCCCTTGCTTTTTGCTTGTTGTAAAATGTCCTTATTTATCTATAGATTGTTTTAAACGTTAACAATGCTAGCAATAGTGATCTTGTTTGTCAGCCATTTACTTTCATCGGTTAAATATATGATTCCATGCTTTCTTGGCTTTTAGGTGTGCTGAGAAGAGGTCTGGTGTTTCTGTCAAGTCTTTGTGGTTGGGTGCGCATTTTTCCATTACAGTTTTAATATTGCTTCTTTGCTTTATGTTTTCGACATATTAACTATAATGTGTCTTGGAAAAGTTCTTCTCTAGTAATGTCTATTTTGGAGTTTTTAATGCCTTTGTTTATTTGTATGGAACTTTCTTTGTCTGGATTTGAGGAATGTTCTGCTATTATTTTACAGAATAGATTCTCTATGTCTTTAGCTTTTATTTCTGTCTTGTCTTTTATTCCATAGATGCTTAGCTTAGGTCTTTCGATTTTATGCATCCAAGACTTTTTGGACAATCTTCCCATGTTCATTTTATTTTTATTGATGTTTCAGTGTAATCTCATCTCATCTTATGCTACATCCCTATTCGTTCATTTCTTCTGTTTTTTTCAAGTGTATTCCTTGATACTTTAAATGTGTTCATTTTTGAATTATTGAGTTTTTATATCTATTTTTTTTCCATTTTCTTGGTGAAGTTTTCTTCTATGCTGCTGACTTTTTCATCTGTATTGGAGATTTTTTCACACACATTTTCTAAACCTTCACCTCTATATTGCTAACTTTTCTCTCCAGGTCCTTGGCTGAATTCATCGACTTGTATGTTGAATGTTTGAAGTTGTTTATGATGTTTTACAAGTAGTTTTTGAATTCTTTTTCCAGCATGTTTACATATATGATGTTATCTTTTATTATCGGGGAGTTATTATCTTATGGAAATATCATGTTGTCTTGTTTGTGTGTTTGGTATACATATTTGTGTAGGTATGCATACATGTATATGTGGAGGCCAAACATTGATGTCAGATTCCTTCTTCAATTTATTTACACCTTATTTTTTGAGATAGTTTCTTTCCTTAAATCTGGACTTCATTGATTTGGCTCAGTCAATGATACCTACTGCCTGTCTACTCCCCAGTGTTGTGGTACAGACATGTACCAGTACACCTAGTTTCTTATGTGGCTTCTTAGGTTTGTTTTCTTTTTTTAATATGGAATCTTAGTATCTGTGAGGTTGTAGAGTCAATCCATAGTGTTGCAAAAAAA
>NW_026585687.1:4523357-4567951 GCF_907164565.1 Psammomys obesus
GGGGGGGAAGATCCAAAACAAAAAGTAACTGATTAACTGCGCCCTCCATGGGCATAGAACTGGAAGTCTTTCTATTTTCAATTTGCATGTCATAATATACCACTCAGCTAAATTATAACTCAATGGTAGAATAAGTGAAGGCAGCAAATCTCAGACCTGGTAACACAACCTGGTACTAAAAAAAATTTGTCTACCATTAGAATTTTTCATGAAATTGCTATAACGTTTAGGACATTTAACTGACCTTATGCCAATTTGGTGAAAAATGCTTGTTAATGTGGAAAAAGGAAGGGTAGAAAATTTGATAATTTCGTTTTCAAAGATTTTATTATTTAAAGGTCATATTTTTTAAAAAAAATTTATTTAAACTTATTTCATCAATTATATTCAATATATACCAAAATGTTTTAATTATTTTCATTAAAAAATCTAAATAATATTTAGCTCTACAGAAACTGAACTTTAAATTTTGGTTAGGAATTACTGTAATACAGCTATGAGATCTTAGAAGACATATTTTGTATAATTAAATTTAGGTGCAGAAAGATTAAATGACTTGCTAAAAGGCACACAATGGCTTACTTTGAAATTCTTTGAGGAACAAATTTCTTTTTTTTTTCCTTATTACTGAAACAGAAAAACAATACGTGCTGTAATTTGATTTCTCTTTTTCAATAATTCAGGAAGTTTGTTATTAAGCCTGACTAAAGTATGGGGGTCTTGTTTTACTAGACATCCTTATTTAGTAAGAATACGGATTTCTATTGTTTTCATTTAACTTTGCTGAAATTCAGCGTAGCTCAACGATCAATTATCACAGCTAATTTATTTTTTAAGTATACTTTAAAAGTTACTGTATATCAATTGGCAATATTTGTCTGACATGTTCAGTCTCTGTTGATATGCCTAATCCATGTATCTCAAAGTAATGGGTCACATATTACAAAGTGGCCAGGTTAGGGTTCTACTGCTGCTTTTCTAAAACCTAACAGAAATATAATCAAAGTAGAAATGTCTGTTTTTATTTCGTCCTCATCACACCAAAGGACTGTCAGAAGTCTTACATATTAATGGAGTCTTTCTACAAGCCATGAAGTTTTTGGTGGGGGGGGGGAAGGATTAATGTGTGGCTATTTTTAACTACTGGCATCTGGTTAGACGTCCCCTCAAATTTGCCCATGTTTCATTTACGAATTTAGTAGGAAGATAACTACATATTTGACCTTCTGTCATTTAATTAAAACCTCAACAATGCAAGGGGGTGTTGCTTTTGAGTCCCCAAAATGTGTGATACACAAAAGCTACTTTGATTGCAGAGTTAAATATTGAAAGTTTCCACGATGAAAGTTCTGCAGCAGCACATTAGCATTTCAAATTGCATGCATCATTAAGTTTTACTCCATGAATTCGGATGTCACTCAAAGCACTTTCCAAATATCCATTCTGAACCTAAAAGTGAAAACTTCATAAAGACGGGACAAGTCAGGACATACTAAGTAAGCTCCAGTAGTGCAGCGGAAAGAAACACGATCACCTTTTAAAACGGAGAGTTTTCGGAGAAAAACTGACAGTTTATCGACACTCCAAACACGGTTGGCATTTAAAGAAAATATAAGTTGGACTAGACAAATAACCTGGGAGAAGAGAACTTCCAGAAAATGAGTTGTTTAATTTGCAACATGGATATGCTTCAGATGTCTATATGAGGGATATTGCTCAAAAAGAAGTAACAACTGAAAGAAGAGTATCTCAAAGAAAATCTTTTACAAGTGTTCTGTCAAGAATCAAAATCAATATATGTTTTGACAGCTCCGTTAACCAACTAAAAATACATATGTGTGTGTGGTGTGGTGTGCAAACACACACTTGCCCCAACACATACAATTTGAAGTTAAGGCTGCCCCTTTGCCTCCATTCAACCTCCACGAACAGCAAGTCTGTCCCCTACAAAGACAGATTCATATAACTCATGTCAAAAGTAAAGAAAGAACAGTTAAGTCTCTTGTCCTGGCTTACCCCATGTGGCTGCTTTGCCCCTGTAGCTATAATTGTGTCTCTGGATAATTCCACTACCCTTTTCCCAGAACAAAAACGACATGAAGGAATTTCTTCAAAATCCTTGCAACAACTTCCTGGGATAGGTGGTGTTAAAGGATAGACTCATGCAGAGGTGAATGAGTTGAAGTGGAGTAAAAGGTGGCCCACGCAACTTACCACGCAGATTGGGCTGCCTGTAACTCTAGGGTTGCAGGTCAGCCAAGAGTTTGTTCTCTGCACCTGCATATTACCCCCTTCTCTGCACATTCCCCCCTTCTCTCTCCATTCCCAAACTCCAGCAGGCAGAAGTGGGCCCAAGTAGGAACTACCTTGCCAGTCAGGATTTGAGCTCGGACTGTGCGGCTGACCAGTGCCTCCACATCTTGCCGCGCTTCCTCCTTTTGCACCGCTGTGGGAGTATTGAAGGCAATCTTCACCATGGTGAATCTTCGGGCTGCGCGGTAAGGCGCAGCTCGAATCAGTATCCTGGGCTGCAGGTTGGAAGAGGAAGGGATCGCGCTTGCTCAGGCAGCACTTACTTTGCCCCAGTCTTCCACAAGCTGTGGCTGTGAGCTCAGATCTTGGGATACTTATGACGCAGTCCCGGGCTGAGTGGGAGGGCGTGGGAGGGGCTTGAGAGATGCTGAGGGAGGAGCTGGAGGGGCCCAAGCGCTGCAGTGGAGGCGAATGGGGATGGGAAGCTGCTGGTTAGGAAGAGAGGGGAACTGGATCTGATGGCCTGCTTAGGGTACACTAGCCTCAGCTGAACCTCAGGCATGTTCCTACTGCCTTCTGCACCTTCAAATAAGGGCAAGGCAGGAAGGAAGCCTGCCTGTCGTGTCTTTCTGCTTCTGTCTGGACCACAATAGCCCCTGACTTTGACTCTGTTTTCTTGTGCCTGGCCTCCCGCGGGGCCCAGGACTGTAACTTGGCTCCAACCCAAGGTTTCTCAGTTTTGCAACCCACCCAGGCCAGAAAGCACAGTTCTCTGAGTGTTCAACACCTTTACAACATCTTCCGTTTAAAGAACACCTAGAAGTTATTTTGCAGTTGTTTGTTTCATTCGCCCAACTTTGTTTTTTTTTTTTTCCATGCTTTTTGTTTTCTTTTATAATTTTGATTTTCCAAAGAAAAGTAATGAGGAAGTTAAATGAGGAAGATGGGCTTTTGTCTCCCTAACTCCTTAATTTGCAGACAGGACGTGATGCGATACAGAGAAGGGAGGGTGTAAATCTCATTCCTAATGAATCCCTGAAATAACCCAGATCTTTTCATTCTCCCTGATCCAGATAGCCAGAGTAAAGACTCAGCCCAGAGCCTGTTTCTTTTCAACCACTAGCAGTGTAAGCAGCAGGAAAAAGCAGGGGTGTGTGCACTTATATGCTTAAAGAGGGAAGGTATGTTAGTATTTAGATAAAAATCCCATGCACTCAACCAGTATTAAATCCAGTGAGGTTTATTGAAATGAAGATGGAGAGAGAGAGAGAGAGAGAGAGAGAGAGAGAGAGAGAGAAGGGGAATGGCTGACTGGTCACTATATAGCTGGCCCAAATGATGCCATAGGATGCAGGTACTGACATAGGACGTTGTCAGGACCCTAAAGGTCCCTAAGGGAAGGCCAGTAAAATTGCATGAACAACATAACAGGGGATAGACAATTTAACCAGATGCTGGTGTCGCTCTTGTAGAAAGAAATAACTTATCAGGCTTACAAAGCCTTGGGAACATGGATATACATCTAGTAGAGTTTAGCTGTTTTTTTTTTCAGTTGGCTCTCCTAAACTGGTGACATAAAGAACTTAACTAGTGAAATTCAAGCTGTGGTGGTTAGTGATTTTTTTAGAGTTGGTGGTAGAGTTTATATATAGTCTTGCTACATAAAACAGAACAAAGGTCTGTTGTATGAAGGGAGCAATACAAAACAAAGGCCCAAAAAAGCAAAACAGTTTTACTAGAGAATTCACCACCTACTCATCAGCTTCACTGAACAGACTTGAATATGGTGAGTTGCTTCCCTTCTGTACAAGAAATTCTGACTTGGAGTCTTTCCCGTGGAGATTGTTTTGCCTCTAAAGCCACCCCCTGTCTTGACTGTAGGGGCTTTGCAAAGACAGAGTTCATATTCTCTGATAGGTCACAGATGGGAAGGTGGATGGAAGGGAACAGTGAGGAGCCTGTGCCTTGTACAGGATCAGGACCTCATAAGCAGGATGTTAGAGTTTACTTAGAAACACTGGCATTTTATGCTCTTTCACTGTTTACCTAAATCTGGCTATTATAATTCAACATTTGTCAGGCAACTTCTAGGTTAGGCATAGAAAATCCTCAATTTTCCCTGTGTGTTTCTCTTTCCAGTTGCCCTCTGTTAGGAATCACCTTTATGTCCACTTAGTTAGGATCTGTACTATCCTGACCCACAACACCTGCATAACTGAACACATACTTATTTCTATACAATTATCTACCAAAAGCAAGCTGCTGGATCAGATAAAAGCATACTAGTTCACTATTATCTTTCCTGAAATGTGGTAAGACAGGAGGAGCAGGAATTTTTTCCATCTGCTCAGAGAAGAGACACAAACTCTGATAGCTACCAAAGGGAACATTTGGTCACTTGCCTGGAATGTAGCATTAGGCAATCTACCTGGTCTCCTCAGGCATCACTTTCCTCCTCGGTATTATGTTGTTGAGGGTCTTGTATGAGAATGCAGGTATCCATTTTTTATTATTCAGAAAAGAAAAACGAAATAACTTGGTTGGTTACCCTAGAATCCCACTTGAGTGTGTGGCACATTCGTATTTTCAAGCTTATAGAACTTGTTTATTTTTGAACATGCTTATATTTGGACTTTTTTTTTTTAACCTAAAAATCTTTCAGCTTTGATGACTTTTAAGCAACCTTACCGTCTAGATATAGGTCTTCCTGGACAAGGTTAACCTCCTAAGCATAGTCATATATATTGACATGACTTCTTTTGAATGATTTAGATACCATCTCTTATTCGTTAGTACTATGTATGCTCCCTTTTCAGAATGCCATCCACCCCCCAAAGGATCATTGCAGCTGTTGGCAATGTGTAATGCAGATATAGTGTCCATTTGTCAGATACTGCTATTACTTTCTCCCGCCTCCACTGTTTATGTATCTCTTTCTCTTCTCCCTGCTGTGTATATGCATATATGCACCCGTGTGTATGTATATGGGGTAGGGAATTGCTGTGTATGTTTTGAAATCATATTTTAGCATAACATCCTATGTCAATAACCATTTCTCCATTTCAAGAAGTTGTTCCTGTATTTTTAAATTTTTCAAAATATTCGCTACAACTTGCTCTTTGAGTTGAAACACCAGTAAATACATTTCTATCTACTAAAAGTGGTTTGCATTGACTAAGATCTCTCTTGAGTTGTCTCCCTCATTGAAGAAGCTTCTTGTTTCTTAGCATCAATTTCTAAACTTTCAAGTCTTTGGAAACTAGGGGATCAGGCTGCCATGCTGCCTCCAGCTCCCATTGTTAGTCAGGTCTGAATGCACACTATTCAAGTTTACAAATGAGTTTCCTCTTCACACATACCAAATGATGAGTAAATTAACCCAACTCGGGTGGAATGGAACATGGTACGCAATTGGATGTCAAGTAACAATGTCAACTTTCTTTGAATCATCCCCTGAAGTTACTACACATCCAGATACTACGCTGAAGTTATTAGAGACATCTGTGATATAATTCCACTCATCTCATTTATTCTTTTCATACAAGATTAACTGAGGTTTTAGTATACATCCTTCACTGTGATTATGATGGGAATATGAGAATGAGCAAAATGAATATGACTTCTCCTTGGAAAAGTATACTCTCAATGCGAAGATTACTATAATACATGTGTCCTGGGTCCTTCAGTATTTGTGGCATAGAAAGACATAACAACTTTATTAAGTATATAGGAAGACACAGAGAGTCTACAAATCAGTGGAGTAATTCCACATGTAGCCAATGTTATTGTGATTGCACTAATGCCTAGCATAAGTGCAATGGTTTCATATTTAGAATCTTAAGACAATTAATTTAACAGGTTATGAATTGGGAAACCAGTTAGGAGGCATTCTTATATATTCCAGGTGAGAGACAGTCAATAATGTTGAAGATTGATATCTCAAAAGTTAAACAGGAATTTTAGAGAAATTCAGGAGCCATTTAAAATACCCAGTACTGGAACAAGACATATGAAGGAAAAAAAATAATAAGAAAAGTGATTTTACTTTTGTTTTCGAATGATATGAATTCGTAGACTGATGGCACCCTTGACAATAAGAAGAAACATTATTGAGCACACTTAAATTGAGTGTATTCTCTGCTAAAGCCTTTAATGTTTTGTTTTCTTGTTCTTTACTATTCTATGGAGGAAAAGCTGATTTGGATTCATAGTTTCAAAAGTTATAATCCATAGCTGGCTGGTTTTCCTGTGTCTGAGGCAGGAAATCATGGCCATTGATTGTGGTGACATAGAGCTGCTCATCTCATGGAAATTACAAAGCAGAGCTACAGATGGGCCAGGGATAAGATAAAGTCACCGAAGTGCCTATTGTTATACTTCATCCTACTAAGGCCTACCTCCTAACGTGTCTATCACCTCCCAATAACACCATCATTTTTTGAGTTCTTCCAATGATGAACTCTCTGATTAGCCTCTATGATCCAATTACCTTTCAATGATAGGATTCACTGTCTGAGGACCCAGTTAGCAAATTGTGAACCTGTTGAGGGAACACATTAACTCCCATTTCATTGATAAGAAAACTGAAATTTTAGAGGTAAGTTTCCCGAGCCAAATTCTAACTTAGGTGGACTGATTCCATATTTTATAATGTTAATCACTCTTTCTTGTTCCCACTAAAGGAAATGAGATGATCAGGTGGAGAAATTAAAGAAGGGAGCTGGTTGAAAGAAAGGAAAATAAAACATTTACTAGTTCAGCAAAGGGCAAGTTGCCTGCTCATATTGTAAAAATAGATTTCTGCTTAGTATTTTATTCAGTGCTAACTACATTTGGAGCCTTTTAAAAACTTTCCTGGCCTCCCCATGACTGACTATAGGCTGCTCATCTTCAAGTGCATTGCTTCTACATTCTGCAGTTGCTTATGTCAGCAGAGAAGCAGCAAAAGGCATAGCTCACCAGCTATCTATTTCTGGGAATAACCCTGGGAGCTTAGTTTAGCTTTCAAGGAGCCATGCTATTTTTCTTTTTAGATCTACAATTTTCTTGTACGTGTAGCTAAATCATAGGAGCAGGGCTAGGGCCCTTCACTCAAGGTAACAAAGGCAACTTGCTTTCATAAATAGATTCTTGTTTCTCCACTCCATTTATGGTCTTCTCTGTAAGCTAGGGAGCTCTGATAATAGGAAGATATGCTAGGCTGGAGGTACATGCTTGAAATCCCAGAATTTAGGGGTGGAGTCAAGGGTATCTGAAGTTCAAAGCCAGCTTTGGCTACATAGCAAGTCCAGGCCAGCCTGGAACACTTAGACATTGCTTTTAAAAGAGGAGGAGGGGAGGGTATACGACATTTCCATAAATAAGAGTAGTTTCAATCATCTTTTCACAAAGAAATGGCCATATTCTTGAAGGTAATCCCTACTTAATTCATGAAAACCACTTTTTATTTTTCTTAGTTTGTGCTAGTGAAAACCTAAGTTTGCTCCTTTGGTGTCCTTTTTGCTAAACTGTGTAAGAACTATAAACTCATTGCAAACTATCTTGGGGAAATTTTTAAATGTAGTCTTGAATCCGTATCTGTGTGTGCTTTATCTGATCAAACAGAAATTCTAGTCTTGAGTAATGCAGTTGAGAAGCTTAAGTCTCAGCCCAGGAATGCTTTTGAGAATATCCAGTTGTTTCTGTTGCTCCATAATACATCACCAAGAGGCACTGAGAAGCATTTGTGATTCAGAGTTTTGATCCCACACAAATGAAGCATAAGCAGTTGCATATTATTACTGAACCAAATGTTACTTTGGCACTTATGTTTAGTTTTGTTGTTAGTTCTACATATTATGTCCTTACTTTATAGTTTTGTCTTAAAAAACTTAAAGTGCCAAATTGTTTTAAATTGAATGATTCACTTTGGTTCCTCGTCAAATGCAGTTTTCACCTTTTCAAAACTAAAATTTAACTGAAATTCACTCAATATATCCATGTACAAATCTCTTCAAATATTCCAAAATACAATTCTGTTTTGATAAGGAAGTCAAAAGAGCATGCTTAACAAAAAAGTATTGTTTTTCTTCAAGTGCACAGCATATGTTTCACATATCAAGTCTGACGATGATTACAATATCCTGCTTGAGATTTTTGTAATTCAAATTCAAGGTTCACAACTAGTTCTGTTTACACATCAGAATGGTTGTAATGTTTCTGTGCAAGCACAAATGGAATATCTTACATAAAAGAACACTGTAGTGTGTGTCATATTCTCAAGTAGTTTTCACCAAAATATCAACTTCGTGACTTTCACGTTAGTGAAATTATCTTTTCAGAACTTTTTCTTTTCTTTTTTTTTTTTTTTGAAGTGTAAGGTTGTAAGCCATCAACCCTAATAAGAAAAATTCTACAGAAAAAATATTGTCCACATAGAACGGGATGGAAGGATTTTTATTATGTGTATGCTGAAGTTACTACAAAATAAGTGGCAAGTTAAAATAATGAATTCTAGAAATGGAGCTAGCCATTTTTATTATACAACCATGCAACTATGAGCATTCATTCTAAATCAGAACGTTTGCTTTCTCACTGTTATACTATCCCTTGACCTTTAACATTTAAAGACAACTTCTAATTACTTGGATTATGAAATGCTTACCTCTCAAACTCCTGTAAAAATTTCAAGACAGCTAAGGGATAGCTCATTTTGACATAATATTAGTGTCTCTTGCAGCATTATTTTTGAGTATAAGCAAGCATTTAATGTAGTCACATTAGTATATTACTTGTGTTTATGTAAGATCTTGAGAATAAAACAAGAGATGCCAAGAACTGTTATCGAACCTCACCAAAGTGTAGACAGGTTAAAAAATTTATGTCTGTGTAGAAATATCCCATATTATCATCTCATTCAGGAAACAATTATAAAGAATTATAAATTGTGATATAAAATTTTATGGTAATATAATGATGACTGAAAAATAGTCAACAGATATTATGATATATGCTGATATTTTAAGAGTATAATAACAAATTTTAGAAAGAGACAGCTTTATCTTGCTTAAAGTTTCAGTCCATACTCACTTGGCCCTATGGTTTTGTACCTTATTAGGAACTGAAAGAGGACTGCCATTGCAGAGGAAGCTGATTCAGAGAGAGAGATAGAAGGGGATGGACAGAGATATAGAGAGAGATCTCATTCTAATAATCTCTCTAAGGACATGATCCAAGGAACTCCATTCTTTTCAATCCACCTCACTTCAGAATGAGTCCCTTACTTCCCAACACTGCAATAGGTTGCATACTAAGTCCTGACAACACCATTGGCCTTTGGGATGCATTTGAGATCTAGGCTGTAGTATCCGGTGAATCAATTAAGTACAGAAATTGTTTTCACTGTCTCTAACCTTCTTTCCCCTGACTGCTTCTGTCTTTTTTTATATGTCTCTCTCTTTCTATTACTCTGTCTGCGTGTACATGTCTGTGTCTGTGTTTGTTTCAGTGAACATATTTCCGTGTTTTTTTTTTCCTAAGTCACACTGCTGTCATGAACATCCAAACTAGTTTTAATTGGAAACTTACGAAGCACATTCATTTCACATTTCACTTTGTGTATTAATAGTAAATAACATATGATATAAAGTCTTTTTATTGTATAATTTACATTAGACTAGAGTAATATTGACACAGCTCTTAGTATCAGCTTAATTTTTGTGGTCGCTATAAGAAAGTGTATCTCTGGAGTTTGTAATTTGGGCTTGCCTAGTGGTCGACAGAGAAACTTTTTAAAGAAACAAATTGAGGTCACACTGCTTCCATAGGGATTACAATAATTATAGAATTTACTTTTGTCATGAAAAAAAATGGCTTAGGTTTGAATGACAATACAATTTAAGTGTTGTTTTGTGCTATAGTTAATTTATACATATCACTTTTACCTTTATCAGTTTATATATAACTCACCTTTGAATGTTTCCAGCTTTTGGATCATTGTTTATTACAATAAAGAGAGAATAAAATTTATTGGTTGAATTTAAATACTTACTGATGATTGTTTTTCTCTAAAGAGAGAGAAGAAATAAATGTGACTTGGAGAGGAATTACATTGCCTACATTGTATTATTCCTTATTCCACTGAGCTTCTTGTATATATGCATAGTTCTACACTATATAAAACTACAGAAATATGAAATAGAGAATAGCTGTATTAAAATTATTTAAACACATTTACAATAGTCACACTAAATTCCATCTTTATAGAATGGCATTAGACTGGGAATACTCAAATTTCATCCCGTAAATCCTCTGTATCCATTTGGACAAATTTCATCAGCTTCTTTTGGTACGTGGCATATTTAAGTTTCCCAGAAGCTCAGACTTGCCCACAGTCATACAATTAGGATGTGGCAAATTCAGGGTTGTAGCAGAAATCTCTGAACTCCAACACTGAATATTCCAAATGCTACACCGTGCTGTCTCAGGGTATAACAGGTGTCCCCTGCCTTTCATCGCCCGTATCATATACCATTAGTAGCAGTCTGAAAATATGACCTCTAGTGCTTGCCATATGAGGCCTCTATCTCACCAAGGGATTTCATGTAAACCAATATGAAGACCATAAAACTTTCTAAACTAGACCATGAGAAAGATTCCCAGAGAAATCTCACATATGAACATGAAGATATTTTATTTATAGAACAGCATAGGTAGTTAAAACCCAGTAACCAAATCATTATTCTTTGGTTTTCATAGAGTGATAATGTCAGCCTTGTTGGATTTAGCAAGATCAAAGTCAGTCACATAACCCATTGTTCCTTACCTCAATATGAAGTTTTGGATAGTCTAGATTACTGACTATTAACAAAGTTCTGAGGTCTTCAGAAGGTCTCTATTTTCTTACTAAACAATAAAAAACATCACATTTTTATTTGTAAATCAACCATTGACAGAGGGAATAGAATTACTAATATTGGCAAGGTTTATTAGGTCATTTTAAGTCTGAGGAAAAAGTGTATTTTGTGGGATAAACAAATAGTTTCCTGTACTAGAAAGAAGAATGTAAATGGAAAGTAAAAGTTCTCACACCAAAAAAAAGGAAGAAACTAAAGGGAGGAAAAGTGAACAGAGAAAGAGAGACAGGAAGAAAAAAGAAAAAAAAAACATGAGAAAGTTTTGTAAACATTTTCTCTAACAAAATCCCATTGAGCCTTCTCCTTATCAGTAAATCTCCACAGCTCTGGGACATTTAAAACAGAAATCCTCCTCTTACTTTTCTGTTTTAAAACTCTGCAGTTTGTATACAAACACTCTTAGTGCAGTGACAGTGATTGTTTTAATTGAGATAAATTAGCTTTGGCTCAGTCAATTTACAGGCATTTACCACTTCTTTGTTTACAAGGACTTCTATAAATGTGGGTTCACATGGAGGAATGAGGAAATGTAGTTGGATTTGGCCTGAAAAAAATGTCCAGACAAGTTTTCAAATTTAGAGCTAACAAGTTGCAGGCTTCAAGCATTTTTCTCTCAGTTCTCAGCAGTATAGTTAAAATTAATCTGTGCATTATATTTTATATCATTACCTTCACAAGTGCTATTTTCTTAACTTGTTAATAAAAGGCTGTAGTGATACGAAATCTTGACTCTTTTAGTGTGGGTATTTTTTCCTGGAAAGTAGAGAAGATATCATATTTCACTAATCACAACCAGAATACAAACTCAAGGGGCTCATTAAGGCTTTAAATTTAGAATTTATTGAAATTTCTGCTAAAAGTTGCAAACTTTCGACCCATAACATTGATCACAATTTGTATTTGTGTTCAATATTATAACCCAAGAAAGAATTTTTTTTGTTGTTCTTTTTAGTGACTCAAATAAATTAGGTTACTGGAGAGTCTCTTCATTTGCCTAAGAAAAATACAGGGGGAAAAGAGGCTGAGTGACAATTAATAGGGTGGGGACTCATGGCCCTAAGGACTCAAACAATTTCTCTGAGATGGAGATCATCCAGGAACCCAGCATAAAAATATTTCTAGTCCAAACGGGTGGAGTTGAAGCTGAAACAATTACTTTTCCCAGAGATGTAACTATGTGAGTTTTAAAATAGGATCTTTTAACAAGTTGATAATTTGTTTAAAAGAAAAATAAGGGGACACAAGTTCTGCTTTCCATAGCTAAAACCCTGCATTTCAGGGGAGTTTTTCTGTAACCTCATACTATTCTTCTAGTAGGAATTACATTGCATTATACATTTGCTCTTTACATAATACCAAGTATTCCACTAGCAGTGTGAGCTGTATTATAAAATAAGTGATAGGCAGCAATTGTGATATATTATTTCTTATTAAAGAAAATTATACTTTTAGTCTAAGGATGTGCCTCAGTTGGCAAGTGCTTACCTAGTATGCATGTAGCTGTGGGTTTAATCCCCTTATATAAAATTTGACATGGTTTCATGTTCCTGTACTCACAGCACTTGAGAAGTGGAAGGAAGAAGATCAAAAGTTTAAAGTCATCCTCAGCTGCATAGTAAGATGGGGGCCAGATTGGTCTTCATGAAATCCTTTCCCCACAAAAAATTGGGAGAAAAGGAAAGATGAGGTATCTTGTAATATTTTCATAATTTTCTCTTTGCTGAACAAATTTTCTATGTCAGGACTGGTCATTTTGAGATATTCCATTGGACCATAAGGGAATATTCCTTTTGACTTTGAAGCCTCTGCAAAATAAAAAAATAAAATGAGCTTCTTTATAAATAAATAAGAAAAAAAGAAAAAATGAGCTCCTTTACTTTGTGACTCATTTAGAAAAAACACTACTTTTTTTTTTCAGAAAGTTGGTGGCTTTTCCTCTTTTTATATGTTTACCAATAGATCAGCATGCACACATAACTCCATATATCCTGATTATTTGATCAAAATCATTATAAAGTAAAAAGTGTGTCTTTGGGGTTTGTCAATGAAGTAAAATTGCTTTCAAGGCGTAATGATATTCCATTTCGCCTTTATTCTCTTTTTCTTTCTAAACAAATCTAAGAAAAAACCATCTTGTACCCTTCCATTTTTCCTCTGCCACACTTAGCCTGCCTAGTGATTATATAGGATACTTTTCTTGAGTACATAATCCCCATTAAAATCACAGAGGGCCCAAACAGTACTGAGGCCTTACCACTTGTTTACATTTTACATTTTATGTAGTTCTGGGAGTTACGATGAACAGAACTCCATCAGAACTGTGGAGCTCACTACTGCTTTCCTGACCATGATGTGACTTATTTTTGGAGGCACACAGACAGGAATTTGAAACCTGAGCTCTCAGCCCCCATTATTTATATACTGCCCTTTCTATTATGGTAAAAAAGCTAAGCCTGATCAAAATTGTATGGCTTTCTCACTTGTAAAATGTTGCTTGCTTAGCAAGAAGAAATGTTCACTCTCTAGTATGCACTTTTTATTAGAAAATATAATGTAGTCAGTGTGCAGATCACTGATGGAGTACCTCCCTGTCGGCAAGGACCAATCTCGAGCACATTTCAAAAAAGCGAACAAACAGTCTGATAATGTTCTACATCTCTGACATCTTTCTAGTCTTTGTGGATTGACTATCTATCAATATAATTATATAATTTCTATAAAGTGGATGTATCATTTGGAAATTGAGGGGTAGAGTTTCTATTAAAAAAAAATCTAAATCATGAGTTCCATTGGTTCCTGTTGCTCAAAATGAAATTTCTGAAATCGTAAAGACAGGATTATTGTTATTAATGTACTGTTATCTTTTCAGGAAAAGCACGACCAAAATAGCTATGTTTGAAGGATTTTTCTCTTTTGAAAACAAACATAAGAAGAATGGGATTTCATGGGATCAAAATCACAGAGTTGGCAGAGACCTTCAAGGTTGGTTTAGTCCTGTTCTGGCTGTTCAGGAAAAGGATATCATGCCTGAGTTTCCCAATCAGTAAGCAAGTGAAAGAGCCTGGAAGTTCTTTTTTGCTCAGCCTCAACACAGGGCTCTTTCACTCATGTCTGGGCACTTTTTGATTTAGCATCTGTGCCTGCTTCAGCTGTTACAGATAGTAGTCTCTTCCTTCACAAATGTTTTCCACAGATAATCCAAGAAAAATAATGATTGTCACTGCCTTGTAATTTTTAAAAATAAAAATATGATATTTTTTTGTTCCCAACATTTTGCTACAGAATTGTTGATTTTTAAAATTTGAGTTTATTCCCTCAAAGTTCAAGAACAATGGACTTTGGAGTCTGTATTAAGGGTTTTCATTTTATAGTATTGGGTTCCACACAACTGATATCCCTAAGGTCACACATATCAAAATTAAAAAAGTAATAATAATAAATTGAATTAAATAAAAAATTTGTGGAGAGGCTGGCTGGACACATAATATGAACAGGTGCTTGAGATAACCATTGGAATCTGCAGCCTGGCCTTCAGGCTGATCCAGTGTCACAGTAGGATAATTTACCCTCGGTCACAGTAAGCACAGAGCCATTATTATGGAGCAGCCACCTAATATTATCCTCTCCACAGCTATCACAGGCAAACAATCTGGGCTTTTCTTAGTTTTTCCTCTGGCTGGATGCCCTCCATTCGCCCTGCAAGCTCACAGAACCTGTTGTCTTTCAGTCCAGATTGAAGCATCCTGAGAGTATGGTGTTTGTGAGAAAGCAGGCTGGGACATGTCCACGTTGGCCTGAGAGCATGTTGCAAAGCTTTGTTAATGCGTGACATTAACTGAGCACAATAAATTAGGGCTATTAATTCACAGTTGTTCCTTGTACATTCACTCGTTGTCTGTGTATCTACAGATTGATTTGCAACAGCAATTTACACATGAATAAACAATTTGATTTACATATTTCAATTTTCATGCCTGATCCATAAAAAAAGTTTTATAAATCATCATGTCACTCTCTTTAAATGCCCTGTGGTCATATTTTTTAAAGGTCTAAAGACAAGAGGCCCCAGCATATTGAATGGAAAGACTATAAAAAAGCTTCAGAACATTTGACATAAAACTGATATATTATGTGATAATGTTTTTAGTAGAAACCAAGACCTCATTCTTCATGAAAGACACTCTTTGGCTAAGGTCCATGCTGTTTGCTGAGGAAACTGTCACCTCTAGTCACATTGCATATTACCACTCCCAGTAAGAGTGGAAGGGAACTGTGAAAGAAGCTGCTGTAAATAAATAAATTTTATGGGAAAAAAAAATCAAGCAGTAAAACCTTTAGTCAGAGGCCCTCTTCTGGTTTGGGTTTTGTTTACTACAAAATAAAGAAGTGAACCTGTGAGTTTAATGCTTTTATGCTACAGCTTATATCTCCTTCTTGACGCTAAACTTTCTTTTTTATTTTTATTTATTTTTTTAAATTTTATTAATTACACTTTATTAACTTTGTATCCCCCATAAGCCCCTCCCTCCTCCCCTCCCGATCCCACCCTCCCCTCCCCCTTCTTCACGATTGCCCCTCCCCAAGTCCACTGATAAGGGAAGTCCTCCTCTCCTTCCTTCTGATCTTAGTCTATCAGATCTCATCAGGAGTGGCTGCATTATCATCTTCTGTGGCCTGGTAAGGAGGTGATCAAAGAGCAGGCCAAGCAGATTATGTCAGAGTCAATCCCTTTTCCCATTACTATGGAACCCACTTGGACACTAAACTGCCATGGACTACATCTGTGCAGGGGTTCTAGGTTATCTCCATGCATGTTCCTTGGTTGGAATATGAGTCCCTGGGGAGACCCCTGTGTTCAAATTTTCTGGTTCTGTTGCTCTCCTTGTGGGGTTCCTGTCCTCTCCAGATCTTACTATTTCCCACTTCTTACATAAGATTCCATGCACCCTGCCCAACCATTGGCCATAAGTCTCAGAGTCTGCTTTGATAGTCTGCAGGGCTATAATTGCTACATGTGCCAGAGTTCAGCTTATAGTTGATAGACACTAAATATTGCTAGAAATAACAATATTTTGATTAGTATAGTGACTGGTTTTGTCCCACTGTAGTGGGTTTCTAACTATTTAAAAAGACATTGTGAAAGTCTTCAGAGGGGAAATAATATGGTAAAAAAAAAGTACAATTTAAAATCATCTGAACTGAAAATAAAAGCCAACAACATTCAGCATTTGTGTTGAATTGAAGGAAGAAATATTTAAAAAAATCAAACAATGCCTTCCCTTTTCCTCACCCCATGTCTAATCAGTCACCATGTTTTGCCAAGTCTTCTCAGACAATATTTTTTTGCATCTATTTCTTTCCATTTGCTACAATGCCACAGTCACTGCCGCCTTCTTTTAGCTCACCCTTGGTTTACTTTTAAAACCACTGGCGTATTCTCTCTGCTTGCTTTTGTCCATCTTTAGCTACCATATCATTCTGCTGGAAATGCAACTTTCTTCAAAGAATAAGAAAATTATGTGTAAAACATCTTTCCATTGCTTCTTGAAACAAAATAGAACTCTTTTGCTTTAAAATTAAATTTCGTGGGCCTCCAACATCCTTTCTCATTTAACTTTCACAACTCTTTCCCTCTCCCTCTGCATCTTCTAGTTAAAATTTTCAAAATAAATGAATGAAGAATCTTTGGTAAAATTGTGAGGTAAGAACAAGTTTGTTTCTTAACACTTCCATAAGAACAACTTCTTTTTAAAAATTATTTTCTACTCACTTTCTCTGCCTTGAAAAAATTTGTTATTCGGATCCCCTATACAGCTAAGCCCCACATTTGGGACCTCAAGGCTGCCAGGGTATCCTTTTCACTCTTTCTCAATAGAAAGGATCTAGCAGCTGTTGTCCATAGAGCTGGCTCAACGGAATCACTCACTATTTTCTGTAGAGAATGTGAGGTGGGGACTGGATATCCTGGTCCCTGCTGTGTGCCATGACTATGTTGATGAGCCATAACAAATCAGCCAAACTGCACATTTTTGTCTTGTCTGATTTGGCTACACTCAGATGAAGTTTCTATTTTACTAGGTTCTGTGACCTTTCCCCTTCTGCTGTAGTGTTTTTCTGAAACAAAGGATTTCTTCCACTTGATTATTGTTAGTAATTGAATTAACAGTGAATTCTTTAATATCTACTCCTGTTCCCTGTGGTGACTTATTGTTTGAAGCTCCCTCAAAGGGCTGGTAATTTTCCAGGAAATATTTATAACCCCAGAAAGAGATCATTTACCACAAAAAGATAGATAGTCTATCATTGCCATATTGATAGAAAAGTTCTTAGGAATCCCTTAGTAACTAAACTAAACTATATAGGGCAATGTCACTATATTGAAGAGGTAAGTCCTGCTGGTTTCAAAATCATGATCATTTTACTAAATAAATGTAACAATTTATAACATAGATTATAAAATGCAACCCTTTATCTTGTCATATTAATGCAGCTATCACAGACTGAATATATCAACAGCGAACCTGGATTGTGTTTTTGTTGTTGTTGTTTACTGTAGTTTGGGGCTATTTCTAAGTCAAAGCACGGAAAACAATTTTAAAAATTGTTTACCACTTAAATTTCATTTTATTCATGAGATCTGTTTCTCTTTGAAGTCATCTTGTGCCTTCATCATTTTATCAATCTATGTCAATTAATTTATAAGACTACCTCAAAGCACTTCAACGTCTCAATGTTTCTGGATTAAATGGCTTAAATATAGTGCAGGTTTTCAAAGGGTCGCAACACTGATGGTATCCACTGGTGAGGTAAGATAAAATACAAATAGAATAAATGCATATAGTACTTGGGATTGATGGTCAGATGTTGCAAGTGAGCAGAAAAGTTAAGGATCCATAATTTTATCTCTCCACATTTTGTAACCCCCATGAAGCTTTTGGTAGGCAATTTAGCCTTTGTTTGCCTTGCTAGTACCAGCATTGTTTTCCATATCAAGTGATACAAATGTATACTAAGAATCTTTGTAAGCTAAAAACCTCCATAAAATTAAACTGCTCATTTTCAACAATATATTTGTCAAAATGTCACTGGAATATAAAAGCTTACACACAAATAGTCATAACAGTTTTATTCATAAACATAGTCAAAGATTAAAACTGATTCAGATGTCTATCATCTGATGAATAACTAAACAAAATGTGATACATTTTATTTGAACAAAAGAACATACATAAAAAAAGATTATTAGCCAAAATATGAATGGAATATGTCTACAGGCTTCAATGTGAGTTGAAACTGAATAATATATGAAAGTAGCTAACAACAAATGATCTTATATTATATGTAATACCATTAATGAGTAATATAAATATAAAGAATAAGGGAAATAGAATAAAAAAGTAGAATAATGAGTATCAAAAGGAGAAGTGAAGGAATGATGGAGACTGATTGCTATAAAATGTGGAGTTTCCTTTGAAGAAAATAAAAAATGTTCTGAGATTAGGAAGTAGTAATAGTTTCATAACCTCTTGACTAGACTAAAAGTCACCAAATTATATCCCATTCAGAGCTAAATGTTATTGCACATGGATGAAATCTAAATGTGTACTTCAAAGGCATGCACGGCTAGTTTTTAGCAGAGACATTGAATAACATATCTTATGACTCACAAGGCAAAGAAGATACAATAGAAATGGTTCAAAGAAGCATTCTTTCCTGTTCTGGGTGTGGAAACAGCTACAGTTCTACATTACCTCTTTCAGGCACACCATCATCCACACTGGTAAGACAGGAAGTAGAATTTTAGAATTGTTTCAGAAACAACATGAAGTACATATATATTTGTCCTCCTAATCTCTCTTTCATCCACATTACCTCTGCTCACAGTGATGTGATGGTTTTGATGTCTGCCCTGTCTTGAGCAGATACTGAGACTCATGTAATACAATGAGTTCATTTGTTTCTAATAGCATTTGTCTTTGACTATGATCATCGTTTGAGCATTAGTCTTAGTCACTCATCGTAACCTTTAGTAACTGTTATGTTTATAGTAATTAGAACCATTTGTGAGCATTTGACCTATAGATCACATCAGAAATGTTTTGCTTAGACAGTGAGAAGAATGTGTACTCCGAAAGTATAGTATTATATCCAAGAATAATTATAGAGAAGAACCAAGATTCATTTTGATGTATATAGTATATGCAGTCTGTCATGAGTCTAGATATGTTGTGCTCACAAAAATCAAGTACCTTTCTATTCCTTTTTTATTTTATTATAAATTAAGGTTAAAATTAATTTCCTAAGTATTTAAAATTATATCCCAAAATTGAAAAAGGAACCTACATTCAGCAGCCCATTGTTATACAGGACATGAGTAAAATATTCATTATTCTCAGGAGCATCTACCAGACAGTGAGTTCTTAAGTCACTTACTTGCAATTTCATGTGATAAGGGCAAAATATTAGTCCTATAATGATGAAAAAAATGGTTTATGGACTTACAGTAACAAAACTGTTTCCAATTATCTAGAAAGTCTTCAGTTCTCTACATTCCTTTTGGTAGACTTAGCCACAGGAACATTGGAATACAAATATTATTCCTTGACTTGATTCCAAGAAAAGCAATTGAATCACAAAGTGGAAAGGACAAGAACCAAGAATTGACTGATTTTTTTCCCCTCCGGGATATAGTCAACTTATTCAGATAGCACATATCTACTTTTGTAAAGCCTGTGATACATTTTATGAGGAGAATGACACTTTATGAACTCATCAATCGACTTTAAAAAACATTAGCGACTTTCCTAGTTCTAGTTTGCTTCTATTGTTTCCTAGCCATTCAAAGTTAAAAATTGGGGAAGAGGTCTAGAAAGCAGGCTCAATAGGTAAAGCATTTACCTCTCAAATATGAAGATCTGAATTTGGGCTTTACAGAACCCATGAAAAGGCCATACATGCCTCTAGTTTGGGAGCTCTTAGACCTGCAAGCCTGGGGTAGACAGTAAAATTCCAGTCCATGAGAGACCTATTTCAAGAAAAGATGTATGGCATCTGAGGACTAATACCTGAGGCTTTCCTTTGTTTTCCACACTTACATGTGTGTGAGCATACCCACACAGACACACACACAAAGTTAAATTCATATTATGTTAGATGATTTGTAAATAATGTCATTCTTCCCCCAAATGCTTTTAAAGAAAGATATGGTAACAAGCCTAGCCATCTCATAGAGCTTTACTTTAAATACAACAACCACCAAAAGGCCTCCAAACAGTTGCATGATAATGAGTCAGTTTTATGCTAATGTGATAAGAATGAAGTTTTAAAGAACAGAATGGGGAGAAGAAAGACTCTATGGCATCTTGAGATGAGTCCTTATGAAGGACGAGAGTCACTGTAAAGTTCACATAGTTTAATTTCAAGAGTGATCCCTAAGTCGACATTTTTTAGATGCAACCATCTAAAATCAATAGCTCTTAATGGTTTTACTACTCAGGTACTTTTAATGGCTTTGTGTTGTGAGATAATTAACAAATGTATAGGAATACATGTGAATACATATACATACTTAACAATTTGAGCATATATTTGGCCTGAAATTCAGACTGACAAAAAGCATAGAATCTGTAAATTAATAAAAATTCATGTAACTTTTCAAAATAATTTGTTGAATTGTGGATATGTGTTGTACAACTTATCTAAATTTCAAAACACAGTATCTCTTCTGACACATCACACATATGTATGTATCTATTTTTTCAGTTGTGGGCTGTGTACAGGAAGTAGGTGAGAACATTCAATGAAGGTCTTAAAAGGAAATGACTTACATGCTTGCCTGGCTAAGGCACCTGGAAATTTTAGAAAGCTTGTTGCTAATTTGGTTTGCAGTAAGTATACTTGAACTGTATCTTAAATCTGTCATCTGTTTTTGCAGTCTTCTATACAGAGATAGAGACAGATAACAGAACAAAAGCAAATGCAATATGTAAAGTCAAAAAATGGAAGTATGTGTGAAAGAGCTGTGAAATGTGACTAACTTCAAACATCACTTGTCAAAGACTTTACTTTTAATTACAAAGAGTAGTACCATGCTTGACTAATGCTAGGACATGTTCATTTCAAAAATGTTTAGTGTGACTTAACTTTATGTCTACTCTACTTTATAGAAAATTTGAATCACTGAGTAGATTAAATTTCTCAAAGCAATAATAATCTCATATAGTTTATGAATAAATTTAAAATAAATGAACAGGGAGCCTCACTGAGGGATTAAAACTTCATGTATACTGTACTGAGGAATTAGCATACTTCTGGTTCAGGACATAATGGAACAGAAAGTGCAAAAGGGATATTAGCTCAATTCTGCCTGATAATTACTCTAAACAGATAAATTATATAAAATAATATTAACAAATCAAACTGGATTTTACTCCATAACCCATCTCTCACTGGACTGAAATAAACTATATGTTAATGGTATCTAATAGAACTTGTATCCTATTACTTTTTTTAATTTTTACACTAAATTGACATTTATATATTAGATAATATGCTCACAGTTCTCACTCATGTTTTTATTATATATATATACTTTTATTTTATTTTTTAATTAAATTTTTATTTTTTATATTAATTAAAGTTTATTTACTTTGTATCCCAGCTGTAGCCCCCTCCCTCAAACCCTCCCAATCCCACCCTCCCTTACTCATGTTCTTCCTGCCCCTCTCTAAGTCCACTGATAGAGGAGGTCTTCCTCCCCTTCCATCCTACCCTAGTTTATCAGGTCTCATTAAGACTGGCTGCAATATCCTCCTCTGTAGCCTAGGAAGGCTGCTCCTCCTTCGGGGAGGGGGTGAGGTCAAAGAGCCAGCCAGTGAGTTCATGTCAGAGACAGTCCCTGTTCCCCTTACTAGGGTACCCACTTGGCTACTGAGCTGCCATGAGCTACATCTGAGCAGGTATTCTAGGTTATATCCATGTATGGTCCTTGGTTGGAGTACCAGTCTCAGAAAAGACCCCTGTGCTCAGATATATTTGGTCCTTTTAGAGCTCTGGTCCTCTCCAGGTCTTTCCCTTCTTTCATATGATTCCCTGCACTCTGCCCAAGGTTTGGTTATGAGTCTTGGCATCTGCTTTGATACACTGCTGGGTAGAGTCTTTCAGAGGCCTTCTATGGTAGGCTCCTGTCCTATTGTTTTCTCCTTCTTCTAATGTCCATCCCATTTGTCTTTATGAGTGAGGATTGAGCATCTTACCCACGGTCCTACTTCTTGCTTAGCTTCTTTAGGTGTACAGATTTTAGTATGTTTTTCCTATATTATGTGTCTAATATCAACTTATAAGTGAGTATATACGATTTATTCACTTTGTATCCTGGCTATGGCCCTCTCCCTTGTCTTATTCCAATTTCACTTTCCCTCCCTCTTCTCCCCCTGTGCCCCTCTTTTAGTGCCCTGATAGGGAAAGACTTGCTCACCTTTTACCTGACCCTAGCCTATCAGGTCTCATCAGGACTGGTTGCATCATCTTCTTCTGTGGACTGGCAAGGCTGCACCCCACAGTGGGAGATGATCACTTCACTCATGATTTAACTATAGGGCCCAAATAAACCAAACACTTAGAAATTATTTTTGTTCTTCTTTACCTTTCATATGGTTCGGGAAGCTAGAGTTTTCTACTTGTAGTCAATTTCATATGTCTCTATATCTGTATTTACCAGTTGCCTTAGAAAGAAAATTATCCTTAGATAAAGTTTTTCCTGAAAAATATAAAAGACTATAAAAGGACCATAAAAGAATATCAATAAATCATAAAATTATTAATAACCTTGGTAAACCTGTTTTTAAAAATAAGGATCATATAGAGAAAAAACAGTTAACTGTTTGGAACCCATGAACTCTATCAGACAACTACCCATGCATTAAAAATTTTGGCGAATATATTTGTCCATCACTTTCATTTTAGCTTACACATACTTTGTCATCATAATCAAATTATTAGATGCCAAGTTTTATCAGTCACTTTTAATTTATTATGTATTATGAGTTGTGAATTCTTATGTTCCTAAAAGTTCTTAAATGTTTCCAAATATGAGATTAATATTAACATAGAGATGCTCAACTACATTTCCTTTCTACAATTCTCACTAAAATTAAAGCAAATTACAATATGAACTCTTGTCATAACAGGACTCTTGTAATGAAATCATGGAAATAAATAAGGTGTGGGGCAACTGGTTTTCCGATTTTGTGTACTCCTTTTCTTTGTAAAACTTTAACACATATGGGTAAGTCAGACAAAGGCATATAGGAGAGATTAGTGTTGTATATATATATGTCAAAGAATTGATAATGGTAGAGAACTAGAAACAACTTAGTCTATAGCTACATATTTTTATGGTTTGAATATGATGTTTTATCTGCAGGCTTATGTATTTAAACCTTGTCATTTGTTATTTAGTTTCTAATTTAGGAAGCAGTAAAAACATTGAAAGGACAGTCCTTGATAGAGAAAGTAGTCATTGGGGAAATGTCATGGGAGATGGTATCTTGTCCTGGACCTTTCTTGTATCTCTTGTTTCTGAAATCCATGAAGGGAACAAACCACATTGCTTCACTTCAGGTCCAGAAACATGCAGCCAAATGACCTTGGGCTGAATCTTCTAAAATCATGAGACAAAATGAGACAAAACTTCTTTAAGTTGCTTTACTCAAGCATTTTGACACATTGATATAATTAAAACAGAATAATACAAGGTCTAACAACAAAGACATTCTAGAAATTCTTTGAATTAATAGATGTTGATGGGCCTTCAAATACTGCCTTTATGATGATTCGTTAGAACCCTGCAAGAATGTACATGCTAAAATATGATATATTAAGCATTTTGTTAAAATAAAATCACATTTAATAAGATGAAAAACAATAAAAATAATTTATTAATTATGCCTAAGGCCAATACTTTCTAAAGAGCCAGATTTCACACTAATGTTATTTTTAACTTGGTCCAAATTGTTTTTATTTACTTATGAGCCAATTGTGCCTGTCTATATAGCACAGAAAACAATTTAAAGATAGATAAGATTGTCAAATGTTAATTATAGTTCAACTTTTCTAATTATTGAAATAGTCTGTACACTGTGCATCTTTTTATCTTATCCAAACTATATTTTGAGAGTTGTACAGCATTTCCTCAGCAAACTCCCATGGATTTCTCCATTAGATGATTAAAGATTCTAACCATTGCTTTTTCAAATTGAATGTTTTACTTTCCTTCCTACTCTAGTAGTGCAATGAAGACAAATGATTTTAACTTTGAAAAATATATTTTTAATTTTTATTAATTACAGTTTATTCACTTTGTATCCTCACTGTAGCTCCTTCCCTCCCTTCTTCCAAGTCCCACCCTCCTTCTCCCTTCTCCACCCATGCCCCTCCCCAAGTCCACTGGTAGGAGAAGTCTTCCTCCCTTTCCTTCGGATCCTAGTCAATTAGGTCTCATCAGGAGTGGCTGCATTGTTTTCCTCTGTTGCCTGGTAATGCTGCTCCCCCCTCAGGGGAAGGTGATCAAACATCAGGCCAATCAGTTCATGTGAGAGACAGTTCCTGTTCCCATTACAAGGAACCCACTTGGACACTGAACTACCATGGGAAATATCTTTGCAAGGGTTCTCCCTGTTGGAAGAACAACTCACAGTGGGGGAAACATTAGGTCTGACATCAGGACACCCAGCTAATCCCTGGAAAAGTCCCTGGGTTCCTGCAGTCTCTAAGCTTTAGCTTCCTGCAGCACCTGTGAGCACTGTGCTCACCTTCCACTGATTACCACTTGGGTACTGGGGCACAGAACTGCAATCTTATACCTACAGAAACCTGGAATCCACAGAATCAGGACCCCAGACACTGCTTCAAGGCACAACCTGTCTCTAGCTAAACTGACCAAACCACGGAGCTCCTTGGTTCTTCAGGAAGGCTGTGCCCATCAAATACACTGTAGGAGCAGCAGCAGCAGCTCACTAAATTTAGGGAAGAAACCCAGCTGCAGGGCAGCTGTCTCCAGGACTTCTACTGGTGAGAGGATAGATCCCCTGACTACCAACTAAAAGAGTTATCAACAGGTCCATATACCTGAGGTAAGCAGTGGCAATTCCTGAGAAGCACCATCTATTTGGTCACCATATCCAAAAAGCAAAGGAAGCCTCTACAGAATACTGCCAAGGGGATTCCCCCATCCCAGGATTCCAGCAGGCAGCAGAAACTAACAGCCAACACATGAGACAGCCAGATGGGTAGAGGCCAGTGTAAAAACACAAACAACAAAAGCCAAAGCAATATGGCATCTACAGAACCCAGTAGTTCCAGGGTCAAGTAGCCCTGGACATTATAAAGGAAAGTCAAGAAGATTACCTAACATCATACTTAAAAAGAGGATAATGGAGGAAACAAATAAAATGTGTAAAGAAATAGAGGAACATACAATCAAGAAGTTGTGGCTTTCAAAGAGGAAATAATTAAATCAATGAAAGAAATAAAAGAAACAGGAATGTTCAAACAAACAGGTGAAGGAATTTAAGGAAAATAGTCAAACGGGAAAAGGAAATCAACCAAATGGTAGAAGATCTGAAGACAGAATTGGAAAAAAAAATAAGAAAACACAGAAGAAATCATGGAGAGGAAGAACATAGGGAAGAAATCAGGAACTACAGATGTAAGAATAACCAACAGACTACAAAAGATGCAAGACACAATCTCAGGTGTGAAAGATACAGTGGAAGAAATAGATGTATCCATCAAAGAAAATGTTAAATCTAAAAAATTCCTGACACAGACCATCCAAGAAATCCAAGACAATATGAAAAGACAAAACCTAAGAATAATAGGAATAGAGGGAAAAGAACATTCCCATTTCCAAGGTCCAGAAAATATTTTCAACAAAATCGTAGAAGATAAATTCCCCAATTTAAAGGAGAGGACTATAACCATACAAGAGGCCTCCAAAACACCTAATAAATTAGATCATAAATAAAATCCTCTGGCCACATAATAATCAAAACAGTAAGTATACAGAAAAAAGAAAAAAAATACTAAAAGCTGCAAGGGAAAAAGGCCAAATATAATGGCAAACCCATCAGAATTACACTTGACTTCTCAACAGAGACTATGAAAGCCAGAAGGGCCTGGACAGATGTCATGCAGACCCTAAGAAAACACAGATGTCAGCCAAGACTATTATACCCAGGAAAACTCTCAATCATCATAAATGGAGAAAAAAAGATATTCAATGACAAAAACAAATTTCAACAATACCTACCCACAAATCTAGCCTTACAGAAGATACTAGAAGGAAAAGCACAATCCATGAAAGCTCACTACGCTCAGGAAAACACAGGAAATAAACAAACTCACTACAGCAAAACTAAAAGTAGCCAAGCACACAAACACACTAACACAACCGACATCAAAATAAAAGGAACTAACACACATTGGTCATTAATCTCTCTCAACATCAATCAACTCATATCTCCAATAAAAGACACAGACTAACAAAATGTATGCATAAACAAGACCCAACAATCTGTTGCATACAAGAAACACACCTAGGTCACAAAGATAGACATTACCTGAGAGTAAGGGCTGGAAGACGGTTTTCCAAGCAAATGGACCCAAGAAGCAAGCAGGAGTAGCCATTCTAAATATCTAATAAAATACACTTTCAACCAAAATTAATCAATAGGTATGGGGACTGTCACTTCATACTCATCAAAGAAAAATTCTACCAAGAAGACACCACAATTCTGAACATCTATGCCCCAAATGCAAGAGTATCCACATTGGTAAAAGAAACATTAACAAAACTTAAACCACACACAGATTCCCCATGCATTAATAGTGAGAGGTTTCAATATACCACTCTCAACAAATGACAGGCTAACAAAACAGAAGTTAAACAAATAAACAGTGACTCTAACAGAGGTCATGAATCAAATACACCTAACAGACATCTACAGAATTTGTCACCCTAAAGCAAATGAATTTTTTTCTTTTCAGTACCTCATGGATTATTATCCAAAATAAACCATATAATCTGGAACAAATAAAGCCTCAACAGAAACAAGAAGATTGAAATAATGCCTTGTATCCTGTCAGACAAGCATGGAATAAAGCTGTACCTCAATAACAACAGAAATAGCAAAAAGTCTATATTAACTAAAAGGCAGAGAGAAACTATCCAAATCAACAAAATCAGAAATGAAAAGGGGACATAACAACGGACACTGAGGAAATCAAAACAATCATTAGTTCTTAATTCAAAAGCCTATATGCCACAAAATTTGAAAATCTAAATGAAATGGACAATTTTCTTGATCTATTCCACTTTCCAAAACTGAATAAATACCAGATAAATAAATCAAATAGTCTTATATCACCTAAAGAAATACAGTCATCAAAAGTCTCCCATCCAAAAAAAGCCAAGTACCAGATGGTTTCAGCACAGAATTCTACCAAACATTCAAAAAAAGAGCTAACACTAATATTCTTCAAAGTATTCCACAAAATAGAAACAGAAGGAACCTTACCAAACTCATTCTATGAAGCCACAGTTACCTTACAACCTAAACCACACAAAGACCCAATAAAGAGAATTTAAGACTGATCTCCCTTATGAACATTGATGCAAAAATACTCAAGAAAATACTCTCTAATCCAAGAACACAGCAAAGACATCGTCAACTATAACCAAGAAGAATTCACCCCATGTATGCAGGGGTGGTTCAATATACGACAATCCATCGATGTAATTCATCATATAAACAACATGGAAGAAAAAATTCCTGTGATCTCCTTAGATGCTAAGAAAGCATTTGATAAAATCCAATACTCATATTATATTTAAAGTTCTGAAGAGATATGGACTACAAGACACTTACTTAAACACAGCAAAGGTAATATACAGCAAGCCTATAGCCAACAACAAACTAAAAGGAGAGAAACTTGAATCAATCCCACCGAAATCAGGGACAAGGCAAGGCTGCACACTCTCCCCATATCTCTTCAACATAGTTTAGCGATCCTTGCTAGAGCAATAAGAAATTTAAAGGAGATCAAAGGGACTAATATTGGAAAGGAAGAAGTCAAAATATCACTATTTGCAGATAATATGATAGTATACCTGAGTAATCCGAACAATTCTACAATCCTACAGCTAATAAACAATTTCAGAGAAGTGACTGGATACAAAAGTAACTCAAAAATATCAGTAAACTTCCTGTATACAAAGGACAAATAGGCTGAGAAAGAAATTAGGGAAATAACACTGTTCACAATACCAACAAAGGCCATAAAGTACCTTGATGTGACTCTAACAAACAAGTGAAAGATCTGTTTGAAAAAAAAAATTCAAGTCTTTGTAGAAAGAAAGAGAAGATATCAAAAGATGGAAAGATTTTTCATGCTCATGTCTTGGCAGGATTAACATTGTAAAAATGGCCACCTTAATAAAAAAAATCTACATATTCAATGCAATTCCTTTCAAAATACCAAAACAATTCTTTACAGAACTTGAAATAACAATTCTCAATTTTATATGGAAAAACAAAACCCCAGAATAGTCAAAACAATCCTCTATAATAAAAGATCTTTTGGAGGTATCTCAATCCCTGATATCAAGCTAGAAGACTCAGAAATAAACACATACACTTATGGACACCTGATTTTTTACAAAGGTGCCAAAACCATACAATGAAAAAAAGACAGCATCTTCAACATTGGTACTGGTCTAACTGCATATCTACATGTAGGAAAATGCATATAGATCCATGCTTATCACCCTGCACAAAACGAAAGTCCAAGTGGCCCAAAGACCTCAACCTAAAACCAGATACACTCAATCTGTTAGAAGAAAAAGTGGAGGAGAGCCTTGACCTCATTGGCACAGGAAACAAAGTCCTGAACAGAACACCAACAGCACATGTTCTAAGATTAACAATCAACAATCAAGTACATGGGAACTCCTGAAAATGAAAGCTTCAGTAGAGCATAGGACACTGTCATCAGAACAAAATGACAGCCTACACACTGGGAAAGGATCTTCATCAACTCTATATCTGACAGAAAGCTAATATCCAGAATATATAAAGAACCCAAGAAATTGAAAAGCAAGAAATCAAGTAATCCAATTAAAATATGGGGTGCAGAGCTAAACAGAGTATTCTCAATGGAGGAATACCGAATGGCAGAGAAACACTTAAAGAAATGCTGAATGTCCTTAGTTATCAGGGAAAGGCAAATCAGAATGACTCAGAGATTTTGCCTTACACCAATCAGAATGGCTAGATCAAAAACTCAAGCTGTAGCACATGTTGGAGAGGATTTGAGAAAGGGGAACCCTCCTCCATTGCTGATGGGAATGTAAACTTGTGCAATGATTTTGGAAAGCAATCTGGTGCTTTCTCACAATTAGGAATAGTGCTACCTCAAGATCCTGCTATACCACTCTTACGCATATATCCAAAATATGCTCAACTATATAACAAGGACATTTGATCAACCATGTTCATCGCAGCTCTATTCATAATAGCCAAAATCTGGAAACAACTCATATAGCCCTCCACTGAGGAATGGATACAGAAATTATGGTACATTTACACAATAGAATATTAGTCAGCAATTAAAAACAAGGAAACCATGAAATTTGCAGGCAAGTGTTGGGAACTAGAACAGATCGTTCTAAATGGGGTATCCTAGAAGTAGAAAGACACCTATGGTATATACTCACATATATGTGGATATTAGCCATATAATATAGGATAAACATACTAATATCTATAGTCTTAAAGATGCTATACAGTAAGGAGGACACTAGGGAAGACGCTCAGTCCTCAATCACAAAAGCAAACAGGATAGACATCAGAAGAGAATGAAAAAGGGAACGGGACAGGAGCCTACCACAGAGGACCTCTAAAAGACTCTACCCAGCATAGCATTGAACCAGATGCTGATTTGTAGACAAACTTTGGGTAGAGTGCAGTGAATATTTTGAAAGTAGGGGGAGATAGAAAGACCTGGAAAGGACAGGAGCTTCAGAAGGAGAGCAACAGAACCAGAAAATCTGGGCCCAGTGTTTTTTTTTTTTTTTTTTTTTGTTGCTTTTTGTTTTTTGGGTTTTTTTTTTTTTTGATCCTTATTCTCCAACCAAGGACCATGCATGGAGATAACCTAGAAATAATAATTTTCATTATAGTTTTATCATGTTTTTCTCTTTCTCCAACACCTTCTAGATTCTTCTCACCTTAATACCCACACAAATTTATGTTCTTTTTCTATCTGTATCTTCCAAAAATTAAACAAGAAACAAAACATTAAAAATAAGAAATACTACCATAAAAAAATCTTCTCAATTAAACAAAACAAAAACCCCTAGAAATCAAATAAATAAGCAAATGACCAATTTGCAAAAACAGAATAAATCGAAACAAAAAGTCCTCAAATATATTATTGAGTCCATTTTGTTTTGTCCAACTATCCCTGGCCATGAGGGTCACCCTGAATTATGGTTAATATTGTTAGTATTTATTTAATAATAATACCATGCATGTAACAGATAGTATATGAAAGAAGTTTAATGGATAAAGGTGAAGAAATAGAGAGCAAAAGGGAAGAGACATGGTGAGAGGTGAGAGGAAGGGAGGAGAGTAAGACAGAGGCAAAGTGGTGGGTTGGTTCTTTTATAGCTTGTGCATGTGTAGCTGAACGGTGCCTGCCACACACCTGGTGGGTGACACATGATGACATCATAGGTTACTAGGCAACCCAGAAGCAAACTGTCTACATGCTAACATTCCTCCCTTTTTCTGTAATTTTTAAAAAAAAGAGGATATTGGACTGCTTCTCATGTAAGGCAAGTTAAAGTACATAAATGTAGGTTCATTGGAAGTGACTCTTGTTCACCATGCAAGGGGATAAGAGAGAGAGAGGAAAAATATCTCCAAAATGTTCAGATTACATGGTGAGGAGGAGGAGAAGCCCCTGCCCTGGAAAGCTCAGGGTAGAGCGTGGAGTTGCCAGCCATGCCCAGCAGCAGATAGGAACTGAAGAATACTGAGAGAACCTGGAGTTGTTGGTCCTGAGCCTGAAACACACCATTTTAGCCTTTTGCTGATAATAAATGAATAATAAGTGGATAATGGGTGAAGATATCAGGCATTATTAGCTACTTCCTGCTGACGCTAAGGTGGTGATGGGAAGTCAAAATGCTGAAATGTTGGCCAAGCACATGAAGAGTAGACTGTTTTCATATTTCCCATGGCTGGGAGTGAAAGTGCAGGTCCGGCTTGACATTGTCTATGAGGTCAGACTGGAATACCTATGGTAGCTTTGGCTATGTCTGGGATGTAAGAAACACATGGGTATGACAGGATACTGGAATGTATATATAGGCAAAAGACAAAGTTAAATAGGTTACAGAAAAAATATTTTTAGGTGTACATTAATTTTACTTTTAGGTGTATGTTTGAAACTTTTTGGGAGAACAAACAGAGACAGAAGAGGCTTGAATATAGGAACCTGCATTTACCCGAGGGAACCTCCATTTACCCAATCACTGATATTAATATAAAAGGTTTTGTTTTGGAACTGTCATTTAAGGAAATTGAGGCCAAATTTGGTTGCAAAACTGTGTAAACCTAGAGGCCCTTAAAGTGGGCACTAGGTTTGTGAATCTAAATTTATTTAGACGGCATCTCAGGGGAGAGCATGGGGTATATGGTGGAAGATACGATTCCCATGGGTGAAGAGAGAAAAGTCAGTTCTGCCACTCTTTAAGGCATTCTCAGAAAGTACAGGAGAACCAGAGGTATGAGGGCACAAACTGACAAAGAGGTCATCACGAGCAGTGCCAGGGGCCACAGGGCCGGGAAACCTAGTACTAGGATTTTTCAGAGTGTCCTATGTGCAAGAGGAAAGGAAAAGTTGAGAGACCATGTTGGTGAGAAGAAAAAGATTATTCACCCAAAGGAAGACATCTGTGTGAGGGTTGGTGAGAAGGAGGGGTGGTACCTCCATTCTCCAGTGAAACAGAGAGTCTCTCAGACAAATGGGAAAGTTTATGCCGTCCATGGATGGGAACTCATCAATCTGCCAGTGTTGGGTGTATGTATGGATCAGGCAGCCAGGAAAGAAGAGTCTCAAAACCAGGAAATGGAGGGGAGAATACCACCTGTTGAAATAGACGATAGTTGCAGTACTTATCTGGAGTCCAGTTGACCTGAGAGGGGTATTTGCGTGCATTTTCTGCAGCTTACAAGAATCCCTTTTAAGTTTACAAAGGAGATAAAACTTTAGAGATGTTAGCATTATCATTGTACTTTGCAGTGAAATATATAATATAGAAATGGCAGTAGACACACATCTTTGTGTTAAAAACATAAAAACTCTCTAGGGTGAGCTCTGGAAAGGCAGAAACTTTTCATGACGTAGAAGGGGGCAAAAGCTCACTTGATCTTCACCTTTAGAATGATTAAATATTATGGAAGGGCGGTTTAACCAGTTTTTAATTTTGCATTTGCCAACCTTAAAACACTTTCTTAGACCCTCAAACATTCATAACTTGCATTTGCCAACCTTAAAACACCTTTTTACAACCTCAAACAACATTTCCTTAGAATCTTCATAGCTTAAATTTCTGTATCCTTAGGCCCTTATATCTAGTTATTTATTATGGGACATAGGTGAGATTGCTGTGAACATTTATTGTTCTTTAAATACAGGAATGGTAAAAGGTTACATCTGAGACCTGTTTCTTGAGTCTAGCAAAAACAAACAAACAAACAAAAAAAAAAAAAAAAACAGACTGTGTCTGGACCTAACAGTAAACAGCTCTAGAAGTGAGGCCTGGTCTCCTGGATATGAAGACTGAGAAGGCACCTGAAGCTTCCCAAGACACAAGTTGGCAATACGAACTTGGGATCGACTGAGTATGAGGTTAAAAAAGGCCTTTAGCATTACACTAGGCTCAGTAAGGTTGGTGGAGGTCGCTGAGTCAAGAAGGCATTTGTCCTCCTCCAGGCCAAAGATCTGAAGGCTGGAACATCTGTGGCTCTTGTGCTGGTTGAGCCTCCATGGCTATGCACAGAAGACAAGCCTGCATGGGAGCAGTTTGACTTCCAGAGGCCAGTGTGCCGGCAGGAAGGGCATGAGTTGTTGTGGAAGCTGCTGGACCAGTGTCCTTCCTGGCTGTACTTGAAAGAAGTACCTGGCAGAGTTGACCTTGGCTATAACCCTATGGGGTGAGGCATTACAGACATCTTGTTTTCTTTGTGGAAATTCCTAGAGACTCAGAGCAACAGCTAAGGTCAGGAGCATACTTATTGCAATAGCTGAGTCTTTTGGGGAGGCTCTCTGGCTTTAAAAATCATTTTTACCAAATCCTGTATGGGATGCTCAGGGGCTATCCTCAGCCATTCAGATAAGATGGCAGTGAGACCATGTCTGCATCTGTAGGACTATAAATATATTTTTAGACATGTTAAAGGACTTGATCATCTATAAGATGACTATTAACTTGAACTTATTAACCACTAAATATTAGGACTTTAGGTTTCATCCCTATTAAGTCAGAGCCTTGAAAGTCAAACACAGTCCATTAAAGCAAGAGTATAACAGTTTACTGTATTGTTTTTTAAATTAATTTCTTTTTATTAATTCAAATTTATTTATTTTGTATCCAAGCGGTAGCAACTTCCATCATCCCATCCAATCCCACCCTCCTTCTTTCACCCTCTCATGCCCCTCTCCAAGTCCACTGATAGGGGAGGGCCTCCTCCCCTTCCAACAGACCCTAGCCTATCAGATATCATCAGGACTGGCTGTATTGTCTTCCTCTGTGGTCTGGTAAGTCTGTATACCCTCTAAAGGGGATGTGATCAAAGAGCCAGCCACTGAGTTCATGTCTGAGACAGCCCCTTTTTCCCTTACTAGAGAACCCACTTGGAGACTGAGCTGTCATGGGCTACATCTGTGCATGGCTTCTAGATTATCTCCATGCATGGTCCTTGGTTGGAATATCAGAAAAGACCCCTGTGCCAAGATTTTTTGGTTCTTTCACCTACGCATTTTTCTATCTCCCCCTTCTTTCAAAAGATTCCCTGCGCTCTACCCAAAGTTTGATTTTGAGTCTCATCATCTGCTTTGATACCCTGCTGGGTAGAGTCTTTCAGAGGTCCTCTGTGGTAAGCTCCTGTCCTGTTTTCTCGCTCTTCCGAAGTCCATCAGGTTTGCCTTTCTGAATGATGACTGAGCATCTAACCATGGGTCCTACTTCTTGCTTAGCTTCTTTAGATGTACAGATTTTAGTATGTTTATCCAGTATTATATGGATAATATGCACTTATAAGTGAATATATACCATGTGTGTCTTTCTACTTCTGGGATACCTCACTCAGAATGATCTTTTCTAGTTCCCATCATTTGCTTGCAAATTTCATGATTTCCTTGTTTTTAATTGCTGAGTAGTATTCCATTGTGTTAATGTATCACAATTTTTGCATCCATTCCTCTGTTGAGGGACAACTGGGTTGTTTCCAGATTCTTAGTATTACCAATAAAGTTCCTAAAAATATGATTGAGCCCTTGTTGTATACTTGAACATATTTTGAATATATGCCTAGGAATGGTATAGCTGGATCTTGAGGTATCACTATTCCTAACTTTCTTAGAAAGCACCAGATTGATTTCCAAAGTGGTTGTACAAGTCTATATTCCCAGCAGCAATAGAGGAGGGTTTTCCTTTTTCCACATCCTCTCCAGCAAGTGTTGTCACTTGATATTTTGATCTTAGCCATTCTGATTGGTGCAAGACGAAATCTCAGGGTCGTTCTGATTTGCCTTTCCCTGATGACTAAGGACATTCAGCATTTCTTTAAGTGTTTCTCTGCCATTTTGTATTTCTCTAATGAGAATTCTCTGTTTTGCTCTGGACCTCATATTTTAATTGGATTGCTTGATGTGTTGCTTTTATCTTCTTGATTTCTTTATATATTCTGGACATTAGCCTTCTGTCAGATATAGGGTTGGTGAAGATCCTTTCCCAATCTGTAGGCTGTTGTTTTTTTCTGATAAGTGTCCTATACTTTCTAGAAGCTTCTCAGTTTCATGAGGTTCCACTTATTGATTGTTGCTCTTAGAGCCTGTGCTGTTGGTATTCTGTTCAGGAAATTGTCTCCTGTGCTAATGAGTTCTAGGCTCTTCCCCACTTTTTCTTCTAACCGAATTAGGGTGTCTGGTTTTATGTTGAAGTCTTTGATCCACTTGGACTTTAGTTTTGTGCAGGGTGATAAATATGGATTTATTTTCATTTTTCTGCATGTAAACATCCAGTTGGACCAGCACCATTTGTTGAAGATGCTGTCTTTTTTCCATGTATGGTTTTGGCTTATTTGTCAAAAATCAGGTATCCATAGATGTGTGAGTTTATTTCTGGGTCTTTTTTTTTTCTTTTCCATTCATCCACAATTCTGTTTTTATGCCAGTACCATGCAGTTTTTATTACTATTGCTCTGTAGCACAGCTTGAGATCAGGGATGGAAATATCTGGGTTTTTTTGCTTTTCCATATGTAATTGAGAATTTTTCTTTCAAGGTCTGTAAAGAATTGTGTTGGTATTTTGATAGGAATTGCATTGAATCTATAGATTGCTTTTGGCAGGATGGCCATTTTTACTATGTTAATCCTACTTATCCATGGTCACTGGAGATCTTTTCATCTTCTAATATCCTCTTCAATTTCTTTCTTCAGAGACTTTATTTTTTTTGTTTTTGTTTTGTTTTGTTTTGTTTTGTTTTTGTTTTTGTTTTTGTTTTTCAAACAGGTCTTTCACTTGCTTGGTTAGAGTCACACCAAGGTACTTTATGTTGTTAGTGGCTGTTGTGTAGGGTGTAGTTTTCCTATGTTCTTTTTCTGCCCTTTTGTCTTTTGTATACTGGAGGGCTTCAGATTTTTTTTTGAGTTAATTTTGTATCCAACCAATTTGCTGAATGTGTTTAACAACTGAAGGAGTTCTCTGGTTGAATTTTAGGGGTTACTCATGTATACTATCATATCATCTGCAAACAGTGATACTTTTACTTCTTCCTTTCCAATATTTATCCCCTTGATCTCCTTTAGTTGTCTTATTTCTCTAGCTAGGACTTCAAGTACTATGTTGAAGAGATACAGAGAAAATTGGCAGCCTTGACTTTTCCTTGATTTCAGTGGGTTTGATTTAAGTTTCTCTCCATTTAGGTTGATATTGACTATGGGCTTGCTGTGTATTGTCTTTATTATGTTTAGGTATGTGCCTTATATCCCTGCTCTCTCCAAGACTTTAAGAAAGATTGGGTGTTGGATTTTGTAATTGTTTTTTTTTTTTTGTTGTTGTTGTTGTTGTTTTGTTTTGGCATCTAAGGAGATGATCATGTGGTTTTTCTCTTTCAGTTTGTTTATATGGTGGATTAAATTGATGGATTTTCAAACATTGTACAATTCCTGCATACCAGGGATGGATCCTACTTGGTCATGGTGGATATCTTTTATGTGTTCTTGGATTCTTTTTGAAAGTATTTTATTGAGTATTTTTGCATCAATCCTCATAAGAAAGGTCTGAAGTTCTTGTTTTTGTTTGGACTTTGTGTGGTTTAGGTATCAAGGTGACTGTGGCTTCATAGAATGAGTTTGATAATGTTTTTTCTGCTTCTATTTTGTGGAATAGTTTGAAGAGAATTGGAGTTAGCTCTTCTCTGAAGGTCTGGTAGAATTCTGAGCTGAAACCATCTAGTCCTAGTCTTTTATTTATTTATTTTTTTTGAAGAGGACATTTGATGACAGCTTCTATTTCCTTGGGGGTTATAGGACCACTTAGTCTATTTACCTGATCTTGATTAAAGTTTGGTACATTGGACTTTATCAGGAAAATTGTACATTTCATTTGGATTTTCAAATTTTGAGGCATATAAACTTTTGTAGTAAGACCTAATGATTCTTTTGAATTCCTCAGTGTATGTCATTATGTTCCCCTTTTCGTTTCTGATTTTGTTGATTTGGATAGTTTCTCTCTGCCTTTTAGATAGTTTGGTTAAGGGTTTGTCTATCTTGTTGATTTTCTCAAAGAACCAGATCTTGGTTTCATTGAGTCTTTGAATTGTTCTCTTTGTTTCTAGTTTATTGATGTCAGCCCTGAGCTTGATTATTCCAGCCATCTATTCCTCTTTTGTGTGTCTATTTCTTTTTTTCCCCTATGGCTTTCAGGTGAGCCATTAATTTGCATGTATGAGATGTTTTGATTTTGTGTTAGAAAGCACTTAGTGTTATGAACTTTCCTCTTAGCACTGCTTTCATTGTGTCCCATAAATTTGCATAAGTTGTGCCTCCATTTTCATTGAATTTTAGGAAGTCTCTAATTTCTTTTTCCTTTCGTCCCTGATCAAGCTGTCATAGAGAGTTGTTTAGACTTTTTAGTTTTAATTATAATTTTTATATTAATTACTGATTATTCACTTTGTATCCCAGCTGTAGCCCCTTCCTTCTTTCCCTCCTAATCTTATCCTTCCTCCCTCATCTCCTCCCATTGCCTCTCTCCAAGTCCACTAATAGTTGTATATAGGCTTTTTGTTATTTCTGTTGTTGTTGAGGTCTAGTTTTAGGCCATGGTGGTCTGTTAGGATAGATGGGAATATTTCAATCTTCTTGTATCTGTTGAGGATTGCTTTGTGCCTGACTATATGTTCTGTTTTTGAGAAGATTCCATGAGGTGCTGAAAAGAAGTTATACTTTTTTGAGTTTGAGTGAAAAGTTCTGTAGACATCTATTAGGTCCATTTGATTTAGGACCTCTGTAAGTGTCATTATTTCCCTACTTAGTTTCTGTCTAGATGATCTGTCCGTTGGTGAAAGTGTAGTGTTGAAGTCTCCCACTATTAAGGTGTTGGGATCTGTGTGTGATTTCAGCTTTAATAATGTTTTATTTACAAATGCAGGTGCTCTTTTATTTTCCACATAGATGTTCAGGATTGTGATGTCCTCCTGGTGGATTTTTCATTTGATGAGAATGAAGTGCCCCTTCTCATTTTTTGATTAGTTTTGGTTGAAATTCTATTTTATTAGATATTAGGATAGCTACTCCAGTTTAATTTCTTGGTCCATTTGCTTGAAAAACATTTTTTCTAGCCCTTTACTTTCAGGTACTGTTTATCTTTTTTGCAGAGGTGTGTTTCTTGGATACAGAAGAATGATAACATCATAGGTTACTAGGCAACCCAGAAGCAGGCTGCCTATATGCATATATATATATATATATATATATATATATATATATATATATATTAGATTCTCCAATAGAATCTAGTTATATATCTAATTATATATTAGATTCTCCAATAGAATCTAATATATAATCAGGAATGATCACTAGAAAGCTTCTTGGTTAGGGTGCACTTTGCCTTCTCAGTGCTGGTATCCCATGGCTTAAACCTGTATAGGCCCCTGTGCATGCTGCCACAGTCTGTATAAATTCATATATGCATAAATACCGTTGTGTCTGAAAGACTCTGTTTCATTGGAGTCATCTATTACTTCTGGCTCTTGTAACTTTTCTGCTTCTTCTTCATCATAGCTCCCTGAACCTTGCTTGAGGGGAGGATTTTTTTGAAGATATCCCATTTGGAACTGAGTGCTCCATGAACTAATACTCTTTGCAAAGTGTAGGACAACAGGTTTTACTGGCTTCCTTGGAATGTAAGCACTGCTTGTATTTTATCAGCCACAAATTACATCCCTGATTAAATAATGTAAAAAAAAAAAAGACAACTCTCTTCATTTTTAAAAGAAGTTTTTATTATTTGGAGTAGTAAAAAAAAAAAGCCTGCTTACATGCTTTCTTAAGATATTCACATTCATATCCCCTCTTTACAGTTATTATTTCTGCTAGGGTACTGTGTTAACCTTGAGAGTCAACTTGATTGTATATGTTATCAATTAAGATGCACAACTATGTGAGTGCATTTTATGAAAGGAGAAAGTGAGGGGAAAAGATTATCGCAGCTTATTTCCACATGCCATCATTCATTTACAATGAAAAATGTAATATTTACCATTAAAACGCAATTCTATAACCAATCATATTATTATTACTAATATTATTATCATTGTTATTAATGTGTCCTCTGTATCAATTTATTAAATTCTTTGCATGTAAAAAGCATAAAGAGCAATTGAATAGAGATTACTTCTTTGAGAAGCTTAATACATACACCCAAATGTTCTTAATCTACTTACAAAATAAAATTGTGAATGAACATGTCACTACTTCCAAACACCAGTAGCAAAACTAGTGCAGATTTAATGAGTTTCCAAAGGCAGAAAGGATCACTTTCCTGGAAAAAGGAAGACTCAAGAAGATTTCCAAGAGAAAGTTATCACATAAATTTAGCAACACTTATATTTGGATATGTCTTACCAGAAATAAAAGAATGCTAAAAATTAAGTGTATTTTTTTTCTCTCTCTCTTATTTTACACTTTGAAAAGTTGAGGCTGATGATGAAATTTACTTTTAAAATGTATCTTAGAGACAATTATTTTTTGTGGGGTTTGTAGACAAGGTTTCTCTGTGTAGCCCTGGCGGTCCTTGAACATTATCTTTAGACCAGACTGGCCTTGAACTCACAGAGATTTGCCTCTGCCTCCCAAGTGCAAGAATTGAAAGTAGATGTCGCCACTGTCAGCTGAGATTATTACTTTTAAACAGTGTAACACAAAGTGTTTTTTGAATTGAGGCACTGTGGAACTCCAGATAAAGTGGAACTCTGCCAGATAAATGTGAACTTTTTGGATAGGCAACCCGAGCTCAGTCTATCATTATGGACTCTTTTTACTCAACAGAGTTCTCCTCTGACCATCAGGGTGACCCCAGATTTTGTAAGGAGCACAACATAGCTCTAGGGGCAGATTATAGACTGGACCTTTTCCTGATAAGAAAACTGGTCCAGCAAGCATCTGTGAATTCCTGGAAATGCCTCATCCTGCTAAAGAAATCTTAGTTTTCAGCAGTGACCTTCAATTGTACTTGAAGATTCTCTCTCCCGTTGAATAATTAAGTACTGTGTTCTCCTTCTTGTTTTAGGACCCTGCTGCTGCACGTAAAATGAGACACTATACCGTTACATGTAGAGCAAGCATCCCTGGCACACCTGACCCTGGTGAATCAATTGTATTCACACTTGAAACATCTCCCACTGCCCAAAGGTTTATAAATCCTTGATTTCAAATAAACTGGGTTGTGTATGTGCTGTGTGATACCATCAGTTTTGCACCATGGCAGCCTGAGATTTGTCATTTATACCCTGCCGGCCTTGTCTCACCAGGTCTGCATCTCTAGTCATCACCTCTGCTGTGCTCAGCACAGCAGCTTAACAGAATGCTGTAGCACTTTGGCTTTGGAACACTGGAACTCCCATTGCCATCAGCAATCTCATTCTAAAAGAGCTAACTAACTGTAACACTCCATGGAAAACTTTTACACACCCTGTCCTAGGGCCTGGGCCTTTCCCTAAAGTACTCTAGCCATGTTTCTGAGATGTGAGACCTTTAATCTTGACCCATCTGGAAGACTGGGCTTCCAGCTCAGTATTCAGCCCATTGGAATAGGGCAGCCCCAGTGTCACGCCCAGCAGCAGCAGCAGCAGCAGCAGCAGCAGCAGCACAGAGGAACATCAGGAGACAGCCTCTTCCTGAGAAACATCCCAGGTTCCCATCACCAGACTGAGAATGACAAGGAACAATGTGTTTATCATATAGGCAGTCAGAGATGCTCTTTCTAGCAGCCAATCTACTTGGAAAAGCTTGTCCCATTGAATGATATATGCTAAATCTATAACTATTGACCCTGTGCTCACTTTACATGCTAAGCCAGGAAAGAAAGATAGCAGACTTTTTCTCTTATAGAAAACCATACACTTGTCCAATCACAGTGAATACATTATGTAAATACTTATTTCAATAAGAGTAAATACATTGTATTCAGAGGCCTCTTTTTTATCTCAAACTTTATATTTTATTTACTTTTTACTTTCATTTTTTTCCTTTTACTGAAAATATTTTTTTCACACAATATATCTTAATTACAGTTTCCCCTCCCCTCTAGTCCTCCCAGTTCTTTCCTACATGCCCTCCCATCCAGATCTACTCCCTTTCTGTCTGTCATTAAAAAAGAAAAGGCTGCTAAGAGATAACAGCAAAATCTAACCAAACAAAATATAATAAGATAAAACAAAAACTATGACATTGAAGTTGGACAAGGCAAATCAGCAGAAGGAAAAGAGTCCCAAGAGAAAACATACAAATTAGAGACCCACTTATTCACATACTCAGGAACTCTGTAAAATTACTAAACTGAAAGACATGATATAACATACATAGAAGACCTGGTAAAGCTCCATGCAGGCCCTGTGCTTACTGCTTCAGTCTTTGTGAGTTCATATGAGTTCTGCTCAGTTGATTTAGAGGGACTTGTTCTTCTGGATTCCTCCATTCATTGTCTTTTATACTCTTTATGTCTCCTCTTCCATGGGGTTCCCTAAGCTCTAAGGAGAGGGATTTGATGGAGACATACAATTTAGGGCTGTATTCAAACTTCATACTTTCAACTTAAGTTGTGTTTGTTTGAACTTTATTCATTTTCCCCTCAGAACCAATCTATTATGGATTTAGCACCTGAGACAACACCACAATAACATGGCTCAGCTTTCTGTATTTGAGTAGGCAAATGATTAAAATGATTAAAGCCATTCATGGGAAGAAATTATCTTCTAGCCTATTTGTTCAATAAGAAGTCTATAGTCTCATTGTAAATGAACATGTCACTGCTTACAAATATCAGTTGCAAGACTAGTGTATATATAACAAATGTGTGGGTTTGCTGTGGTAGTGCTGTAAGATTCTCCTAATCTAGTAACAAAATAAATATTTATCCTTAAAACTATAATTTCTATTTTCCTATATATAAATCAAGTTTCTATCATCATGAGTAATACCCAGCATAATTAATTGGTAGTGATAAGAGATTTACTTTGTGGTTGCCAGTTTAAAAGGTCCATGATCACTTGGTCCATCTATTTTAGGGCTATGACAAGGCATTTCTTATGGCGGGAACATATGATATAACAAAATTATTCATCGCAGGGCCATAAAGTAGAATAAAAATAAAGCCTTAAAATGCCACATATGTCATCAAGTGCATATTCTCAACGATATAAAAACCTCAAACTAGTTCCTACTATTTAAAATTTCCAAAGCATCCCAAAAGCAGTTACCTGATGACTGTGCATCCAAAGCATAGGCCTATTTGGGAAAATTTAAGATCTGATCTAGAACATTGTCATCATTATTGAGCTCTGTATCTTTTGATCCTTTGGTAAAGACAGTCAAATTCTTTAATGCTATTCCAGTTTATTTATCCAATTATTGGTGCAAAGGGTAGCTGTGTTTGATGCATGCACATGTGTTTTGTGCAGGTGGATGTGCAAGCCAGAAAAGGATGTCAGCTTTCCTACTGTATCATTCCCTTGCTTTGTTCTCTTGGAACAGCGTCTCTCATTGAACATGGAGGTAGACTAGATTAGCGGCCAGAAAACCCAATTCATCTTCTTGTCTCAGCTGCTCACAGTGTTGCTATTACAGATGCACGCCCGGCACTTTATGTAGGCACTGTGAATCCTGACCTGGGTCCTCTGCTTGTTATCTTACCCACTAAATTATTCCCTAACCTCATTTTTTTACTTATTTTAAAAATTATTATATACATTGTACTTGGTGCTGGTTTATATAAACACATTTTCATATAATTGCATATTAGACATCTAACACATTTTTCTCCATATCCTTTTATTGCTACCTTCACCTCATTAATCTTCTCTGTTCTTCTTGACAGTTTCATAGTAGATAAAGCATATCATTTAGTGCTTGTAACCATTTGTCTCTCATTTATTCTAATTTTATTTACCATTGTTTCTGAATATAAGCTATTTAGTTCAGTGATACCAGTGTATTTTTTTTCATTAAATCATCTTGTAAATGATTTTACTAATTCAGAACTCTCTGCTTAACTGAAAAGCGCGGACATTTCCTGACCATTAGTCCTCATTTTGTGCACTTACTTTCTTCCACTCCATCTCATTTCTGAAATCTCAAAGCATTTACTATGTCTCATGTCTGTGGTAACATAACCTTGCTTGTTCTGTAATTTGTTCTCCTCCAGCTAGTAAAAACCCTCCCCATTAAGAAAGCATGCTGTATTTCTTTCCTAAAGCAAAGTTGCTTACATATAGTTCACACTCTATAAATATTTGTTAAATAAGCAAATGAACAAACTCAATAAAAGAGGCAGCTTTTAACATAAAGGACTTAATATTTCCAAATGCATTAAGCTAGATGTGATAACAAAATTGAGCAGCGCACTTTGAGAGAACATAGATCATAGCTGCATTTCACAAATTAAAAGTGATAGTTTTGGAAAGTAGCTTTTTGCTCTGGCTATCCCTACTGTCTGTATTGATAGTTCTGGTTTAAATTTGTAATAAAATAATTCAGATTTCATATATCATCAGTGTTTCAGTTCATTCTTCTTTATTCTGTCCTTCCTATAAAAGAGATAAGGATTTAAAATACTATTTTAAAAATCATATGTACATATAGAATTTCTCAAATCTGTGGCTCTCACTTCCTACATACAACCCTTACAAAAAGAATCACTGTCAACTTCCATAGTAGGATGGCTGAAGGGTAAAATAAACATTCAACTTTGTTTCCAACTTCATTTACCCAAAGTTGAAAACCATTTTCTTGAGTTTTTATTTGCATAATATTTCAAATGGAACATATTTCACTTGGGAAATATCTGCTTTTTAGAGTTGTTGAAACATTTTTCCATTTTGAAGTTCTGTTTTGCTTGGTTGTCCCTGCCCCCTTTTCTATTAATATTTTCTCTTTCTGAAGTTGTAGCAAATAATTCAGAGGCCTAAATGTAATGCTCCGTGAATATATGAGAAATAGGTTTTGTTTTGTATATTTAACATTAAATTGTTTGTTATTTCTATTTAAACATCACAGTTTTGCTTGATTCTGTAATATGTGTGTGTGTGAGAGAGAGAAGGTATGGTACACAATGGATTAGGTGTTTATTCTATTTTCTGAGCTGAAAGTTATTAAAAACATTTTATAAGACATTTCATGAATTAATAAAACTGCACTGTGCGAGAATGTGAACACTGACACAAAGAAAATGACCTCCTTAGTTCCCTTAAGACCCCATTTTTAACAAAAGGTGCTCCTGTTTGCTTTTAAATATCTTCCCTGTACAGTGACAGTTACAGGCATGTTCATTATTATTATTATTATTATTATTATTATTATTATTATTATTATTAT
>NW_026585687.1:4567961-4650451 GCF_907164565.1 Psammomys obesus
ATTATTATTATTATTATTATTATTATTATTATTATTATTATTATTATTATTTCATCCAACAAATTCAAGAGGACTAAGCTTTTTCAGAAAACAACAAAACTGTTTTCTAAGCTCCAAATTCAAGGAAGAATATGGAATGACTTAATATTTAGCCAACGCTAATGTTCGGTGAAATTGTGTTTTATAAAATAAATACACACCAGTGGTGAAATAAATCACCTTTCAAACAGTTTAAAAACAACTGTAAAAAAATTTAATCAAAGAACTTTTATAAATTTTTCGTGTATTTGGTCTCCTCGCGTCCCCTTGTGGTCAAAACAGGAAAAACACTGAAAGCTTTTGAGAAATTAAAATGGCTTACTTTATAGTGTATTTTACTCTGTTCTTTTAAATTTTCTTCATTTACTTTGTAAATGGATAATATAATACATAATTATGATGTAATTTTAAAATCATGCTTTTCCTCAGATATAAATTCTAAAATTTTGCATTCTTTCAATATTATAAAGAAAAATAATTATAGCAGTAGTAATCCACAATAAATTATGACATGAAAAATATCAAGAAAGTCAGTAAGACAAATTGTTATGCTCCTTCCCTTTTCTTGGTAAATCTCATGAAAATTGGAATAATTACAACATATGCAAGGAGATCTCAGGGCACCATGCCCAAGATTACAGAACAGTTACACTTCCCAAGCTTGCTTCAAGAGTACTTGTGAAGACTTGACTAAATCTTTGTGTGCATCAGTGGAGCAGAAATTAAGGATAGGAAGAAAGGCTAGATGTATACGCACAAAAAATAATGGATATGATGTTAGTTATATAAACTGAGGCAACGGGTCTCATGAAAATTACTCTTTCAGTGTTATTTACTGTAGAATCCTCTGTTGAGCCATATGTAGAAATATGTTCTCTGTCAAACCACAGTCATGAGGAATTCACAGTAAGTTAACATATAAAAATCTGGGAGTGCATAGCCAGTGAATCCTACCTTATTGTTACTGCATTTAACAAATAATATCAACAATAATCACTGTATAGTTTGTTTATTATTATGAATAATATTTTTATATTAATTACAGTTTATTTACTTTGTATCATAGCTGTAGCCCCCTCTCTCATTCCCTCCCAACTCCACTCTTCCTCCCTCATCTCCTTCCTGCCCCTCTCTAAGTCCACTGATGGAGGAGGTTCTCCTCCCCTTCCATCTGATCCTAGCTTATCAGGTTTCTTCAGGACTGGCTACAATGTCCTCCTTTGTGGCCTAGCAAGGGGTGGGTGGAGGAGTCAAAGAACCAACCATTGAGTTCATGTCAGAGACAGTCCTTGTTCCCCTTACTAGGGTACCCACTTGGATACTGAGCTGCCATGAGTTACGTCTGAGCAGGTATTCTAGGTTATATCCATGTATGGACCTTGGTTGGAGGAACAGTCACTGTATAGTTTCTATTTTAGGAAATAATTAATGATTATCCAGTTACCCTTTTCATATGAAATAGTGTGTTTCAAACATGGATCCCTGATGAGATTTCCAACAACTTATAGAGAAAAATACCCTTCCTTTCAGTAACAGAATTAGTTTGCAGAAAGATTTGTCCCATGCTTTATTTTTAAAGATGTAGTGCCTCACAGTCTTAATGTTCACACAAAAATACATTACATATTCTCTATAAATGAATGCTGAGATTAGCTAGTATGTGTCTGTTATATGTTAATTATCTAAATTATATCACATTGTGATTAACATATGCATATTTGTGTGTTCATATATAGGTTGCATTGAACACTAACTATAAATTTAGAGGTTTTCTTTACATAATGTGCAACTGTTATATACAGCTATCTTAAAATTATTGTGGTTTGACTTATTTGAAAGTGATAGATATTCCACTGGTACCACATTTCAAATATTGTTCTTTCCTTGGTACACATAACAGAAAATATTCATGTCAACTGAGGAGGCTACCTTCTAGCCAGGCAGGATTTACAGTGGTGGGAAGGGAACACCAAGCCACCTACAAAACCTTTGACCCACAATTTAACCTGCCTACAAGATATGAAGAGAATAAAGATGAGTAGAGACTGAAAGTATATCCAGCCAATGCCTGGACCAACCTGATACCCACTCCAAGTGAGAGAGCCAACTCCTGACACCATTAACATACTCTGCTTTGTTTACATACAGGAGTCTAGCATAGCTGTCTTCTGAGTCTATCACAGCTGATTGAATCAGGTGTTGAGATTAACAGCCAGGCATTAGGCAGAGCTCAGGGAATCCTTTGGAAGAGTCAGGGCGGGGGGGCCGGGGGATGACGGAAGGACCCGGAATGAACAGGGATGCCACAAGAGGACCACAGGAAGCTTAAGGACACTCAAGTGCCAACCAAGAAACATTCATAGATTGGACCTGGGCTCCTTACACTTGTGGAGCCCACGGGCAGTTTAATCGTCCTTTGGGTCCCTAATGAGTTGAGTGGGTGCTGTTTATGACATGGACTCTGTTGCCTGCTTTTGATCACTTGATCACTTCCCCTGGTAGGGCTGCCTTGGCTGGCCTCAGCTGATAAGGATGACCCCAGCTCTGATATGAATTGATGTGCTGAGGTGGGTTAGTTGGGAGGGCCTGTCCTTTTCTGAGGAAAAGGGGAGGGGGATAGATAAGATAGAAGATAGAGGGTGGGAGTGGGGATAGAGAAAAGAGAAAGAAGGGGGCTTAGATCGGGATGTAAAGTGAATATGTAAATTAAAAATAAATAAATATGAAAGAGTATTTTCAAGTTTATATTTATTAAATATGAATTGTATAAATAATATAAATGTAACATAATGATATACTATATAATAAAATACTAATATAAGTATTATACAAATATATACATGCCTATAAAATATAGATTTATATGAATATATAAAAATACAAATAAATAGGTTTATATGTAATATATAAATTTATAGACATTCTTAATAAAATCTATTTATTTGAACTCCAACTGAGGGCTTGATTTTGTTTTGTTTTTTTACATAAAATTGCTGACAACAGAATTCTTATATGTTTGTCTTATGTACAGTACACTTATATAAAATATAGACCTCAAATTAACTGCAGGATTGTAGATTAAGCACATTTATCATTATTTGCTACTAGCAAGTTACTTTGTAAATTTACTATATATATTATATATAATATGTTTCAAATAACACCAATAATACATAAAATGCTATTTTTCTTTATATTTATACTTCCTTATTATCTTTGACTTTTTAAGTGCTATTAATCTGATACCTCTTCTACAACTTAGCCTCTATTATCATCTTTTGTGGCCTTTTTACATCTTGCACTTTCCTGCTTTTTAGTCCTGTAATCTCAAATTCCTGTAGGCTTAGATTTGGTGACAAATAACAGATTAGTTAATATCCCCTAAATAATTATTAAACATTTCATGAAGTATGTCTTTATTTGCATTTGTATTTTAGTAACTTTTTCCAAGTTCCCAAGCAGAAAACGCTCTTACAGAGGATGATCCCCAGGGGTGAATATCAGGCAAGAGGCTCATCAGAGAGACACCAATCATACCATCCAGGAACTATCTTTAACTGACTGTATAGGATTGTTTTGATGTTAATTTGTTTGGGTCAACTAAAAGTTAACTAAAACCATTTATTATCTAAAAAATAAGAAAAAAGAATGATCATGTTTCTTAGATTATTGAAAATATCCTGATTAGATTTTTTCATTAAATTTTTATATTCATTACATTTTATTCACTTTGTATCCCAGTTGTAGCTCTCTCCCTCATTTCCTCCCAATCCCATCCTCCCTCCCCTATCTCCTCCCATGACCTTCTCCAAGTCCACTGATAGGGGAGGTCCACTTCCCCTTTCATCTGACCCTAGCTTATCAGGTCTCAACAGAACTGGCTGCAATGTCTTACTCTGGGATTTGGCAACGCTGCTCCTCCCATGGGTGGGGAGAGGTCAAAGAGCCTACCACTGAATTCATGTCAGAAAAAAAATCAGGATCCTGAGGTCATCTTTCTGACCACTAATTTTTATTTATCAGAATTGAAGTTTACCACATCAAGCATGGCTTGGTCTTATACACCTGACTGGGGCAATGAGGGAATTAACAAAGGACAGGCACACAGACACACGTACAGAAAAACTGAGATCAGATGGGTTGCACTCATTCTGATAGAGTGCCACCTGTTACTCAACAACCCAGAACCTCTGCAAAGGAAAAGGGGTTAGGTATTCATAGTAATAAGTGTCTATAGGAGAACGGTCTCGTGATCCTCCTGAAAGGAGGATGCTGTGGTTGATACTTTTTGTAGGCTTTACAATTTTTTCATGCCTGATTTGAGGAAGGCTTTGGCAATTCCCATGGATCATGGTTCTGAGGCATTGAGGTACTTTACAATGATTCAAAATCACTTAGAACTTCAAGTACTCCTTACTCATTCCCTCAGGGCTTCCTCCATTTCTCCAAAAACTTGGCAATAGAATTTGAAGTAATTGTGATAGTTTTGTTGCTCACTGACACTTGATATATAACCTCAAGAGTCCATTTTCCTTTTGATAAAGCAAAATATTTGTTGTCACTTGCATTTAGAATTTTCTTAATTTTAATTTCAGAATACCCATAAGTGTGTACTTTTTGTATTGTTATAGCTTTACTTTCACATCCAAATTTATGACTGGTTTGATTTCATGGCTGTATATGTTTCATTTATAAATCTAGTATTTAGAAGATGCTCACCCCTTAAATGTGTTAGTGACAAATCCATGGCCATATCATTGACATTGCTTACTTACAACCGGAATTGGCATACTTTATTATTTTCATGTGTATCTAATGTAATATTTTTCACACACTAGTTGCTTCATAAATCTGATTGAAAATTTGAACGATTAGGCTCACTTTAATCTTCAAATTAATATTTAATCTGTAAGTTATTATCTTCCTTTGGAAAAATACCAAATCATTGCTTTCACTTGAAAAAAGAAAAAAGGAGGAGTACAAAATGGCAGCAACCAGAATGCACTATATCTGAGGGACAGAGGATCCAAAACTCTGAAACTGATGACTGGAGGGGCAGCTGAAACCATAACATAGACATTGAAGCTTCCTGAGGGAGAGGGGACAACCCATGAGCTGGGACAGTTTGAATCCAGATCACCCATGGATGCCTTCGGGATCTGAAAGTGGTGAACATTAGACCCCCAGCAATTTTTATTGCTCCAAACACAGGTCTCATTGCTTGATGGAGGTGGCAGTGGTTGACCTGCTCAGCTGTGGCTGCTCCTGCTGCTGTCCCAAGCACAAGCATCCTTGCTCATTGACTGAGGCCCCAAGTATGGGCCTACCTGCCCTGTGGCCAAACAGAAGACAATACTGAGAGGTCTCCTACACTTTCATTAGCCCTTGTATGCCCGAATCTTAGAGTAGAGAACCTGGGGTGGTGGAGGAGGGACCCCTGTGCTTTCCACATAGGCCTGCAAACACTGAATGCTCCTTCAAGTTAGTGCATGCAGAATCCCAGATCCAGGGTACCCCTATGCTAGCAGCCAGACATCGGATCCCTCCCACTCACACATCAACTGTGGGTAACATGGGGATCCTTTGGACAGCATTCTCAACATTGGGTCCCCCAGTGAAGTCCAGGCAAACAATTCCTGGAACCAAAATGGTGCAACCAAGACAGATCTGAATGCCTGGAGGACAGTACCACAAGTTTGTGGGGCTGAGGCATTCAGGGCACCTGAGCAGGGGAATTACACCTGCGAAAGGCACCAGGACCACCATCTTTGTTTAAGTTCCACACTTCCAGGAATCTACACGCTCTAGCACTAAGTCCTTAAAGGCACACTTCCATGCACACTCCTGTGCTTGCACACAAGCATTTGCAACATTCCTCCCTAAGCCACAGCTGAAACACCAACATCCACTCTCAAACCGGTAGTCCACTCTCATTTTCCTGAAGAATGCTCCAGAAACCAGACATAGACAGACCCAGTCTGAAGTACAGACTCCAGAAACAAACAACAAAGGTTACTGATAAGCAGATGGCTAGAAGTTGGTGTCAGGAAACATCAAACAAAAATCAAGACATAATGGCTTCACCAGCAACCCCAAAAATCAATGAACATGTTAATTCATTGGAAACACTGAAAAATGATAACAATTCTAAGCTTATCCCGATATTAGAGGCACATAAAGAGGAAATGAACAAAGCTCTCAAAGAAATAGAGGCAAAGACAGACAAACAAATAGAGGCACAATTAGTAGCATATAGAGAGAAAACAAACAAAAAAAGTAGAAGCCATCATGAAAGACATGAATCCACATTCAAACAGATGAAAGAAATGGTGCAAGACATGAAAACAGAATTAGAATCAATAATAAAAACACAGAGAAAATCCCGGAGCTGGAGAATTTAGAGAAAAGATCAGGAACCACAAAGGTAAGCATTACCAATGTAATAAAAGAGATGGAAGAGAGATTCTCGGGCACTGAAGATACACTTGCAGAAATTGATACTTCTCTAAAAGAAAAAGTAAAATCAGAAAAGTTCCAAACACAAGTCATCCAAAAAATCAGAGATGCCATGAAAAGAAGAAATCTAAGAATAATAGGAACAGATGAAAAAGAAGTATCCAGGCTACAAGGTTCAGAAAATATTTTCAAGAAAATCATAGAATAAAATTTTCCCAACTTAAAGAAAGAGATTTCTATAAACAAACAATAGGCCTTCAGAACAGCAAACATATTAAACCAGAAAAGAAAAACCTCCTGTCACATAATAGCCAAAACACTACATCTACAGATGTACAGAACAAAGAAAAATATTAAAAGCAGCAAGGACAAAGGCCAAGTAACATATAAAAGTAGACCTACCAGAATCACACCAGACTCCTCAACAGAAACTATGAAACCCAGAAGGGCCTGGGCAGATGTCTTGCAGATTCTAAGGAACCACAGATGCCACTCATACAACTATAACCAGCAAAACTTTTGATCAACATAAATGGAGAAAACAAAATATTCCATTACAAAACTAAACTTAAACAATGTCTACACAGCAACTCAGCCTTACGAAAGATAGTAGAAGGAAAACTCTAATCCAACCAAAGCAACTAAACCCTAAAAAACACAGGAGATAGATAACTTCACAACAAAAAATTTAAAAGAAAACAAGCATTGAAACAGTAACAAGCCCATCTCCACAATATAATGAACTAACATTCAATGGTCACTATTATCTATCAATATCAACAGACTCAACTGTCCAATAAAAAGACACAGACTAACAGAATGGTTGCAGAAACAGGATCCAACATTCTGCTGCATCAAGAAACACACCTCTGCAACAAAGATAAACACTACCTCAGAGTAAAGGGATGGAAAATTGTTTTTCAAGCAATGGAACCGGAAAACAAGCTGGGGTAGCTATCCTAATACGCAATAAAAGAGACTTTCAACCAAAATTAATCAAAAAAGATGAGGAGGGACACTTCATTCTCATCAAAGGAAAAATCCACGAGGAGGAAATCACAATTCTGACCATCTATGTCCCAAATACAAAAGCATTTACATTTGTAAAGGAAACATTATTAAAGCTAAAATCATACATTGATCCCAACAACTTTATAGTGGGAGAATTCAAGACTCCACTCTCACCAAGGGACATATCATCAAGACAGAAACTATATAGGGAAATATTGACATTTACAGAAGTCTGTATAACAAATGGACCTAATAGATAATGTACAGAACTTTTCACTCAAACTCAAAAGACCATCCCTTCTTTTCAGCAACTAATGGAACTTTCTCAAAAATTGACCATATAGTCAGGCACAAAGCAAGCCTCAACAGATACAAGAAGATGAAATTAACCCCTTATATCTTATCAGACCACTATGACCTAAAACTAGACCTCAACAACAACAGAAAAAACAAAAAGCCTACATAAACATGGAAATTAATCAGCTCTCTACTCGATGACAATTTGGTCAGGGAAGAAATGAGAAAAGAAATTAGAGACTTCCTAAATTTCAGTGAAAATGAGGGCACAACTTACCCAAACTTTTGGGACACAATGAAAGCAGTGCTAAGAGAGAAGTTCATAGCAAGAAGTTCCTTCATATTGAAGTTGGAGATATCTCATACAAGCAACTTAATGGCAACTTTCTAGGCAACTAAAAGGCCTAGAAAAAGAAGCACAGACACACCCACAAGGAGTAAACGATAGGAAATAATCAAAGTCAGAACTGAAATTAATAAATTAGAAGCAAAGAAAATAATTCAAAGATTCAATGAGACCAAAAAATCAACAAGATAGGAAATCACTTAGGCAAACTAACTAAAAGACAGAGAAAAACTATCCAAATCAGCAAAATCAGAAATGAGAAGGGGGTCATAATGACAGACACTGAGGAAATCCAGGCAATCATTAGGTCTTCCTACAAAAGCTTATATGCCACAAAAAAGAAAATCTAAGCAAAATGGACAATTTTCTTGATAGATTACATTTATCAAAATTGAATCAAGATCAGGTAAATACATAGAATACTTCTGTATCCCCCAAGGTAATGAAAGCAGTCATCAAAAGTCTCCCTTCCAAAAAAAGCTCTCAGGGCCAGATGGTTTCAGCTCAGAATTCTACCAGACGGTCAAAGAAGAGCAAATACAATTCTCTTCAAAATATTCCACAAAATAGAAACAGAAGGAACCTTACCCAACTCATTCTATGAAGCCACAGTCACCTTGATACCTAAACCACACAAAGACCCAACAAAAAAAGAGAACTTCAGACCTATCTCCTTTGTGAACACTGATAAAATACTTGTGAACCAAATCCACCAACAAAAAACCGATATCCAACATGACCAAATAAGCTTCATTCCAGACATAAAGTAGTGGTTCAATATTCGGAACTCCATCAGTGTAACCCACCATATACACAAACAAAAGGAGAAAAACCACATGATCATCTCCTTAGATGCCGGAAAAGCATCTGACAAAAATCCAACACCCATTCATATTTAAAGCCTTGGAGATAACAGAGATAAAAGGCACATACATATACATAGTAAAGACTATATGCAACAAGCCATATAGCCAACATCAAACTAAATGGAAAAACACTTACATCAATCCCACTGAAATCAGGGACAAGGCAACGTTGCCTACTCTTTCCATATCTCTTCAACATAGTACTTGAATTCTTAGCTAGAGCAATAAGACAACTGAAGAAGAACAAGGTGATACAATTCAGAAAGGAAGAAGTCGAAGAATCATGATTTCCAGATGATATGATAGTACACATGAGTGACTCCAAAAAATTCTACGAGAAAACTACATCAGCTGATAAGTGCCTTCAGCAAGGTGGCTGGATACAAAATAAACTCAAAAAAATAATAATAAAAATCAGTAGCCATCCTGTATACACAGGGCAAAAGGGATGAAAATGAAATTAGGGAAACTACACTATTCACAATAGCCACAAATAGCATAAAGTACATTGGTGTTACTCTAACCAAACAAATGAAAGACTTGTTTAAAAAACAAAACAAAACAACAACAACAAAAACATCAAGTCTCTGAAGAAATAAATCCAAGAAGATATCAGAACATGGAAGGATCTCCCATGCTCATGGACCGGTAGAAATAACATACTGAAAATGGCCATCCTGCCAAAAGGAATCTACAGATTCAATGCAATTCCCATCCAAATACCAACACAATTCTTTACAGAACTTGGAAGAAAAATTCTCAATTACATATGGAAAAACAAAAAAACCTAAAATCTCCAAAACAATCCTGTATAACAACAGATGATCTGGAGGTATTTCCATCCATAATCTCAAGCTGTGCTACAAAGCAATAGTAATAAAAACTGCATGGTACTGGCATGAAAACAAAATGGTGGATCAAGGGACTCAAATAGAAGACCCAGAGATAATCTCACACACCTACAGTACTTGATTTTTTACAAATAAGCCAAAGGTCTACATGCAGAAAAATGCAAACAGATCCATATTTATCACCCTGCACAAAACTAAAATCCAAGTTGATCAAAGACCTTAAAAAACCAGACACAGTAAATTGGTTAGAAGGAAGAGTGGGGAAGAGCCTTGAACTCATTGACACAGAAGACAATTTCCTGAACAGAACAGGCTCTAAGCTCAACAATCAATAAATGGGACCTCATGAAACTGAAAAGCTTCTGTAAAGCAAAGAACACTGTCATCAGAACAAAACGAGAGCCTACACACTGGGAAAAGATCTTCACCAACATTATATCTGACAGGAGTATACCAGGAATTTATAAAGAAGTAAAGAAGGTAAAAAGCAACAAGTCAGGAATTCTCTGTTTAGCTCTGTACTCCATTTTTTAATTGGATTACTTGATTTGTTGCTTTTTAACTTCTTGAGTTCTTTATATATACTGGATAGTAGTCCTCTGTCAGATACAGGGTTGGTGAAAAACCTTTCCCAATCTGTAGGCAGTCATTTTGTTCTGATGACAGTGTCCTTTGCTTTTCAGAAGCTTTTCAATTTCATAAGGTCCCATTTATTGATTGTTGCTCTTAGAGCCTGTGCTGTTGGTGTTCTGTTCAGGAAGTTGTCTCCTGTACCAATGAGTTAAGTAATCCAATTAAAAAATGGAGTACAGAGCTAAACAGAGAATTCTCGATAGAGGAATATTGAATGGCAGAGAAAAACTTAAAGAAATGATCAACGTCATTAGTCATTAGGGAAATGCAAATCAAAACGACCCTGAGATTTCACCTTACACACATTGGAATGGCCAAGATCAAAAACTCAAGTGACAACACATGCTGGAGAGGTTGTGGAGAAAGGGGAACCCTCCTCCACTGCTGGTGGGAATGTAAACTTGTTAAACCACTCTGGAAGGCAATCTGGCGCTTTCTCAGACAACTAGGAATAGCGCTTCCTCAAGATCCAGCCATACCATTCCTAGGCATATATCCAAAAGAGGCTTATGTACACAATAAGGACATTTGCTCAACCATGCTTGTAGCAGCTTCATTTGTAATCGGCAGAAGCTGGAAACAACTCATATGCCCCTCAGTGGAGGAATGTATACAGAAATTGTGGTACATCTACACAATGGAATATTACTCAGCAATAAAAGACAAGGAAATCATGAAATTTGCAGGTAAATGGTGGGATCTGGAAAAGATCATCCTGAGTGAGCTATCCCAGAAGCAGAAATACACACACGGTATATATTCTCTCATAGACGTATAATATAGGATAAACCTACTGAAATCTGTACACCTAAAGAAACTAATCAAGAGGGAAGACTCTTGCTAAAATGCTCAATTCTTATCCAGAAAGTTAAAGAGGATGGACATCAGAAGAAGGAGAAAAGAGGGAACAAGTCAGGAGCTTGACACAGAGGACCTCTCTGAAAGGCTCTGCTCTGCAGACTATCAGTGCAGTGCAGATGCTGAGACTTATGGGCAACCTTTGGGCAGAGTGCAGGAAATCTTATGAAAAAAGTGGGAAACAGTAAAATCTGGAGAGGATAAGAACTCCACAGTGAGAGCAACAGAAATAAAAAATCTGCACAGGGGTCTTTTCTGAGACTGATACTCCAACCAAGGAATATGCATGGAGATAACCTAAGACCCCTGCACAGATGTAGCCCATGGCAGTTCAGTATCCAAGTGGATTCCATTGTAATAGGAACAGGGACTGTCTCTGACATGAACTGATTGGCCTGCTCTTTAATTACCTCCCCTTGAGGGAGAAGCAGCATTACCAGGCCACAGAAGAAGACAATGCAGCCACTCCTGATGAGACCTAATTGACTAGGATCAGAAGGAAGGAAAAGAAGACCTTCCCTATCATTGGACGTGGGGAGAGGCATGCATGCAGAGGATGGAGGAAGGGAGGGATTGGGACGGGAGGAGGGAAGGAACCACAGGGGGGATACAAAATGAATAAAGTGTAATTAATAAAGAATTAAAAAAGAAAAAAAAACAACAAATCAAGTCATCCAATTACAAAATAGGGTACAAAGCTAAAGAGAGAATTCTCAATAAAAGAATATCAAATAACAGAGAAACACTTATAGAAAAGCTCAATGTCCTTAGTTATCAGGGAAATGCAAATCAAAACTACCCTGAGATTTTACCTTACACTCATCAAAATGCCTAGGATAAAAAACTAAAGTGACAATACATGCTGGAGAGGATGTTGAGAAAGGGGAACCATCCTTCATTAATGGTATGAATGTAAACTTACAAAACCACTTTGGAAACCAATCTGGCACTTTCTCAGAAAATTAGGAATAGTGTTTCTGAAGATCTAGCTATACCATTTGTAGACATATATCCAAAATATGCCCAAGAACAGAAGAAGGACATTTGCTCAACCATGTTCACAGCAGCTTTTTTCATAATAGTCCGAACCTTGAAACAACCCAGATGTCCCTTAGCTGAGGAATGGGTACAGGAACAGTGGAACATTTACACAATGGAATATTACTCAACAATTAAAAACAAGGAAACCATGAAATTTGCAGGCAAATGGTGGGAACTAGGAAAGATCACCCTGAGTGATGTATCTTAGAAGCAGAAAGACACACATGGTATATACTCACTCATAAGTGGATATTAGACATACAATACAGGAAAAATATACTAAAATCTGTACACATAAAGAAGTTAAGCAAGAAGTAGGACCCTGGGTAACATGCTCAATCCTCACTCAGAAGGGCAAAGGAGATAGACATCACAAGAGGGAGAAAACAGGAAACAGGAGCATACCACAGAAGGACGGTGAAAGACTCTAACCAGCAGGATATCAAAGCAGATGCTCAGACTCATAGCCTAACTTTGGGCAGAGTGTAGGGAATCTTATGAAAAAGGGGAGATAGAAAGACCTCAAGGGGATAGGAGCTCCACAAGGAGAGCAACAATACCAACAAATCTGAGTCCAGGAGTCTTTTCCGAGACTGATACTCCAAACAATGACCATGCTTGGAGATAACTTAGAAATCCTGCACAGATGTAGCCCATGGAGCTCAGTCTCCAAGTAGGTACCCTAGTAAGGAGAACAGGGACTGTCCCTGACCTAAACTCAGTGCCTGGCTCTTTGACCTCCTACCCCTGAATGGTGGCCACAGAGGAAGACAACGCAGCCAGTCTGAAGAGACCTTATAGGCTAGGGTCAGATGAAAGTGGAGGAGTACCTCTCCTATCAATGTACTCGGAGAAGTGAATGGGAAGAGAGGAGGAAGAGAGGCTAGAATGGGAGGGAATCAGGGACTGGGCTACAGCTGGGATACTAAGTGAATAAACTGTTAGTTATATAAAAAATAAAAATAAAAATGAATTATTTTCTTCTTAAATGAAAATTTTCTTCTAATAGTCATTGAAGCCACAAAAAAAGAAGTTAAACATCAACAAACTAAGTAATACAATTAAAAATTGGGGTACAGAGCTAAACATAGAACTCTCAAAAGAGGAATATCTAATAGCAGAAAAACAGTTAAAGAAATGCTCATCATCTTTAGTCATCAGGGAAATGCAAACCAAAACTACCCTGAGATTTCACCTTACACCCATCAAAATGACTAAGATCAAAAACTCAAGTGACAACACATGCTGAAGAGGATGTGAAGAAAGGGCAGACGTCCTCTATTGCTGGTGGGAATGTAAACTTGTATAACCATTTTGGAAATCAATCTGGTGCTTTCTCAGAAAAAATGGGAATAGTACTACTTCAAGATTCAGCTATAACACTCCTATGCATATATCCAAAGTATACTCAAGTATACAACAAGGACATTTGCTCAGTTATGTTTATATGAGCTTTATTTTTAATAGCCTTAATCTGGAAACAACCCAGATGTCCCTCAGATGAGGAATAGATACAGTAATTGTGGTACATTTGCACAATGGAATACTACTCAGCAATTAAAAACAAGGAAACCATGAAATTTGCAGGCAAATGGTGGGAACTAGGGAAGATTATCCTGAGTGATGTCTCCCAGAAGCAGAAAGACACATATGGTATATACTCACCCATAAGTGGATATTACCATATAATATAGGATAAATATGCTAAAATCTGTACACCTAAAGAAAGTAAGCAAGAAGGATGACCCTGGGTAAGATTCTTAATCCTCATTCTGAAAGGCAAACAGGATATTTGAAGAGGGAGAAATAGGGAACAGGACAAGAACCTACCACAGACAGCCTCTTTATCAGAGCAGATGCTGAGACTCATAGGCAAACTGGGTAGAGTGCAGGGAACCTTATGAAAAAAGGGGGAGATAGAAAGGCCTGAAGGTGACAGGAGCTCCACAAGGATAACAACAGAACCAAAAATTCTGGGCCTAGGATTCTTTTCTGAGACTGTTTCTCCAACCAAGGACCATGCATGAAAATAATGTACAACCCCTGCTCAGTCTCCAAGTGGGTACCCTAGTAAGTAGAACAGGGGCTGTCTCTGACATGACCTCAGTGGCTGACTCTTTGATTACCTTTCCCTGGGTAGGGACACCCTTACCATGTCACAGAGGAAGACAATGCAGCCAGTCCTGATGAGATCTAATAGGCTAGTATCTGATGGAAAGGGAGAGGAGTATGGGAATAGAAGATGGAGGGAGGGTAGGATTGGAAAGGGGAAAGAGAGGGGGCTACAGCTGTGTTACAAAGTGAATAAATTCTAATAAATAAAAAGGAAAATAAAGAAAAGTAAAAAAAAAAAAGACCAGAATGACACTCTGACTAGTTGTTAATGGAGGTATTATTTGAACAGCATCACCATCCAACTTCACATTAGATAGTTTGTCTCATGGAGGATATACAGTACTCCTCCAAAAGGAGTGCACATTTATCAAATGAAACAACATGTTGAGCCAGAAGTCTTGATTTCTCCTCTGAGTTATTTTGGAGTGTGGTTGGAAGATACATTTAGCTGAATAGACCTTTTTCTCCCAGAGCCATAAGAACTGAAAAAGGAACAGCTTTTAAACTATAGAAGCAACCTTAATGTGGTCTGTCACCTTGGGACAATTTGATCAGAAAAAAAAAATTACTTATATTACTAAAGCTGTTTCCCTACTTATATTTCACCCCAATAACATATAGAACTTGGTAAGTTCCTTGTGGATTTCTTCTCCCTAGAACTAAATGCTGAAAGATTTTATGTTAGTTTGTCTCCTCTACAGTTCCTGGAAAACTATTGAAGAGAAACTCACAAGTTTAAAAGGCAGTAGGCACTCAGTTTAGTTATCATGTGTGAGAAAAATGTAACAATTTGGGATGCTTGGAGCTGTAGCAACTTGAAAACTATGAAAATGTTAAAATGCTGCTCTTCCTCCATCCTCCTGTGTGTAAGCATCCCTTGTCAGCTGCATTTTTTAGTTACTAATTCATGCAGTATGGTTTGCAAGAAACTTTAAAGCAATATTTTCCCTACTGCTATTCCTTATATTTTCATTTTGGCCTCAATGCTCTATGTAGGAAATATTTACTTTGAGGCTTTGGTTTGGCTCAGAAAATGCCAAATGATCAAACTCAGGCAATGTGTTCATTGATCTCAGCAATGGAATCTTTGAGTGTAGAATAACGGACAGTCAAGCTGATCCAAGAAAGATTCTAAACTGTGTTTGCAGAATGTAATGACCCCTAATGATCTTCTGTTTGTAGAAGGCAGGTAGAAAGTTCAATTCTATCTGAATTTCATTTTTTCTCTCCAGAACTGAGACTCTAACTGAATGTACTAGCATCCACAGTCTTCCTGAAACAAATTAACATATAAAAGATGGTAAGAAATATGCCCTCAGCACCCTCTGTTCCATGATGTCTCCTGTTTATTGCCTGTTTTGCTTCTATTTCTTACTGAATTTGATTGTCACTACACATTCACAGATATTGATACTTTTTCTTTGAAAAATGATTATTGATTCTTTTTTCTTTTTAATTTTTATTTATTTATTCACAATTTATTCATTATATACCCTGATTGAAGCCCCTCCCTCAACTCCCCCAGTCCCACCCTTCTTCCCTCTTCCCCCAATCTCTGCCACGTTGTCCCCTGAAAAGGGGAGTTCTCCATTATTGCCATCTGCCCATACCTTGTTAAGTCTCACCAGGATTGCTCAGATCCTCTTCCTCTGTGGCCTGGCAAGGCTGGATCATCAGGGATGAGTGAGCAGAGAGCAGTCAACTGAGTTCATAATAGAGGCAGCTCCTGTTCCCCTCACTCAGAGATCCACATGGAGTTTGAGCTACCAATTAACCACATCTGAGCAGGAGGTCTAGGTCCTCTCCATGCATGGTCATCTTTTAGTGCATCAGTCTCTGCAAGACACTCTGGGCTCAGATCTTATAGTTTTGTATTCCAACCTTTCTTTTCTTCCATAAGACTCCCTGCACTCTGCCCAGTGTTTGACCCTGAGTCTCAGCATCTGCTTCAATCCCCTGTTGGGTGAATCCTTTCAGAGGACCCTCTATAGTAGGCTCTCATACTGTTACCTCTATTCCACTGCTTCTGGTGTCTATTCTATTTGCCATTCTGAATGATAATGTTTAGCTTCTTTAAGTGTGTAGATGACTATCCTATATTATAGGACTAATATCCTCTTATAAGTGAGAGTATACCATGCCTGTATTTCTGTTTTGGGGTTACATCACCCAGGATGATCTTTTCTAGCTCCATCGATTTGCCTGCAAATTTCACTACTTCCTTGTTTTTAATAGCTGAGTAGTACTTCATTGTGTAAATGTTCCACAATTTCTGTATCCATTCCTCTGTTGAAGGATATCTAGGTTGTTTTCAGATTCTGGCTACTACAAATAAAGCTCCTATGAATAAAGTTGAGCAAATGTCCTTATTGAACAGTGGTGCATTTTTGGTTATATGCCCAGGAGTGGTATAGCTAGATCTGGAAGTAGTACTCTTCCTAATTTTCTGAGAAAATGCCAGATTGATTTCCAAAGTGGTTGTAAGTTTACATTCTCACCAGTGATGGAAGAGGATTCCCCTTCCTCCACATTCTTTCCAGAATGTGTTGTCACTTGTGTTTTTTATCATAGCCATTCTGATGGGTATAAAATGAAATCTCAGAGTTGTTTAGATTTGCATTTCCTTGTTGATAAAGATGTTGAACAGTTCTTTAAGTGTTTCTCTGCCATTCTATATTCCTCTGTTTAGAATTCTCTGCTTAGATATGAACCCTATTTTTTTTATTGGAATATTTGGTTTGTTGGTGTCTAATTTCTTGAGTTCTTTATATATTCTGGATATAAGCGCTCTATCGGATGTAAGGTAGGTAAAGATCTTTTGCCAGCCTGTAGGCTATTGTTTTGATCTATTGATAGTGTCCTTCATTTTACAGAAGCTTTTCAGTTTCATGAGGTCCCATTTATTAATTTTAGATCGAAGAACTTGAGCTGCTGGTGTTCTGTTCAGGAAATTATCTCCTGTACCCATGAGTTCAAGTCTCTTCCACACTCTTTCTTCCAAGAGATTCAGTGTGTCTGGTTTTATATTGAGATCTTTGATTCACTGGGACTTTCATTTTGTGCAGAGTGATAGATATGTGTCTATCTGCATTTTTCTACATGTAGACATCCAGATAGACCAGCTCCATTTGTTGAAGATGCTATCATTTTTTCCATTGTATGGTTTCGGCAACTTTGTCAAAAATCAGGTGTCCATAGCTGTATGGGTTTATTTCTGGGTCTTCTATTCTATTCCGTTGATCCACCATTCTGTTTCTATGCCAGTACCATGCAGTTTTTATTACTATCACTCTATAACACAGCTTAAGATCAGGGATGGAGATACCTCCAGAAAAATCTTTTATTGTAGAGTATTGTTTTAGCTATTCTGAGTGTTTTGTTTTTCCATATAAAGTGGAGAATTGTTCTATCAAGTTCTGTAAAGAATTGGGCTGTTAATTTTATGGGAATTGCATTGAATCTGTAGATAGCTTTTGGTAAAATGGTGATTTTTTTTATTATGTTAATCTTACAGATCCATGAGCATAGGAGATCTTTCCATCTTCTGATATCTTCTTCTATTTCTTTTTTCAGTGACTTGAACTATTTTTTCATACAAGTATTTCACTTGCTTGGTTAGAGTTACATTATGTCCTTTGTGGCTATTGTGAAGGGTGTTGTTTCCGTAATTTCTTAATCAGCCCATTGGTCTTTTGTATATAGGAAGGCTACTGATTTTTTTTTTATTTTGTATCCAGCCAGTTTGTTGAAAGTGTTTTGAGCTGTAGGAGTTCCCTGGTAGAATATTTGGGGTATTCATGTATTCTATCATATTGTCTGCAAATAGTGGTACTTTGACTTCTTCCATTCCAATTTGAATCTCCTTATTCTCCTTTAGTTATCTTATTGCTCTAGGAAGGACTTCAAGAACAATGTTGAAAAGATATGGAGAGAGTGGGCAGCCTTGTCTTGTCTCTGATTTCAGTGGGATTGCTTTAAGTTTCTCTCCGTTTAGTTTGATGTTGCTATAGGCTTGCTGCATATTGCCTTTAATATGTTCAAGTAAGAACTTCGTACCCCTGATCTCTACAGAACATTAATCATGAATGAATTTGAATTTTATAAAATGTTTTTTCTGCATCTAAAGACGTGATCATGTTTTTTTGGTTTTTTTTTTCTTTTCAGTTTCTTTGAATGGTGGATAACATTGATGGATTTCCATATGTTGAACCAACATTGCATCCCTGGGATGAGGCCTACATATATTTAATGTGTTCTTGGTTTCAGTTTGCAAGTATTTTATTGAGTATTTTTGAGTCAATATTCATTAGAGAGAATGGTCTGAAATACTCTTTCCTTAGGTCTTTGTGAGGTTTCGGTATATAGGTGACCATGGCTTCAAAGAATGTGTTCGATAATGTTCCTTCTGTTTCTATTTTGTGAAATAATTATAAGAGAATTGGAATTAGCTTTTCTTTGAAGGTCTGGTAGAATTTTGGGATGAAACCATCAGGCCCTGGGCTTTTTTTGGATGGAAAAATTTGGATGATAGCTTTCATTTCCTTAAGCAATATTGCACTATTTAATTGATTTACTTGCTCTTGATTAAGCTTTGGTAAGTGGAATAGATCAAGAAATATGTCCATTTTACTTAGATTTTCAAATTTTGAGACATATAAAGTTTTGAAATAAGACCTAATGATTGTTTGTTATGCCCCACTTATCTTTTTTTATTTTAATTTTTATCAATTACACTTTATCCACTTTGTATACCCCCATAAACCCCACCCTCCTCCCCTTCTAATCCTACTTTCCCTCCCCCTTCTCTACACATGCCCCTCCCCAAGACCACTGAGAGTGGAGGTCCTCCTCTCCTTTCTTCTGATCCTAGTCTATCATATCTCATCAGGAGTGGCTGCATTGTCTTTCTCTGTGGCCTGGTAAGGCTGCTCCCCTATCAGGGGGAGGTGATCAAAAAGCAGGCCAATCAGTTCATGTCAGAGGCAGTCCCTGTTCCCATTACTATGGAACCCACTTGGACACTGAACTGCCATGAACTACATCTGTGGAGGGGTTCTAGGTTATCTCCATACATGGTACATGGTTGGAGTTTGACTCTCAGGAAAGACCTCTTGCTCAAATTTTTTGGTCCAGTTGCTCTCCTTGTGGAGCTCCTGTCCTCTCCAGATCTTACTATTTCCCATTTCTTTCATAAGATTCCATGCATTCTACCCAACAGTTGGCCATAATTCTCAGTATCTGCTTTGATAGTCTTCAAGGCAGAGCCTTTCAGAGGCCCTCTGTGGCAGGCTCCTAACTTGTTTCCTGTTTTTCTTCTTCTTCTGATGTCCATCCTCTTTGCCTTCCGGGATGGGGATTGAGCATTATAGCCAGAGTCTTCCCTCTTGATTAGTTTCTTTAGGTGTACAGATTTTAGTAGGTTTATCCTATATTGTATGTCTATATGAATGAGTATATACCGTGTGTGTCTTTCTCCTCTGGGATAGCTCACTCAGGATAATCTTTTCCATTTCTCACCATTTACCTGCAAATTTCATGATTTCCTTGTTTTTTTTTTTTTGTTTTTTTTGTTTTGTTTTGTTTTTTATTGCTGAGTAATATTCCATTGTGTAGATGTACCACAATTTCTGTATCCATTCTTTAGTTGAGGGGCATCTTGGTTGTTTCCAGCTTCTAGCTATTACAAATAAAGCTGCTACAAACATGGTTGAGCAAATATCCTTATTGTGTACTTGAGCCTCTTGTGGATATATGCCTAGGAGTGGTATGGCTGGATCTTGAGGAAGTGCTATTGCTAGTTGTTTGAGAAAATGCCAGATTGATTTCCAGAGTGGTTTTACAAGTTTATATTCTGAACAGCAGTGGAGGAGGGTTCCCCTTTCTCCACAACCTCTCCAGCATGTGTTGTCACTTGAATTTTTTATCTTGGCAATTCAGACGGGTGTAAGGTGCAATCTCAGGGTCGTTTTGATTTGCATTTCCCTGATGGCTAATGATGTTGTCCATTTTTTTAAGTGTTTCTCTGCCATTCTATATTCCTCTATCAAGAAACTGTTTAGCTCTGTTCTCCATTTCTTAATTGTATTACTTGATTTGCTGCTTTTCAACTTCTTTAGTTCTTTATATATACTGGATATTAGCCATCTGTGAGACAGAAGGTTGGTGAATATTCTTTCCCAATCTGTAGGCATTCATTTTGTTTTGATGACAGTGTCCTTTCCTTTACATTTTAATGAGGTCCCATTTATTGATTCTTGCTCTTAGAGCCTGTGCTGTTGGTGTTCTGTTTAGGAAGTTGTCTCCTGTACCAATGAGTTTAAGACTCTTTCCCACTTTTTCTTCTAACCATTTTAATGTGTCTGGTTTTATGTCCTGTGTACAAAAGACAAAAGGGCTGAGAAAGAAATTAGGGAAACAGCACCCTTCACAATAGCCACAAAAGTCATAAATTACCTTGGTGTGACCCTAACCAAGCAAGTCAAAGACTTGTATGAAAAAAAAAATTTCAAGTCTCTGAAGAAAGAATTAGAAGAAGATTATCAGAAGATGGAAAGATCTCCCATGTTCATGGGTTGGCAGAATTATCATAGTAAAAATGCCCATCTTACCAAAGTAATCTACAGATTCAAAGCAACTCCCATCAAATTACCAACACAATTCTTTACAGACCTTGAAAGAAAAATTCTCAACTTCATATGGAATAACAAGAAACCCAGAATTGCTAAAACAATCCTCTACAACAAAACATCTTCTGGAGGTAACTCCATCCTGATGTCAAGCTGTACTATAGAGCACCAGTAATAAAAACTGCATGGTACTGGCATAGAAACAGAACAGTGGATCAATGGAACCAAATAGAAGACCCAGAAATAAACTCACACACTTATGAACACCTGATTTTTGACAAAGATGCCAAAACCATACAATGGAAAAAATGATAGCATCTTCAACAAATGGTGCTGGTCTAACTGGATGTCTACATGTAGAAAAATGAAAATAGATCCATACTTATCACCCTGCACAAAACTAAAGTCCAAGTGGATCAAAGAACTCAATATACCCCACTTTTCATTTCTGATTTTGTCAATTTCATAGTTTCTCTCTGTCTTTTTGTTTAGCTAATGGTTTGTCTATCTTGTTGATTTTCTCAAAGAACCAGCTTTTGGTTTCACTGATTCTTTGAAATGTTCTCTTCATTTCTAGTTTATTGATTTCAGCCCTGAGTGTGGTTATTTCCATCCATATTCTCTTCTTTGATGTATCTGCATCTTTATTTTCCAGGGCTTTCAGGTGAGTTATTAAGTTGCTCTTATGACACGTTTTAAATTTCTTTATGAAGGCACTTAGTTCTATAAACTTTCCACTTAGCACTGCTTTCATTGTGTCCCATAAGTTTGGGTATGTTGTCCCTTCGTTTTCATTGAATTCTAGGAAGGCTTTAATTTCTTTCTTTATTCCTTCCTTGACCCAGATATTATTGAGTAGCAAGTTGTTCAATTTCCATGTGTTTGTATACTTTTTGCTATTTTCATTGTTAAGGTCCAGCTTTAGTTCATGGTAGTCTTATAGGATACAAGGGATTATTTTAATCTTGTTTCTGTTGAGGCTTGCTTTGTGAGCAGCTATATGGTTTATTTTGGAGAACATTCTCTGAGGTGCTGAGAAGAAGTTAAATTCTTTTGTGTTTGGTTGAAAAGTTCTTTAGATATGTATTAGATCCTTTTGATTCATGGGGTTTGTTAGTGTCATTGTTTCTTTGTTTAATTCTGTTTTGTTGACCTGTCCTTTGTTGAGAGTGGGGTGTTGAAGTTTTCCACTATTAATGTGTAGGAATCTATGTGTGGTTTAAATATCATTAATGTTTCTTTTAAAAATATGTGTGCCTTTGTATTTGGGGCATAGATGTTCAGAACTATGATGTCCTCTTGGTGGAATTTTCCTTTGATGAGTATAAAGTAACCTTCCCCATCTCTTTTAATTAATTTTGGTTGAAAGTCTATTTTATTAGATATTAGAATGGCTACTCCTACTTGCTTTTTCAGTCAATTTGTTTGGAAAACCATCTTCCAGACCTTGTTGTCTGACTGTATTTTCTTGCTTTTCCTTCAGTTTCTTCACCTGTTTGTTCGAACAGTCCTCTGTTTCTTTTATTTCTCATTGATTTCATTATTTCCTCTGTGAATGCCACAAACTCTTTGGCTGCATCTTCCCCTATATCTTTAGGGATGAATTTATCTTCCTCTATTTATTTATGCATTTGATTTGTTTCTTCCATTATCCTTTTTGTAAGCATACATGCAAGATCATCTTTTTGAATTTCATTCATGTTAGGGTGTCCAGGGATACTTGCCCCTATATAACTGGGTTCTGGAGATGTCATATTGCTTTGGATTTTGCTCTGGGCTTTTATGCTGGCCTCTACCCATTTGGCTGTCTCAGATGTTGGTTGTTAGTTTCTGGTGCCTGCTGGAATCCTGGGATGGGGAGAATCCTCTTGTCAGGAAGATGGTTGTTCCTGAAGGTGTTCTCCTCAGCTTTCTTGGTATGGTCGCAGAATGGACTTTGCTTCTTAGGGAATTAGCACAGCTCACCTCAGGTATATGTGATCCTATAGGGTAACTGTGTTGTTGGTAGTCAGGGAGCCTCTCCTTTCACTGGAATTCCTGGAGATAGCTGCCCTGACATTGGGTTGCTTGCTCTGAATTTAGTAAGCTGCTATTGTTGCTTTTGTACTGTATTCTCTAGATGCAGCCCTCTTGAAGAACTTGGGAGCCCAGAAGTTTGGTCAGTTTTGCTAAACAAGTTGTGCTTTGGAGCAGCATCTTTGCTCTGATCCTGTGAGTCCCAGGTGTCTGTAGGTCTGAGGTTGGAGTTCTGTGCCTTAGTACCCAAGTGGTAATAAGTGGCAAATGAGTACAGCACTCAGGCCAGTGGCAGGAGCCTAGAGCCTAGAGCCTATGGGATCCCAGGAACTTTTCTGGGGATTAGCTGGTTGTCTTGCTGTAAGACCTGATGTTTCCCCTCACTGTGGGGTTTCCTCCCCACAAGGAGACTCTGTCTGTGGTGTTTTGGAGTCCACAGTTCAGTCTGGGATGGCGAGTAGAACATGCAGGTGCAGCGGAGTGGCTCAGGGCTGGTGAGTGAGCACCTGCAGGAACCTGGGAACTTTTCTGGGAACTTTGGGGATGGGGAGTTCGGTGGGTGTTCTGAGATAGGACCTTATATTTCCTTCATCATGGATTTCCTCCCCGCAGGGAAACCCAGTCTCTGGTGTTTGGGTGCCCACAGTTCTCTCTGGGACGGTGAGTCAGGAGAGCAGGCTGGTCTCTGGGCTGGGGGCTGAGTGCCTGCTGGAGTCCAGGACTTTTTCCAGGTATCTGTGTGACCTGAGGTTGCTTGGTCCCGATTGCTTCCTTCACGGTGGGGTTTTCTCTCAACTGGAAAATCCAGTTTCTGGAGTTGTGGGGCTCACATTTCAGTCTGGAGCGGTGATCACAGTGCACAGGCATGTGGCTCCGGGCTGATCTCTGAGCACCTGCTGCTACCTAGGAACTCTTCTGGGGTTTATCTGGGTGTTCTGAGAATGTACCCAATTGCTTCCCACATTGTGGGGTTTTCTTTCATCAGGGAAACACAATCCCTCGTGTTTTGGGGTCCACAGTTTGGTCTGTTGGTTGCTGTGCAGTCACTGCTGTCCTGCTCATCAGACACAGTGTTCTCTTTGTACTGCCATCTTAGATCCACAAATATTGATATTACATCTATATTCTGGATAGCTTTTGTTCTCACAATTAAAAAAAAGGTTAGTTTTAAGATGCATAAATACCTGCAAAGAGCTGAAGTGAGTGGGGCATAGCCACATTAATGTAGGGGCACTTGTAATCATTTGTAAACTACACTGTATGCATCTTTCTGAGGCCTGTCCCACTGTAACTTGCATATAACCTATGTGATAACTTTGTCTACTTAATACTAAAATAAACATCCATATCTTCATATATCATTTACATAAAACCACACAAAGTATTTTCAACTAGTTGGAGCAAATGTATAAACAAAATCATACAAAGCATAATGAAGCCTTTCCTACAGAAGTGTAAATTATATGAATATGATATATGCTCTAAACATGCTAATACCCAACTGCTAGGGGAAATGTGAAGAGAAAGGAGACCATAACGGAAAAGGATGAGAACAACAGAAGGTAATGGGAGTAAAAAAACAAAAATATATTTTTTTCTCTCCACTGTGGAATATATACTTAAACAAATATACTCACATATACACACAATGACATGAAAAAGCAGAAGAGAACTGGGAACTATTTGGAAGAATAAGGAGGACCAGCAAAGGAATGGAAGGAGGGAAGAAAGGAGGAAGGATGATAGGGAATAGTGGATGGGCAAATGTGAGCAAGTTACTATGATATATTTGGATGAATTTATCATAATAAAATTTGTTATTTTGTGTACTAACATAAATAAATAAAATAGGCTCTAAAGATAAGTTTTGAAATTAGAACTATTAAATTAAAATAGTTGAACCAGATTTCAAAGAAACTACTGTAACCCTTATCAAATTGTGGTGTCAGACAACAAAAAATCAAATTTCATTTACCAAACCTTTTCCCCACCTCTAATTATAATAAAAGTTATATATCCTGGAATCAGAAATTAAACATTTTCAGAGAAAAAAAAATTGTGGTGTCAGATGACTCTTTTAAAGGGAAAGCATATAAGATCACCTACGTATCAGGTACTTACATTACAATTCATAACAGTAATGAAATTACAGTTATGAAGTAACAATAAATATAACTTTATGGATGGGGATCACCACAACATGAGGCTATATTAAAGGTTTGCAGCATTAGGAAGGCTGAGAGCCACTGATTCACAAACTTCCACTGTGTAAATTGTCATCAGTAGCTTTTGATTAGAAGACATTAAATTTCCATGTCAAGTTACATACAATGGATTCTCTTTTATCTATAATACCTTGGTTCATAGCAATCCATCCAGGCTGTCATGTTATATATTGTCCATCGAGATAACGGTTTAAACAAAGGGAACCCCACAAAAGATTATTGTACAAAGGAAACAATAATTTTCTAATAAAGTCAGTAAACATTATGCTGTCTTATTATGATCAGTGAGGTGCTTCTTCCTAACCAATGATAAAAATGATTTTGTTGTTGTCAGTGGATGTATGTACCAGGACCTTTGTTTCTAGATTTGTACTCAAAGATAGAACTTTAGAGAAGTGGCACCTAGAGGGTTTTGCTGAAGGTGTTATGTCTGGAAGAGTTTCAAATAGCACTCTTGAGACACTTTGGTAGTTGATAAGATGCTAGCTATGTAAACATGATAATGTAAGTTTGATCTTCAGTGCCTGTGTAAAAACAAAAAGTTTTGGTGACATGCAGGTAACCACCACACTGTGGAAAGAGAGACAGCCAGATCCTTGAATTTAGCTAGTCAGTCAGCCACCAAATAGGTTTGGTGAGCTCAAGTCCAACAAGATATCATATCTCAAAATTCAAGTTAAATGGGTCCTGAGGACCAATAGGTTGTCTTCTGGCTTACACACACACACACACACACACACACACACACTAAGGCTCACCTAACCTCTCTGCAATTTCTCCCTGGGGAGCCCTTGCTCCATCATTCACTACTGGCATAATGTGTTGTTATCCATTTCCCTGACCAGAGACCAAGCCAGCAATGCTTTCCTATTTCAGACCACAAAATTATGAGCTAAATTAGTCTTTTTACTCATTAAGTAGCTACCTCAAGTATTTCATTCTGCTAGAAAAGCTGATTAACATAGCATGTGGAGAGTAACTGATTTTCACGTGAGCTTAATATGTTAATGTCTCCAAAGACTTAGATTTCTAGGCAGATTTTATGGCTCTTTTTTAAAATTATTCAGTTTATTTTTCATCTTAGATTAAGGTCACTGTAGAGAGTAAAATATTGGTGAATTTGAATTTATCTTATATAAGTAAGCAGAAAGTTCATGAACTTGTTTCCACATCATTTCATTCTTCTCTGCCTGTAAATTCAATTACCACAACACCTAGTTTCTCTTAAGCTTCACTGTTTCATTACCACCTATTGATATATTCTCACACTCCTGCTGCCTTATTTACCTTCACATGTCAAAATGTGCAATAAAAAATGGAAGTCCCATGAGCCTGAATTCATTGCCAAAACCCTAATGGCGAGGTCCAGCAGACTCCAGAATCCTGGAATTTTCCAAGGTAGCTCTCAAGTCAAACATGATTAAGAAATTGGATTCTGTACTGCTTCAGTGGCCTGGCTCCGTATAAGAGCCACATGAAAGGAGGAACTAAAATATAAGCAGAGAAAGGGGACTTGATATGCACTGGCCATTATGTATACATTAATTAAAATTACAAGAAGTACTGGAACGCTTCATAAAGACTCTGGAAGGAGGCAAAGGACAGAATGAGTTGCTAAAATGAAATAACAAGGGAAAATTTTCTTTCCTCCATACTCTCCTGAATTCCTAAGCTTTTGACTGCGGGTGTGTAAATCTCAGGGTTTGATTTAAAGCACTATGTCTTACTTGGAAAGAAGTGCACAGCATTCTGGAGATATTCAGAAAAGGATTAAAAAAAAAAAAAGCCTGCCTAGCGTAGTCCTTGACAAGAGCAGAAATAGGGAGTTTATCTTCAGTAGCCCATCTCTTTTTCAAATTTCTTTTTTGACAGTTGATCTTGTCATGTATTGTAGTTTCTCCAGTCATATGCCTCTTCTCTCCAATGAGATTTATGATTCAGACTTTTTAATCACAGGTGTTTGACATGTTAAAGGCATCTTGCTCTGCTTTGGAGTATCCAACTTCTATTCCTCATGAAATATATCAAGCATGGTAGTCTCTATGTGTTGTACTCCAGAACCAGCCATTTCTATAGATTGAGAAACTTATGAGTGCAAAATAATCCTTTCTTAACTCATCGTGATAAAGTTAGTGCATTAAAGATTTTATGGTATAAAAGTCAATGACATGAACATATGCACAATGTGCTCAAACCATCACCAGGATTTGTTCTCAATATCTGTATCATCCCAAACAGAAAGACTGTAAGCCTTGAAAGTCCCTCCTATGTCAATCTTCCCATAGCTCAGGCAACCTCCAATTTCTTTATGGCTATGTGTTTGAATTTATGTACATGAAACCATGCAATAAGTGACATTTGGTTTCTGGCTGCTTTCACTTTATCATTAACCTGTCAAAATTCATCCATGTTGGAGTATGCATCACTACATCACTTTGTTCAGTGGTTGGGAAAGTCTTTGTTGCATGAATTCTATCACATTCTGTTAATTCACTCTTCAGCTTTATGCTCCAGTTATTTTTACCTTTGGTTATTGTAAATGGTGCTACTATGAATGTTTATTTACAAGCTATTTTGAGTACCCATTTTAAATATTTTGACTTCTTTCTGGACAATGTGATATTTATGCATTTAATTTCTTGATAAACTGTCAACACATAATAGTACATTACCACTAGCAGCATTTCAATTTCTTCACATCATTTCAAGCTCTTATTTTTTCTATTTGGTTTAACATGGATATAATGTAGTAAGTCACTTTTTAAAAAATTATGTTTATCTGTTCATTTGTGTTGGGGGAATAGAGATCACATGCTATAATTCTCCCTTGGAGATCAAAAACCATCTAGGCAGTCAGTTCTCTCCTTTATTTAAAATTTTTTATGTAAGAGGACTTAATTTTCTTTCTAAGAAATTTATATAGATAATTTTGGCAGTACTTTTTTCTTATGACATAGGCTTGTGTTTTCACACTTAACAATTTCTGTCTTTTGTTGAACAGGAACATAATTTGATGAGGACTTATTTTTCTGTTTATTTTGTTGTTTATGATTTTTTTCATAAAACATTACAAAATCCAACATTGAGAAGACTTATATCTTGTCATTCATAGTTTCATAACTTCTATAAAATGTCTATTCTACATTGAGATTAATATTTAGTTCTCTGAGGGAAGGATTTAATGTCATATTTTAACATCTCTGTATCCAGTTATCCTAGGAATATTTCTTGAAGAGACTGGTTTTTCTTTATTGGATAATAATTTCACCTTCATGAAAAAAAATCAATTAATGGATAACAAACTAGTGACAAATGGCACTCATTTATGCTCATAAATTCAAAAGAAAACAACTGATTCAAGAATTCAGAAAAGGTGAATCATCAGAAGGCAAAGAAGGGCTCAAAGAAGCAGCGCAGAGTGAACAATAGGATAAAATCCAGAAATACTGAATGACTTACAAGGGAGACAAAAACAAAAACAAAGCAATGTAAACCCCTGAACAAAGTGGTACATAAGGAAGCAAATCCCTTTTCATGTGTACTCAGTCAACAAACAAAGGAGGAAAAGAAAAATCTTCAGAGGCAAGCATAGCCTAAAAATCATCTTAGAGGAGTCACAATCTAAAGTAAATATTAACTAGGGAACAGGAAAGATTGTGCCACAGTCTGTATTAGAGTAGAACACAGAGAGACAATCTTGAGAAAAGCTCTATATCAAACCACCTGTAGATAGAGTAGAAAGCCAAATTCCAAAGCCTCACTCACCTGCCTACCCACCACAACTGACTAAACAAGTAACCATCCTGGGAACCACAGAAACCCTGCAAAAGCTGTCCTGAACAGAAACTCACTAGACAAAATACTCAAATTACAATTGCAGATTGCTGGTGGAGAGACAGTCTGAGCCTTGGCAAGCTGAGAAAATTCAGCTGCAAAGGCAAATACAAACATGGAGGACATAGCCCTCCTCAGAATCTAGGACATTGAAACCTGTGAATGGAAAATGTGATCACCAGGCACGCATTGCATATACTCACTGCTAGCTTGAAGGCTGTGTTTAGGGAGAACCCATGCTAAGGACTGGGAAACTCCTATGAGAAGGCTAACTTCTGTATAGAAATTAACTCAACGTGGGAAACATAAAGACGGTACTGTGCATTCAGACCATTTTAGCCTGACCTCGTTGAACTCCCAAAGAGAGAGGAAATGCAAACAATTCTGGTTTGTGCTCTGGAAACCCATGCAGCTGTTCTCCCACCGGCAGAGTTAGCTCCAAAAGACAACTCAGGGACAGAGGAACTTATAAAATCCTGGAAAAGAATATTTGTTTGCTTTAAAATGTTTGTTTCACTCTATTTTTATTACTCCTTTAATCTTCACTTTTGTATTGTTATTCCTCAATTGTTTTAGTTTTGGCTTTGCTTGATTAAATTTTGTGACTGTTCTTTATCTGTACGTACTCTAGTGTATACTATCATTCCTTTACATTCACCAGTATAATTTCTTTCATGTTTCTAATTCCTCTTATCTTTGCACACTTACATCACAATGTTAATTCTTAAGTACACATTTTTATGATTGATATTTTACATTAATATTTTTTGCTTTCTGATTATTTCTTTTATCTTTGAGTTATAGTAGAATTACATCATTCCTCCTTCCCTTTCCTCCCTCTAAACCATCTCATAAACTGTTCCTTGCTTTATTTCAAATTCATAGCCTTCTTTTTCATCATTTTACATGCATATATGTACACATATACTCATATACATTTCTAAATATGAACTTTCCAATCTGTATACTGTTATTTGTATGTATGCTTTCTATGCTGACGGTTCGGTATTGGATAATGAACTGGTATACTATTCCTTGGGGAAGATTACTCGTCTCAGATTAAAAACATGGCACAAGTATGCAATGAAGTATGCAATGTTTTTTTTTTAACTTTTTTAAAATTTTTTATTAATTACACTTTATTCATTTTGTATCCCCCCATAAGCCCCTCCCTCCTCCCCTGCCGATCCCACCCTCCTTCCCCTTCCTGCATGCATGCCACTCCCCAAGTCCACTGATAGGGGAGGTCCTCCTCTCCTTTCTGATCTTAGTCTATCAGTTCTCATCAAAAGTGGTTGCATTGTCCTCTACTGTGGCCTGGTAAGGCTGCTCCCCTCTCAGGGGGAGGTGATCAAAGAGCAGGCCAATCAGATTATGTCAGAGGCAGTCCCTCTTCCCATTACTATGTAACCCACTTGGACACTGAACTGCCATGGGCTACATCTGTGCAGGGGTTCTACGTTATCTCCGTGAATAGTCCTTGGTTGGAGTATGAGTCTCTGGGAAGTTCCCTGTGTTCAAATTATCTTGTTCTGTTGCTCTCCTTGTGGAGTTCCTGTCCTCTCCAGCTCTTACTATTTCCCACTTCTTACATAAAATTCCATTCACTCTGCCCAACAGTTGGCCATCAGGCTCAGCATCTGCTTTGATAGTCTGCAGGGCAGAGGCTTTCAGAGGCCCTCTGTGGTAGGTTCCTAGTTTGTTTCCTGTTTTCTTCTTCTGGCTTTCAGAGGCCCTCTGTAGCAGGTTCCTAGGTTGTTTATTCAACCATAAAAGTATTAAAAGTATTACACTATATTTATTACACGTAAGTGAATTTAATTGAATATCATCACATTAAGCAAAATTACCCAGAGCCTGGGGAGAGAAATATTGTGCATATTTTTATTTTTATAAGTGGAACCTAGATTATACATGCATACACACAGATATAGATATGAAAATAGGAAGGAACTCTTTGAGACAAAAATCAGAAGTAACAAGAGTAGTAATAAGGAGTGATTTTGATCAAAGCATGTAATACAATATGTATTGTACTAGACAAAGTATTATGAAACCACTGTTTGTAGAATGAATATTTACTAATAAGGTATATAAATAATAAATACTTAGAATGTTAAAGATACATCTGGGGGTGTCTGTGAGCTTGTCTCCAGAAATGATTACTTCCCGATGACTCTGATAAATGAGTGGATTAAATCTGTAGGAGATACATGATTTTAGTATGTTATCCTGCATTATATGTCTAATATCCACTTATGAGTGATATTAGACATATGTGTCTTTCTGCTTTTGGGACACTGCACTCAGGATGATCTTTTCTAGATCCCACCAATTGCCTGCAAATTTCATATTTTGCTTGTTTTTAATTGCTGAGTAGTATTCCATTCTGTAAGTGTACCAAAAATTCTGTATCCATTCCTTTGTTGAGCAACATCTGTGTTGTTTCCAGGTTCTGCCTATTATGAATATGGTTGAACAAATATCCTTGTTTTATACTTGAGCATCTTTTAGATATATGCCTAGGAGTGGTATAGCTGGATCTTGAGGAAGTACTATTCTTAATTGTCTGAGAAAGTGTCAGGTTGATTTCCAAAGTGGTTTTACAAGTTTACATTCCCACCAGCAATGGAGGAGGGTTCCCCTTTCTCCACAACCTCTCCGGCATATGTTGTCACTTGAGTTTTTTAGCTTAGCCATTCTGGTGGGTGTAAGCTGAGAAAATGCTCTTGTTTTATAGCTGAGCATATTTTGGATATATGTCTTGGAGTGGTATAGGTGAATCCTGAGATTCCACCATTCCTAATTTTCTGAGATCAGTACACCTAAAGAAGCTAAGCAAGAAGGAGGTCCATTTGTAAAATGTTCAATCCTCATTCTGAAAGGCAAATGGGATAGACATCAGAAGAGGGAGAAAACAGGGAACAGGCCAGGAACCTGTCACCGAGGGCCTCTGTATGACTCTCAACCAGGAAGGTATCTATGCAGATGTTGAGACTCACAGGCAAACTTTGGGCAGAGTGCAGGGAATCTTATGTAAGAAAGGAGAGATAGAAAGACCTAGAGAGGACAAGAGCTCCACCAGGAGAGCAACAGAACCAAAAAATCTGGGCACAGGTTTTTTTTCTGAGAGTCATATTCCAACCAAGTACCATGCAGAGAGATAACCTAGAACCACTGCATAGATGTAACCCACAACAGCTCAGTGTCCAAGTGGGTACCCTAGTAAGGGGAACAAGGGCTGTCTCTGACATGAAATCAGTGGATGGCACTTTGATCACCTCCTTCTGAGGGGGGCAGCCTTGTCAGGCCACAGAAGAAGACAATGCAGCCAGTCCTGATGAGACCTGATAGGCTAAGGTCTGATGGAAAGGTAGGAAGACCTCCCCTATCAGTGGACTGTGGGAGGAACATGGCAAGAGAAGAGGGAGGGTGCGATTGGAATGGTATGAAGGAGGGGACTACAGCTGGGATACAAAGTGAATAAATTTCCTGTTTTCTACTTCTTCCAATGTCTATCCCATTTGTCTTTCTGAGTGAGGATTGATCATCTTACCCAGAATCCTCCTTCTTGCTTAGCTTTTTTAGGTGTACAGATTTTTGTAGGCTTATCATATAATGTCTTATAAGTGAGTATATATCCTATATGTCTTTCTGCTTCTGGGATACCTCACTCAGGATAATCTTTTCTTGATCTCACCATTTGCTTGCAAATTTCATGATTTCCTTGTTTTTAATTGCTGAGTAGTATTTCATTGTGTAAATGTACCACAATGTATCCATTCCTCTGTTGAAGGACATCATGGCTATAACCTAGAACTGCTGCTCAGATGTATGTAGCTCATGGCAGCTCAGTATCCAAGTGGGTTCCTTAGTAAGGGGAACAGAGGCTGTCTCTGACATGAACTCAGTGGCTGGCTCTTTGACCACCTCCTCCTGAGGAAGGAGCAGCCTTGCCAGACCACAGAGGAAGACATTGCAGCCAGTCCTGATGAGACCTGATAAGCTAAAGTCAGACGGAAGAGGAGAAGGACCTCCCCTATCAGTGAACTTGGAGAGGGGAATGGGAAGAGATGAGTGATGGAGGGTGAGATTGTAAAGGAATAATGGAGGGGCTATAGCTGGGATACAAAGTAAATAAACTTTATTTAATAAAAAATTAAAATTTAATTAAATTTAAAAAACTAAAACAACAAAATTAATACATTGGAATAAAAATAAATTGAGAAATAGATTCTTGATATGATGACATCCTTGACAGTTGGAGAGAATTAAGAGGAACAAGTGTAGTTGGAGGAGATAATTCAATAATGCCATGTCCAAGGCACCTACCTACATCTTATTCTGGCCTTTTCCTTTATTCACATTTCTCTGTATCAGGAAAAGAAATACAGCCTCTTTCCTTTGCTTCCATGGACATGTTGTTCTGCCAATGTTTATGGGGTCAAGTGAACATCTTCTGAATCCTCTGAAACTGTGAGCCAAATAAACACTTCTCCATATATGTATGGATTTATTTCTGAAACTCAATTGTATTCTAAGAATCCATACTTGAACTCTTACTTCTCAGGGCCTTGTTGATTGGATCTTTGTAATGAATTTAGGCATTGGGAAGTATTAACCTTCAACTTCATTCTGCTGCAAGGTTGCCTTGGCTACTAAAGTCACTTCAAGTTCCAAATACATTTCTTTGTCATATTGCTAATGTGTAGAATTGAGCATTTTAAAATCATTCATTCAATATTTTCCAAACAATTGGAGTTTATTAATCCACAGACATTTTTTGAAATCTTTAGAATTATATATATATTGATTTGAATGAGATAGTACACTCATAAATCTAGCACATAAGAGACTGGGACATGAGAATATGGAGTTTAAGTTCCTACCTGAACTACAGAGTGAGATCCTTCTAAAGAAAGAAACAGCCCCTGCTCTCCTTACCAAGACACCCACATCAAGATGGAACTGCCCATTGGTTACATCTGTGTAATGATTCTAAGTCCAGTCTGTTCATGGTCTTTGGTTGGTATATCTGTCTCCACAAGGAATCCCCTCTCCCCCAACACACAATTGGACCCAGGTTAATTGACTCTGTTGTTCTTCTTGTGCAGTTCTTGTCCCCTCTTGGTCCTTCTTATCCCCACCCCACCCCACCCCACAGCTCTTCCACAAGTCTCACCCTACTCTGCACAATAATTTTGGTTGTGAATTTCAGAATCTGTTCCCATCAAATGCTAGGTGGAGGCACTCAAGGGACAGCTATATGAGGCTCCTGTCTGTGAGCCTAGCTGTCTCTGTCATTGATTCTGTTGCCTGCTTTTTGATCACTTTCCCCTGGCCAGGTTGCCTAGCCAGGCCACAGGGAAAGAGGATGTGCTCAGTCCTGATCCGACTTGATGTGTTCTGTGGGTTTTTTGGGGGGCTCCCCTTTTCTGAAGTAGAAGAGGGGGAATACATGGAAAGGGGAAAGATTGTGGCACTGGAAGGAAGGGGCTATGACTGGGATGTAAAGTGAATAAAAAAGTAAGTAAATAAATAAATATTAAAAATAAAGATGAAAAATAATAAAGACTTGGATATGTTAATACAGATAGACTTAATTCTTTCTATAAAATTAGAAATATTTTATCTATTCTATTGTTAATTAATTTTCCAGAACCACAGGTACAATGTTTAATAAAAGTAATTAAAAACCAGCATCCTTGTTCTTGAACTTGTAGCAGAATATGCTTTACATCATTGAGCAAGATGGAGCTGTAGTTATTCATAAATATTCTTTTTACATGTTGAAAAAGTTTTGTTTATTTTGAGGCAAATTATACTGTTATGTAAGTCACATGTCTTATCAACGAGCACTTGATTTAGTTCTGAATTCTTGAAAATGTTGTTTTTTTATTTTTAGGTATTGCTGATTTAAGTGTAGACTATGATTTTTTGTTTTTGTTCTTATTTTTGTTGTGGTGGGCTTCCTTCCTTTCCTTTTTTCCTTCTTTCCTTCTTTCCTTCCTCCCTCCCTCCCTCCCTCCCTCCCTCCCTCCCTTTCTTCCTTCCTTCCTTCCTTCCTTCCTTCCTTCCTTCCTTCCTTCCTTCCTTCCTTTCTTTTTCCCTTCTCTCCTTGTGAGACAAGCTTTTTCCTTTATAGTCCACAATGATTTTTTTGCTATATAGATCAGACTGTTTCCATATTTGTTATTCTTCTGCTCCATGTTATCAATTATTGGGATTATAGGCATGTGTACTATGACAGGTTATAACAGTGACTTTTAAAATCTCATAGTATACAATTTTAAACTAGTACATGCAAATGCAATTGATTGTTGTACATTGACCTTACTTCCAGATACTATACAAAACTAATTGATTAAAATGATAGATTATTAAGAGTTAGTTATACAGCTTTTTCATGCTCATAGCCAATCTTTTTGTGAACACAAGTTCAATGCTTCTTTTCTAGTTCTAATACTCTAATATAGTTTTCTTGCATTGTTACACTTGATGCATTCTTTAATACAACATATAAAAGATATCCATTGCTGGCATCACTGTCTCACTAATATGTGATTCTCAAGTTTGTGTCTTTGTTGTTGTTCTTATTCTCCACACATTGTATTTTCAACTTAATAAAACTGTTTTCTTATGCTGGAGTTTTGCTCTTCTTTACCATGATTCCAACACAATCTTTAGAGTATACTGAAAAAAAATTAGAGATCATGTGATAAGCTCTGTTTTTCTCAAAGATTAGAGTTCCTTAGTTCATATTTGTTTTGTTTTCATTTAATACTTCATTTTTTTTATTTTGTCTACCACTGGTAATTATTTTCTTTCTTTTTTTGCATTTATTTTATTTTATTTTTTTATATTTTAGTTTTTTTAAATCTTTTATTAATTACACTTTATTCATTTTGTATCCCCCCATAAGCCCCTCCCTCCTCCCCTCCTGATCCCACCCTCCCTCCCCTTTCTGCATGCATGCCACTCCCCAAGTCCACTGATAGGGGAGGTTCTCCTCTTCTTTCTGATCTTAGTCTATCAGTTCTCACCAAAAGTGGCTGTATTGTCAGGGGGAAGTGATCAATTATTTTCACTGAAAAATTTTATCTACTAGAAGTTACTCTGATATACTGCCAAGTAGAAACTTGTCCTCCTTTCTTATCCTACTTTTAGATGATGAAATGAAGGTCAGATTATTTAATGGATTAGCTTATAGCTCGAATGATACTGAAAAAAGAAATTAGTTTCACATATTTTAATATGACCTATTGCTTTTTTAGTTCTGCTTGTTTATTACATTAAATTCAAAAGTCGCTTGATCTTAGGCTAATTTGTTTTGTATGTTCTGGCTCATAGTCCAACATCAACTGCGTTATCATACGTGTACTCTGTGAAGCTTGTATTTAAAGGATTGAATTAGTTTTACTTTCAGAAGTTATCATTTATTGAATTAGATATATGCTAGTTTTCTAAGCTCCCTGAGTACTTTTCTTGCTCAGTTTTAATATAATCAATAATTTGAACTGTGGTACACAGCACATAGTCTTCAGAACAGCTCCATTTAATGTTCATTGGCATTTGTTAGTCTTGGTTAAGGAATACAATTGGGGAAAATTAAAGATAAATCTGATATAGATCCCCCCTTTACTAATTTACAACTCACTATCCAAATAACTCTATTTTAAAAAAGTAAACTTCACTATAATCAATTATATATAAAACAAATGGGGACTTTGAAAAGTTATTCATATGAGGCTGAAATTATCAGCAGAGTTTCACAAAAAAAAGAGAATTAGACAAGGGCCTTGAATAATTAATTAATAGAGAAAAAGGAACATGGCTGTTTCCCAGCACAAACACTTTGATTATTCTCATCTTGGAAACTACAGAGTTACCAAACTATATGGTGGTGAAAAAAAGAATCTATTAATTGAAATTTAATATTAAGAACATGAATAGATTCATTTTCTGAGAGAGGGTCTTTCGATGTGTGACCCTGGCTGGCCTGGAATTCTCTGTAGATCAGTCTGTCAACAGATTCACAAAGATCTGCTTGTTAGTTCTGGGGTTAAAAGTTTGAACCAAAGCACTTAGCAAGAACAAATGTGTTGACCCAAGTTTATACCAACAACTCATGTTTACAGATTCTGTGAACCCTATAGGAAGGTTTATTTATAAATTAGTCATAACTCCTCTTATGTACGAAAAGGAGCTCTCATTTAATGTTAGATAATATTAAAGGTGATTTTGTTTCAATGTCTTTTTAAACTACTAAATATTAAACAAGACTTTTATTGCTCTCATTTTATTAACAAAATAATTTACTCAATGATGTCACATAAAATTTGGCTAGGGTCATATTTCTATTACTTAAAATTTTTGAGGTTAACCTTGTTTAAAGCAGTTTTGAGACCTTAACTGCTCTATTGTGTTGTTATGCTCAGGGTGAAGATGGAGCTTCTGATTGACCTCTGAAGTCTATCTAATTTCTCTTGTTTGAAAAGACACATTTTTGTTTTATGTGTATGGGTGTTTTTCCTGTATGTGTGCATATGTACCACATGTGCCTGCAGGCATTAGAAAAGAGTGATGGATCACCTGGAACTGTAGTTGCAAATGGTTGTTTGCTGCCATATGGTTGCCTGGAACCAAACTTGGGTCCACTGGAAAGGCAGCCAGTACACTTAATCACTGAACAATATCTCCAGGCCATATCCAATTCCTGACCTCTTTTCAGAAACTTTCCCTCTCTCATTTGTCCTTTTACATCACCACAAATTTTGATTATCTCTGTTGTTGCTGAGTTTGAATACCTAGCAAAAGAACTGCTTGGAGTTTGAGTCACATTTCTCAGTAGAAAATGTCTTATTGTGTGCTTCCATGCATGTGTAGCAATCTCACTGTGATTCCTAACTTTAATCATATTTCATCTGTGCTCAGGATCAAACAGGAATCCAATGTTCCACATACAAAATTGGCACATGTGATCTCTTTTTTTTAATTTATTTATTTATTTTTTATTTTTTTTAAATTTTTTATTAATTACACTTTATTCATTTTGTATCACCCCATAAGCTCCTCCCTCCTCCCCTCCCGATCCCACCATCCCTCCCCTTTCTGCATGCATGTCACTTCCCAACTTCTTAAAGTGGGAAATAGTAAGAGCTGGAGGGGACGGGAACTCCACAAAGAGAGCAACAGAACAAGATAATTTGAACACAGGGAACTTCCCAGAGACTCATACTTCAACCAAGTACTATTCGTGGAGATGACCTGGAACCCCTGCACAGGTATAGCCCATGGCAGTTCAGTGTCCAAGTGGGTTACATAGTAATGGGAAGAGGACTGCCTCTGACATAATCTGATTGGCCTGCTCGTTGATCACTTCCCCCTGAGGGGGGAGCAGCCTTATCAGGCCACAGTAGAGGACAATGCAGCCACTTTTGATGAGAACTGATAGACATGTGATCTCATAATTCAGTGTTTTGTTTTGTCTTCTCCTGTTTTGTCTTGTTTTGTTTTAATATTTTTTACAATTTCTCAGGGTAAATTGCATTTACGCTAGCCAGAAATTCCATGTGCCCTTGGTCTTTTACTACCATCTAATGGTCATTGGATGTTGTTATAAGCGATGATTAATAATTACTATTGGTTTATCTTTTAGTAGTACTGCTGTTAATCCTAAACAGCTGTATAACCAAATCATCACACAAAGACTAGGTTTATTTAGTTAACCTAGAACACAATGCTGGGCAATAGTTACTCTCTCTTAAACCTCTAAGCCCTCATAGTTTCCTAACATTTAGATTTTACCCATTATACTTGCTTTTTGTGAAGTCTTAGGTCTGGTTCATTCTCCACATAGTTCTAAGATCTCCTCCAGCTCTGCTCTCCTAGCTCTGCCCTCACCCTTTTTTCCTCCCACTCATTTCCTATCCTCTAACTCCTCCTCTCTTTCCTGTCCTCTGGCTCCTCCCCTCTCCTTGCTCAACATTGTGGCTAGTTGCTTTATTTTGGCCTGTTTAAACAAAGTTGAGACAGGATGCTTAGAATAAGTATCACAATGAAATATCCGTACTGAAACCAGAGAGTGTGTGGGGGGGAGGGGGTTCAGCATTTGAATGAACAAGGGTAACATTTCAAAAGAACATTATACCAACACGATGTCTTTACCTATTTACAACACAATTCTCTAGTGTAGAGGCAGATATAAAGGAATGAAATGCTTTTTTGTGTCTGTCTAATTCAGACTTGTAAGAGGAAAATTTAGTCATGAATAGTAAGATACATGGTAGAGATATTTTCTTATATATGATAAGATTTATTATCATTCTTAGCCAACAGAAATGGTGGTGGTAGTAGGAAATGGGAATTAAAGGGATAACATATTATCCTTTGTATAACACATTATTCCTATGGTGTCCAGATTGACTCACAATGATTTGAATTTCATCAAATTAACATCACTGATGCCAATAATTTAAATACAGACCTAAATTTTATGTATGAATTTAAAGAGTATACTTAACTGTTTTATTAAATTCTTTTCACAAATTTCGATTACTTTTACACCCACTCTCCTTTATTTCTCTGCCATTCTTGTCCATCCCTGTCCTTCCCTAAAAGTTCCTTTCACACATGCATGTATTTTTGTTTGTGCATAAATACCCCAATTTATGAGTAGATGGCAACTGTTGAGAATAAATGTAATTCTGTCCAGTTAAGTTTAAACATTTTTTTTTTTTGCTCCTGTGTTGAGTAGTCTGTAATGGGAATCTATATTGTTCTTGTTATGCCTCTTGTAACCTGCTTATTGACTTCTTGTTGCTTCTATGACAAGGTGAGTATAGCACAGCATTGTACAGCAAAAATCTTATTATAGGTCTTGACCTATGACATCTAATAGCAGGCTATTGGAATTTGGAATGGTGAATATATCAACCTTTACCTTATTCTTCCTTAAAACTATCTAGTTTCTTTTCATTGTATGTAAGGACAATGGGAGTAGCAACAGCACCTTTTTCAGTCTTGTTATATTCTACTTTCTTTGGTAGATCTCCCTGAGTGAGAAGATAAAATGATAATTCATTTATTTCTACCTTTTACATCTTAGAAATGGGTACCTGCTCTAAGTAATGATTTCTGAGTAAAGAAAATAATTATATCGTTTCGGTTAAGGTTTCTATTGCTCTAATAAAACTCTATGACCAATAACAAATAAGGGAGAAAAGGGTTTATTTTAATCTTACAATTCTTAAATCACTGAAGGAAGTCAGAGAAGAAATACAAGACAAGAACTTGGAGGCAGTAACTGAAATACGAGTCAAAGAAAACAGCTGTTTTCTGGCCTGTTCATAATAGCTTGTCCAGCCAGGTATCTATTACAACCCAGGCCAATATGTTCAAGGGTAACACCATTCTCTGTGTGTTGTGCCCGACCATTAATCATTAATCAAGAAAATGGAATTCAGACTATCTACAGCCATCCACAAGGAGACATTTTCTCAATTAAGATTTCTTCTTCTCAAATGGCTTCACTTTGTGTGAAGTTGACAACAACAACAATGAGAACAACAACATCAACAACAGACAAACCAGTACAATGGTACTACTATTCGGTATTGCTCATAATTATTCTACTACATATTGAAGAAATATTGTACACTGATATACAGATGGAACACTGAAGTTTTGTCCATTCATTTAATAATCACTTGCTAGATAATTTGAATATATTATGCTCTCTATTGTTAGCTAGTAGTGCAATGATTAATCACACCCACTTAATATATTGTATATTCATGAATTTACATGTGGCAAAAGCTGAATTTTGTACATAATACAATGATAGATGCTATATCAAGTAGTGTTGTGGATCCAGTGTTGATCTAATGGTCTCAACCACTAATTAAATTTGCTTATGTATTAACCAACCAACATGTGACAAACATAATTCTCATCAGATTCTGACTGGTACACTATTTTATGTAATTGACATTGCCTGTTAGCCAGTCTCATTTCTCTGATTTTCAGAGAGACATATAATTGCATCATTACAAAGATGTAAGTGTTCTATATTTAAGTTTTGTATTTAGGTTATATTTGCTGCCTTTCCATTTTTGATAAGAATTCCTTCCATATATTCTGTATTAGAAGTTATTTTCAAGAAATACTTGAAAATATTGTTATTAGCCTGGGCATGCTCCTTTCCATAATATCTTGCAATGTTTGCAAATATTTTTCAGTTAATTAAGGAGGCATTTGTAAATTATCTAATTTGTGCCTAGGTTTCTAAGGAATCAGTTTAAATGTATGATTATACAAAATTTCAAATATCACTTCTGTCAATGGGCATAACATGTTGATATCATCAAAACAATGGCCATTATATGCTCCATGGGACAATAAATATCTTTTAAAAAGCTAAAAAAAAGAAGTTATTTTCAGAACATGACACAGAAAAGTTCTCTTTAAGTCAGAATGCAGTAAATATTGATATATATGATAGCTGAGGTCTTCATACTTACTAGGTTAAGCAATATTTTCTTTCACCTTTCCAACTAGTATTGGCTCTTCTATAGCATGATTACTATACAAGGACCTTAAATTTATGCTCATAAGAACATATTTGATAAACTTTTTCACCTTTAGAACTTAAGATTCAGGCATTACAGAAATAATAAGAAAATTTAATATGAGGTAAACTTCCTTACCAATTTCTCTTCCTTATTCTTCTATGCTATGGTTTGTAAAATGTAGGCAAAACTGTATCAAGCAAAGTGGCTTTATTTCCCCACTGATCCTTAACCTGTTTCAACAGCTCAATCAGCTGCCAATGACACCTACCTGCCTTTCCTAGGATCAGTGACATTCTCTGTTTTCAAGGGTGAGATAACAGGAATATGTCCTTTTGCACTCAATATGGCCAATGTGTTTATGGACCATCGTGCCTTTTGGATTTTATTATGCCTGGGCGATTTTCCAATATTTTATGAACATGGTTTTTCAAAATGTTCCTGGATTGAAGCACGATTGTATATCTGGACAGTATCTTAGTCTACTCATGAGAGCACTGTCCAGATGGTCCTGGACTGCATCCAATAGGATCAGTTTTTGGCCAGAAACTGTAGAAGCATGAATCTTATGAAGTTCAACTCAAGTTCCTGGTATATGTAATCTCCTCACAAGGGATTGGGATGGACTTCTGGAAATTCAAGTCAGTACTGATTAGGATACACTTGGAATTATATTTTTATGAAGTTTTCAATAATCTTTCACATTCCATGAATAATTACATTAGATGCATCCTCCTTTTTTTGGCCCTAAGTGTCTCAAAAGCCAATCATCTGTGGGAGATATTAGGCATTTCAACGATGTTCAGAGTTCCAGGAATCTTTAAAAGAATTAAAACATGTTTTTATTTCTGCTTACATTCTAATATTTTCCTTGTTTTCTGTTATTGCCCTTTAAGATAGACAGGTTTTATTAGTATGTCATCTACTCTCTCCATATTAGAGAAACCCTGACCTCCCCTCTTCAGCCACTTCAGTGTATATATCATCTCTTTCTTAGATAATTTTAAATAAATGGCTTTCCTTTCAACAAGATTCACCACATTTAATAAGTATAAATGCAATGAGTTCTTCATTGTATATAACAAATTCAAAGGTATCATTATTATTATTATAATCTACAATTTATTTACTTTGTCTTCCAGTTGTAGCCCACTCCCTCATCTCCTCTCGGTCTCACCCACCCTCCTTCTTTCTCTCCTTATCACTCTTCCCTAGTTGCCTGTTCCTTGACAACTTCTCCTTGGTGGGGCAACCTAGCCAAAACACAGAGGAAGAGGATTCAGGCAGTCCTGATTGGAACTGATAAGCTAGGGTCAGACAGTAGGGGAGGAGGACTTCTCCTATCAAGGTATCATTATTTACACAATTCCAAGAATTCTTCAACTTAACATTAATCAACCGCCTACCCCATCTCTAAACCTATTATGGTTAAGGTTACCAATGGCATTTATGTTGAAAATTATATGGACAAATTCATGATATCTTCTCACCGTATGCATGGTCCTCCATTGCCAGGAGCCAAAGCCAGCTAGTGGAAAATTACCGGCAGTTGCACCAGGACCTTTAAAGTCATCGGTGAGAGATTTGCAAATATATTCCAGGAACTTGTGAGAACATCTGCCGTTGGGCTTGGAGCATCTTGAGATCTCTTAGCAAACATTCTTGTGGTATCTTGCACCATAAACCATCCTGCTATCTCCTGCACCATAAACCACCCTGCTATCTCTTTCACCATAAACTACCTTGCTAACGCATTTCCCTCCCTGCCTTCTCCCTATAAAGTTGTGTGAAAAAAATCAAATAAACTGAGTGGATGATCAGACCCTAGACTTGCTCTCCTTCTTTGTGTCTTTTGTCCCTTCATTCATTCACCCCTCCTTGGGTAACCGTTGAACATGCCTATCTTGATAATTATTAGGCTGTTGAATTACATAGTAATTGTTTTGTTTATATTTTTATTTTTCATTTTCTGAATGAGGATTGATCGTCTTACCCAGAGTCCTCCCTCTTCCTTAAGCTTCTTTAAGTGTACAGATTTTAGTATGTTTATCCTATGTTACATGGCTAATCTCCACTTAAAAGTGAGTATATATACCATGTGTGTCCTTTTGCTTCTGGGATACCTTAGTCAGGATGATCTTGTCTAGTTCCCACCATTTTCCTGCAAATTTCATGGTTTCCTTGTTTTTAATTGCTGAGTAGTATTCCATTGTGTAAATGTACTACAATTTCTGTATCCATTCCTCACCTGAGGGACATCTAAGTTGTTTCCAGATTCTAGCTATTACAAATAAAGCTCCTATGAACATGACTGAGCAAATGTCCTTGTTGTATACTGGAGCATATTTTGGATATATGCCTAGGAGTGGTATAGCTGGATCTTGAGGTCGCACTATTCTTAATTTTCTGAAAAAGCCCAAGATTGATTTCCAAAGTGGTTTACATTCCCACCAGCAATGGAGGAGGTTTCCCTTTTCTCCACAACCTCTCCAACATGTGCTGTCACTTGAGTTTTTGATCTTAGCCATTCTGGTGGATGTAAGGTGAAATCTCATGGTCGTTATGATGTGCATTTGCCTGATGACTAAGGATGTTGAACATTTCTTTAAGTGTTTCTTTGGTATTCATTATACCTCTGTTAGGAATTCTCTGTTTAGCCTGTACTGCATTTTTTAATTGGATTAATTGGTTTGTTGGTGTTGAACTTTTTCAGGTTTTTTTTTTTTTAATATTCCGGATATTATCTCCCTCTCAGATGTAGGGTTGGTGAACATCTTTTTCCAAGTTGTAGGCTGCTGTTTTGTTCTGATGACAGTGTCCTTTGCTTTATAGAAGCTTTTCAGTTTCATATGGTCCCATTTATTGATTGTTGATCTTCAAGCCTGTGCTATTGGTGTTTTGTTCAGGAAGTTGTCTCCTGTGCCAATGAGAAGAAATTTTATTTTTCACTTTTATTTTTCCTATTATTCTATTGGTAATTCAAGAGAATGCTTTAATTTGCATATATTTGTATAAACTTGAAGTTTCCCTTTCCATTGCTTTTTCGTTTTATATCATTGTGGTTATAAATAATATTTTACATGATTACTTTTTAACATTTAATAAGTTTTGTGTTCTAATATGTGATCTAATTTGGACAACATTTCTTGTGTAGCTACGAAAAATAATCTGAAGTGTTGGATGCAATATTGATATATTAGCTATGTCTATTTAGTCTATAGAACAATTTACATTCAATAAATTTTAGTCAAAGGTTCCTACACTTTCATTTTAATACTTTCTCACTGTAGAGAAAGTATTAAAATTTCTTTCTTTATTTAATTGTTCCATGGCTGAGTTTATATTTGTTTACACTAGTCATACTCTTTGGATAATTTGATCCTCTTTCATTATAAAATGATTTCCTTTTTCTCTTACAATTTTTTACTTAACAACTGTTTCTATAATATAATTATAGCTATTCTTGTTTTATTTTTATTTTAGTTTGCATGCAATATTATTAGCTACCTTTCACTTTCGTACTATATGTGTCTTTATAGATGAACTTATTTGGGGCAGTATGGTGGCCTGTCTGGATTTTTATCTATTTTTTGTTTGACTGCATAACTTGAATCATTGACACTCAGGTGTCATAAATGGTAAGCAAGGACTTACTGCTGACATTTGTGTTTGTTGTATTCCATTTGCTTTGTATATGTACTCTTCCTTTGCTTTTTGGTTAAGTGATATTTTTTATAATTATGTTAAAATATTAGAGTGTCCATTATAGGTTTTTATTTTATGGTTATAGTTATTATAGGTTACATTGAATCTGTTTCAAAAAACAAAAACAATCCAGAAAATAAGGAATAGTGCTACCTCAAGATCCAGCTATACCACTCCTACTCACATATCCAAAATCTGCTCAAGTATACAACAAGGACATTTGCTCAACCATATTCATAGTAACTTTATTCATAATATTCAGAAACTGGAAACAATCCAGAAGTCCCTCAATGGAGGAATGGATACAGAAATACTGGTACATTTACACAATGGAATACTACTCAGCAATTAAAAACAAAAAAAACCCATGAAATTTGCAGGGAAATGGTGGGGAACTAGAGAAGATTATCCTGATTGAGGTATCACAGGAGCAGAAAGACACACATGGTATATAATCACTTATAAGTGGATATTAGACATATAATATAGGGTAAATATACTAAAATCTGTACACCTAAAGAAGCTAAGCAAGAAGGAGGACCCTGGGTAAGATGCTCAATCCTCATTCAGAAAGGCAAACAGGATAGATATCAGAAAAGGGTGAAAACAGGGAACAGGATAGGAGCCTACCACAGAGGACCTTTGAAAGACTCTACCCATCAGGTTATCAAAGCAGATGCTGAGACTCATAGCCAAAATTTGGGCAGAATGCAGAGAATCTTATGAAAGAAGAGGAAGATAGAAAGACCTGGAGGTGACAGGAGCTCCAGAAGTTGATGAGAGAGGGTCAGTTTAAGAGTGGATGAGGGAGGGGGCTATAGCTGGACAAAGTGAACACACTGTAATATATAAAAATAAATAAATAAGTTTAAAAATAATAAATATTCTTTCCATAATTTATCTTACTTCAAATTTGAATATTTTTATTATTGAATGTGACTACTGCTGACATTTGCTTTTTTGAAGTTTTATCACTAATTTAGTGAACCTCTCCTATTCTTTTCGCTACTTCTTTTTTTGTTCCCTGAAAGTACATTTTCAGCTCTCCTGTATTGAAGAGCACTGCTTATTATCTTTCTGTTGGAATAATTTTGTTTTTGATGCTGCCCATTTCATTTAAAAGAAAAAAAAATAGTATGGGATTTCAACTTTTGAAAATAAATTAAAATCTGTTTACCTTCTTCCTATACATTGTTGTATTATTTCTTCATATTTTCTCAATGTTAAACAGATTTCTTTAAATTGTTACCTAAATTAATTTTCAAGAAGTTTATTTACTTCCATCTTTTAGGGACTAGTCTTTTTCACCTTATTTTGTTCCTTTGGTGACACCATTTTCTCTTTTTATTTTTAACCTTTACAGCTGTAATTTTGATGGCTATGTGTGAAAAAAGTGGATAGTTATTCTTGATTTCTTAGTCTGTTAGGGTTAAACTTTTCTAGAAATTCTGGTCATATCATCTAAAAAAGTCCCTAAGCTTGTGGCAACTGCATCAGTTGAGGGCTGAAGAGATAGGCCCTCTGATATCTCAGATTGTCACTGTACTGAAACGGAACCCAAGTCCATCAAAATTGACGCGGTGCTAGGCTGGAATCTTGTCGAGACCAGCCTGTAAATAAAGATTATTTAGAACTCAATACAGCTACAAACATCTAGATGAACTAAAAATTGACTATGTCTTGCTTAGGTTATAGCTACCTGTAATTGTTAAACTAACCTAAGATTATCAGTCTGTGGCTACAAACCTACAGAAGATCATACTGGCATTTGATTTATTGTTGCATGGCCAGCAGAGGTTTACAATAAAAGGCCTTATATTTATCTCCTCAATACCTAAAGCAGACAATATATGTGTCTTACATAGTCAGTCTCAGTTATGGGAAGGATGACTTGTTGATGTAAAATATTTCCTATTTCCTCCAAATAATTTTGTTATGCTGTTATCACATACAATGATCTTGCACGTAGTTTCCTTACTTATCATGAAGGTATTTTTTATTTGCTGATAGTTCTTTAAGTTTATGCTTCTGTGGAAGAATAGTTGCGAAAAAGTCCTACTTCATCCTCTTGTCAGTAGCTTTTGACTCTCTCCCTGTTGAATCACTCTCAACCCTCTACTCTGATGGCATTAAACTCCTTGAACTGTTATTCTTACTTGCATAGGCTCTTAATCTTTCAATCTAATGTTCAAACATTGGAGTGCTCCCTGACCTCATTCTTATTTTTCTTTCTTTATTGGATCAACTCTGTTATATGACTTATAGGTGTCCATATGCTGTTTGATTTTAAATTTGTACTTGCAGTTCTCAATCTCCAGAATCTTAAACTCTACTACCTACCTGATAATAGAATTTCAACGTATCTTAGGAAAATTGAACTGCAACTGTTCAAGAAGAATATTTGATACATGCTTGTATAACCCATCCTCTCACCAATATTCTGAATTTTAGTAAATGAGACCATTGTACATACATTACACTACAAACTCAGAATCAGTCTCTCTGACATCTCTCTGCATCATCTCTACTATAGTCAGTTATACATTAAACTATAGCTAGTTTCTACAAAATATCTGTTAAATGGATAAAATCGTGTCTCCTATCATCATGCCACTCTTAGAAGACCCTCATGGCTTTCTTCAGTCATTTTGCTTGTGCAGAAACTTGCAGCAGTCACTGTTTTCATTTCAGTAGGTTTTACACTTCTGGAAATGTTTGTTTCCGTTCATATAACACAGTGCTTGGTGCACAATCGGTGCCCAGTAAGTACTTGTCTGGTGACTCGCATATTATAATAGTTAAGAGCAAAAAAGAGTAATAATATGTTCCATAATGCTAACTGCTATACCTGGATTATCTGATTGAATTCTGTCAATTATCATATGAGGAAGTATTGTTATGATCTTACTTTATATATTTGAAGAAACTCGTTTTCAAACAATCTAAAACTGACCTGAATCAAATAACTGGTAAGAGGAAAATACCAACTTTACTTTTTACTGTAAAGCTTCAAATTTTGTATTCATTATAAACTTTATAATCTTGATATTCCCAGTTTTGCATCTCTAGAATTTTGGTTGTTCTTATATGACTTGGCATCAAATCTTTTGTATCTGTAGATGTGCTGCTGTACATTAATGGTTAAATTTTTAGAAAATGTAATATTTTTCTACTCTGCTTCACTTGTGCAGAATTAAAAGTCTATACTAAGAGTTGTGGATTAAAATGACAGGAGATCTTTGATCACCTCCCCCTGAGGGGGGAGCAGCCTTACCAGGCCACGGTAGAGGACAATGCAGCCACTTTTGATGAGAACTGATAGACTAAGATCAGAAAGGAGAGGAGAACCTCCCCTATCAGTGGACTTGGGGAGTGGCATGCATGCAGAAAGGGGAGGGAGGGTGGGATCAGGAGGGGAGGAGGGAGGGGCTTATGGGGGGGATACAAAATGAATAAAGTGTAATTAATAAAATTAAAAAAAAAAGAAAAAAATGACAGCAGAGTGCAGGAAACCTTATGAAAGAAGATGGAAATAGAAAGACCTGGAGAGGACAGGAACTCCACAAGGAGACCAACAGAGCCAAAATTCCTGGGGTCAGGGAGGCCTGCAGAGACCAATACTCCAACCAAGGACCATGCATGGAGAGGACCTAGATCATCTGCTCAGAGGCAGCTCAAGGCCACTCAGTCTCCAAGTGGGTCACCTAGCAAGCAGAGCAGGGGCTGTCTCTGACATGAGCTCAGTGGCTGGCTCTTTGATCACCTCCCCCTGAGGGGTACAGCCTGTGGCCTCTCTGCAAGGCCACAGAGGAAGATGATCAGCCAGCCCTGATGAGACCTGATAGGTTAGGGTGAGATAGAAGGGGAGGAGGACCTCCCCTATCAGTAGACTAGGGAAAGGGTATTGAGGGAGAGGAGGGATCGTGGGTAGTACTAGGAGGAAATAAGGGTGAGGGCTACAGCCAGGATACAAAGTGAATACATTGTAATTAATTAATTGATTGATTAATGAAAAATAAAATAAAATGACAGCTTAACATAATCATGCAGCAGTTAACTATCTATGGACAAACAACTTTAACCATTACTCAAGCACCAAATTTCGTTCAGAAAAGGTATGAATTTTCTATCGCTGAGAAGGCTGGGTCAAGATAAGACATTGAAGCTTACCGATGAGCCATTTTAGCTGTATCTCAGTACTATTCAATGACAGACCCAGTCTTAGAAAACAATGTGCACAGAGTTTGAGGAAGATACTAACATCACTCTCTGTGTGCCACATGCATTATGCATGCACACACACACATACAAACAAGTATACAAACACACACACACACACACACACACACAAGTATACATAAATCACAAAGAAAACTGTTAAAAAAAATCCTAAGAAATCCAGGTGGGAAGTTATCAAGCCTGGTATTTTTTAATAATATTTATTTTTTTATATTAATCACAGGTTATTTACTTTGTAACCCAGCCATAGCTCTCTCCCTTATTCCCTCTCAATGTCACCTTCTCTCCCTCATTTCCTCCCTGTCCCTTTTCAAGTTCACTGATAGGGGTGGTCCTCCTCTCCTTCCATCTGACCCTAGTTTATCAGGTATCTTCAGGACTGTCTGCCATGTCCTCCTCTGTGGCCTAGCAAGGCTGTTCCTCCCTCGGGGTGGGGGGTGAGGAGTGGGGAGTCAAAGAGCCAGCCATTGAGATCATGTCAGAAATAGTCCTTGTTCCCCTTACTAGGGTATACACTTGGATACTGAACTACCATGTGCTACATCCAAGCAGGGGTTCTAGGTTATATCCATATATGTCCTTGGTTGGAGAAACAGTCTCATAAAAGACCCCTGTGCCCTGATATATTTTTGTCCATGTGGAGCCTGGAAATCAATCTGGCACTTTTTCAGACAATTAGGAATACTGCTTCCTCAAGATCCAACTATACCACTCTTAGGCATAGATCTAAAAGATGCTCAAGTATACAACAAAGACATTTGTTCAACCATGTTTGTAGCAGCTTTATTTGTAATAGCTAGAATCTGGAAACAACCCAGATGTCCCTCAATGGAGGAATGGACGCAGAAATTGTGGTCCATTTACACAATGGAATACTACTCAGCAATTAAAAACAAGGAAATCAAGAAATTTGCAGGCAAATGGTGGGATCTAGAAAAGATCATCCTGAGTGAGGTATCCCAGGAGCAGAAAGACACACATTATATATACTCATTTACAAGTGGGTACTAGACCTATAAAATAGGATAAACATACTAAAATCTGTACACCTAAAGAAGCTACACAAGAAAGAGGACCTGAGGTAAGATGATCAACCCTCACTTAGAAAGACAAATGGGATGGACACCAGAGGAAGGAGAAAACAGGGAACAGGACAGGAGCCTACCGCAGAGGGCCTCTGAAAGACTCTACTTAACAGTGTATCAAAGCAGATGCTGAAACTCATAACCAAACCTTTGGCAGAGTGCAGGGGATCATATGAAAGGGGGAGTTAGTATGATCTGGCAAGTACAAGAGCCTAGTTTTATATAACAGAAAAGATCTGTTGAAGAAGACAGGATGGAAGGAATTCCTATAATTTCTTATCATGAAAATATAAGAAGCCTGTGCAATAAAAAAAATACTTTCTGCTTAAGGAATAGAGAAATAATTATGTTCAAGCCTTAGGTGTAAAAACTATTACCAGGCCTAACTAAGGCAAAATACCATTTTAAGCAGAGCCAGGAATCTCCTGGCCTCAAGCAAATTCCAATGGGCTGAATAACCAGAAATACATAAGCCAAGCAAGTAACTGGAGGGAGGGGGACCCTATAGTGGTCACAGCAGATCTAAGAGCTTACCTCTGAAACTCTGAAAACTCACCTGGATCAGGACTTTAGTGAGTATGATCCTATTCCGTTTTTTTCCTAACAAATGTAAGAACAATATAATTCTGTTGGTTTCTTTGTGGAGTTCCTGTCCCCTCCATATCTTTCTATCACCCCCTTATTTCATAAGATTACCTGTACTCTGCCCAGAGTTTGGTTATGAGTCTCAGCATCTACTTTGATACCCTGCTGGGTAGAGTCTTTCAGATGTCTTCTGTGGTAGGCTCCTGTCCTGTTCCCTGTTTTCTCCCTCTTCTGGTGTCTATTCCATTTGCTTTCATAGTGAGGATTGAGCAACTTCCTTAGGGTCCTCTTTTTTTTTAGCTTATTTAGGAGTATAGATTTTAGTATGTTTATTCTATATTATATGACAAATATCCGCTTATATGGGGTCTTTGCAAAGAGAGATATACCAACCCAGGACCATGCATGGAGATAACCTAGGCCTCTTACTCAGATGTAGCCCATGGCAGCTCAGCCTCCAAGTGGGTTCCCTTGTAAGGGGACCAGGGTCTGTCTCTGACATGAACTCAGTGGCTGGCTCTTTGATTACCTCCCCCTTGAGGGAGTGCGGCTGTACCAGGCCACAGAGAAAGACAATGCAGCCAGTCCTGATGAGATCTGATAGGATAGGATCAATTGGAAGGGGAGGAAGATTTCCCCTATCCGTGGACTGAGGGAGGGGCATGAAAGAAGAAGAGATAGGGAGGGTAGTATTAGGAGGGGACAAGAGAGGGGGCTACAGCTGGGATACAAAGTGAATAAGTTGTAATGAAAATTTAAAAAACACAAATAGAACAATATAATTTAGGGAAAAAGTTTCCTGGAATAATGCAATTTCTGGTGCAGAAGGAAGTATAATTATGTCAAAACTTGACTCATTTCTTCCAAGAAGATGGGTTCTAAGGAGAGGCTACCTGTCCTAGCTTAAGGGCTTATTGAGGAATCTGGCCTTCTCTCCTTCATACAGATAGCATAAAGGTTATTTGGGCTATAAGTCACTCCTGGTCCTGGTTGTGTAAGCTTGATATGGTCTAACCCAAATGATAATGTAGATCAGCAGAGTGTTAGTCACTTCCTATTCCCAGCTTTCTGGAAGGAATAGCAGGCTGTTTTTCATCTTTCCCATTGGAAAGACAATCCTGCATGCATTCCTGTTTAGTTCTGTGTTCCTAACAGGTGACTATCTCTATTACCCTTCCCTCAACAGTGCACAGCAGAGTAGAGAGCTGAAGACATAATATAAAGTTAACATAAGCTATTTGGAGCATTCACCATGATGTATACTGGTACTAGGACACAAACAAAACACCTCTACATCTAGACCAGTGCTTGCAGATGGAGGCCCTAGACCTGTCCAAACATCAGGTAGAGGCCTGTGTGCTGGTAGGTAGACTCATATTTACACTATATTATTGCTGGTTTTGGAGTGTTCCTGGTATATTGTCTAAGGCTGCACCAACTTTTTAATTGTGAGGCTGAAGTGTATTTAGATTAGCACAAGACTGGAAGGCTAAAAGGCTATCTTTCACCACCCCTTGTCTAACTTAGGGCAGGTAAGCCATACCTAGATCCATGCTAATGGGAAGAGCCTCTATACTGGACCTGACAACAAAGAGACCACTAGGATAGGCTTCATATTTTTGCTAGCATTGCTGCCAGTTACAGTATGCCCTTGAGGTGTACATGAGGTTATGAAGGTACTGATCCCTGTGAAATTCCAATAAAACTTAGAGTTAACATAGATGACAAAGGGATGGTCTTCACTAAGATAATACTAACCTTAGAAAGTATAGTATGGAGGAAAGGAAACTAAGTATGTTTCTTGAAAGTTATTATAAAGATAGAAAAATAAATAAATAACACCAGACAGATGTCAGTGACAACCATCTGCTGATCAATGCCTACGGACTGATTCTCAGAAACCACACTGATGTTAGGAAAACACACAGCCCCATCTATTGGAATTTTACTTAGGTTAGTTGTATCTGCAGCTTTCTGGAGTACCTTATCTTAGGAGAACATCCCATGAAAATACATATCAATATTTCATTAGTTTTAGAAAACTGTGGAATAGGACCGTACACCCAGTCCTTTCATCATGATTCTTTCTAAAACAGACTAAAAGTCTGATTATGCCTTAATATAAACCGGTGGACCTATGGAAATCTTTGGCAGGATGGATTTCCTTTTTAGATTACCATCCCCTGGGCACACTGAAGAAAAAAAAATCATAAGAAAAATTCTATACTGTTATGGAGAAATACAACATATAGATGGAAGCAATGAAAATTCAAGTAGAAATCTATGAACTAAAACTCGTACTCAGAAAAATTAAAAACATAGCATGTTATCAATATAAAATATATCAAACAGAAGAGAGAATGAGAGGGTTCAATGTAAAAGCACTATGCAATCCAGCAATCTGACTATTGGGTAACCCTCCAAAGGAAATGAAGTAAGAAGTTTGAAACACATCTGCATTCCTAGTGTCAAGAAATGGAAACAATTTAAATGTGCATCAATTTGAGAATGAATAATGAAAATGTGGTACCTATAAAGAGTAGAACATGATTCAGCCTCAAATATAATTAAATCCTGTCATTTGTGACAACATGAACACAAATGGAAATCATTGTGTTTGGTGAAACGAGCCAAGAACATGAATGCATGTTATTACATAATTTCACTCATATATGGAATTTGAAAAAGTTGATCTCATAAAACTTGCTAGTACAATGTTGGTTGTAAGAAGCTAGGGAGAGTGTGAGGGACAATCAATGAATACAAAACTACAGTGAAATAAAAATAAGAAGTTCAAGTGTGCTATTGAATATTTTGCTGAGTACAGATAATAGTTGTATGCCATATGTCTCAAGGGCTGAAAGAAAGGGTTTTTAGTATTGTTTTTGCCATAAAGAAGTAATACACATTTGAAGAGAAAAATACGTTTGACTTGATAATGCAGTGTATACAAGTATCAAAATATGACACAGCACGTTATAAATATGTGCAATGATTTTGTTGTATCTCAAAGTAAATTTACAATAAATAAATAAAAACTTGTTTTGGTCAAGTAAAGCCTATATGGTCCATTCAGTGCATGTTTTTCACATAATATGCATGTAGTATGTCATACATATTACCCGAACATAATGAATACAGAGGTTTTAAAAACATATAACATTTTTTACAATTGCATAATCTTGAAAGTGCTGGTCTATGTCCTAAGATGGGTGCAGCTCTGAGACCAAGCAATGTAATACTCTGACTGACATACTCAGTGATAAGGCAACTTTGAAGCATTTTGAAAACATTTCCAAAGTGGTTGTCCAAGTTTACATTCCCACCAGCAATGGAGGAGGGTTCCCCTTTCTCCACAACCTCTCCAGCATGTGTTGTCATTTGAGTTTTGATCTTAGCCACTCTAACAGTTGTAAGGTGGAATCTCAGGGTTGTTTTGATTTTCATCTCCCTGATGGCTAAGGACATTGAACATTTTTTTACCTGTTTCTCTGCCATTCGATATTCCTTTACAGAGAATTTTGTGTTTAGTTCCATACCCCATATTTTAATTGGATTGCTTGATTTGTTGCTTTTTGGTGCTTTCTCAGACAATTAGAAATAGTGCTTCCTCGAGATCCAAGTATACCACTCCTAGGCATATATCCAAAAGATGCTCAAGTACACAACGAGGACATTTGTTCAACCATGTTCATAGCAGCTTTATTTGGAATAGCCAGAACCTGGAAACAACCAAGATGTCCCTCAGTTGAGGAATGGATACAGAAATTGTAGTACATTTACACAGAGGAATACTACTCAGCAAATAAAAACAATCATGAAATTTGCAGGCAAATGGCGGGATCTAGAAAAGATCATCCAGACTGAGGTATCCCAGAAGCAGAAAGACACACATGGTTCATACTCACTTATAAGTGGATATTAGACATATAATATAGGATAAACATACTAAAATTTGTACACCTTAAAAAGCTAAACAAGAAGGAGGACCCTGGGTAAGATGATCAATCCTCACCTAGAAAGACAAATGGGATGGTTATTGGAAGAAGGAGAAAACAGGAAACAGGACAGGAGCTTACCACAGAGGGCCTCTGAAAGACTCTACCCAGCAGTGTATCAAAGCAGATGCTGAGACTCATAACCAAACTTTGGGCGGAGTGAAGGGAATCATATGAAAGAAGGGGGAGTTAGTATGACCTGGAGAGGACAGGAGCTTCACAAGGAGAGCAACAAAACCAAAATATCTGGGCACAGGGGTCTTTTCTGTGACTGATACTCCAACCAAGGACCATGCATGGACATAACCTAGAATCCCTGCTGAGATGTAGCCCAAGGCAACTCAGTATCCAAGTGGTTTCCCTAGTAAGGGGAACAGGGACTGTCTCTGACATGAACTCAGTGGTTGGCTCTTTGACCACCCCCCTCCCTTGAGGGAAGAGCAGCCTTGCCAGGCCACAAAGGAGGACATTGCAGCCAGTCCTGATGAGACTTGATAGTCTAGGGTCAGATGGAAGGGGAGGAGGACTTCCCTATCAGTGGAGTTAGAGAGGGACATGGGAGGAGATGAGGGAGGGAGGGCCGGATTGGGAGGGAATGACGGAGGAGGCTACAGCTGGAATACAAAGTGAATAAAATGTAATTATTGTACAAAATAAAAATTTAATTAAAAAAAGAACAAAAGCAAAAAAAAGAAACATTTTCCATATTTACACTCTGTTTTAACATCAACAGTTGCTTGTATTTATGACTGCAGAATAATCCAAATTGTATAATATCGTATTATTTCTATACCGGTTAAACATATCATAACAAATGTGTTCATTTCCTATTTGAAGTTAAAGTTCAAGATATCTGACTTTGATAGATGTATAAATTGGGTGACATTATTAAGATTACAGCTCATATATTCTTTTAAAATATTTTCTTGCATTTATTTATTTATTTTATTTTGCATATCTGAGTGTTTAACCTGAATGTATGCTTGCATACCTCACATGTGTATGGTACTCTGGAATTGGAATTATGGATATTGTAAGCTAGGAATTGAAAGCTACTTCAGTACAAGAGCAATAAGATAGCTGTAAACCACAGAGCTATGTCTCCAATCCATTGCTTGGTCTTTGGCAACTACATATGGCTTTTTGCTATAGCATCCGAAGTGTGATCATAGAGTCGTCATTTGTATTTTGTTTCACATGTTATAGAGCATGGTCTTTGAGTCCAAATAGTGTAAAATTCATCTTCTCCCTCTTCCTTGACCATAGATGATGAATGAATGAATGAATGAAAACACACTGAACAATGAATTTCCCCAAACGAAACATTTAATATGGTCTTTGTGACCAAACTAATAGATATTTTCTCTTTTCATGGAGCCAGTATAGTTCAATTCAGAATAGCAGTGCATGAACTTGGCCTTCACTAGCAATTTTAGCAAAATGAAACAAAAAGAGGGCCCACCCAAAAGAAAACTACCAAGAAATCCTAACGCTGATGCATTAAGACAGTAAGACCAGAAAAATGTAAGAAAACAAGAAATAGAAAATAAAAATCATAGTAACTGTTTTAAGCACCAACCTGATTAGAAGTATTACTGTTGATAATGTATGATCATCACTACCACAGCTGCTAATACAATACTTACTGTGTCCTAAATCTGCCTTCGGACATTGTTGCTTTTCTCAGTTTTTAAACAACAAGGAAAAAGGTTTTGATTGGCTCAGATTAAGTGATTTGAGAAGTCACCTAATATATTCAGTTTCCTCATTCAAGGCATTGAATTAAGTAATAGTAGACTAAAAGAGATAATTCTTGCTGACACTAGACATAATGGGCAAGTTTTGACTTTTCAGATATAAAATGTGATGTTATAAGGAAGGGTTTAGCTTCCTACAGACAACTCCTGCCCTTAATCTGACTAATATCTACTTTAAACTATTTTCAATACCAACTGTAGGTTCCACTCACATTACCTACTATTTTATTTTGATGCTCATATTTTGTTTCATGATGTAAACTAGTCTGGAAGACTGTAATTCCTGCTACTCACAACATAAAGAATATTATCCTCATCACTGAGATGGGGATAACTTTAAATAATGCATTTCTGTGGAAACATAAGATAATGCACTGCTAAAATACTGAAATCTTTTTCATGGATTTTCACAAAAAACATCCACAGAAACAGAGAAGAACATTGCAGCCAGTCCTGATGAGACCTGATAAGCTAGGGTCAGATGGAAGGGGAGGAGGACCTCCCCTATCAGTGGACTTGGAGAGGGGCAGGGAGGAGATGAGGGAGAGAGGGTGGGGTTGGGAGGAAATGAGGGAGGGGGCTACAGCTGGGATACAAAGTAAATAAACTGTAACTAATATAAACAATAAAAATTTAATTAAAAAAATGAGAAAGAGTTCATGAATTTGAAAGAGAAAAGAAGGCGTATATGGAACAGTTTAGAGGGAAGAATGGGACAGCGGAAGTGTTATATTATAACCTTCAAATATATAATTAAAAATAAAAAGACATGATGAGAAAAACTAAAAAAAAAAAAAAAAAAGAACTTTCACTGTTCCCAAGCTGAAACTGATAATGGGAGTGTCAAGTTGCCTATAATTTCCTAAGCTTTAAACTTTCAAAGCATGCTTTGCTATAAGTTAGAAATAATATTACTTCAAGGGGACGCGTAATTCTCTCAGACCATTTTGTAACAGCATTTTCTAGATTAATGGCCTGTTTACTTCTTTGCGTTCTTTGTTCTCCTTAGTCTTCTTCATATTTGCTTTGATTTTATTATAGATCTGGCACTAAGTTTAGTAGTAGGATTAACAGCCTAATTTTTCTGGGGACTGAATTCCTAGATCTAGTTCCTGGTTGTTTCTCAAATCAATAAAGACTGTGCTTAGTTCTTCTGACCAAATGAGTCACATCAATTTTAATTTCCTTAGTAATGACCCTCTGCCCTGTGCTTCAGGCCAGAACAAGGCTTTCTCTTATGGCTAAAGTACTATGTCCAAAGTAGTATGTCAAGACATTTTTGCTGTTGTGTTTGATTTGCTTTTGTGTGTGCGTGGTTGTTTGTTTTAAACTGTTATCTGAGGCTACAGATTATATAACTGCGTTTCTCTGTGTTTCTTCACCCCCCGCCCCCAACAAATCTGCTCTGGTCTTTTGCTGCCCTCTAGTGGCCAGCAGTTACCAGCTTCGCTAGAGCGCGTTCTGTAACAGAGGAGGTTGAAATACCACTTGAGAAAAGATCCTCACGGCTTTACAGGTTTATCTCTTCATTTCTGTCAATTAAATTTCAGATCTCACTTAAACCACATGCATTACATTAAGGATACAAACAATGTTGATTGGACTGAGATTAAAAAAAAATAAGACCTTCCTTCCACTCTTTCTACTGGGGACATCTGTCTCCAGTTAAGGTTTCATCCTTGTAGGTTATAGAGATTGTGAGACATCAGATGAGATCATATTTGATGAAAAGAACAAAAGAACAATAAAAATGTGAAGGAACAAAACTATGAAAACATAATTATATAATTAAGATAAAAACCTTGTGCCTTCTATCTTAAAAGAACTAAACCATTCTCTCCTTTGTGTTTATTTATTTACAAGAATAGGGATAGATTCAATGGCATTAAAATGAGTTATGTTCTTTTCATTAACATTATCAATTGTGCCAAGAATATATGGGGATCCAGATATAGATGGGCAAGAAGGAGAGAAGGGAGGGAGGGAGAAAAAAAAGGGAGGGAAGAAAAAAAATGAAAATCTTATCTTTACCACATTGAGTTTTAGTTCTCATAATGCTATTGCTGCAAGAATAAAAACAAAGCTCACCAGACCTAGCAAACTCACTTGATAGTAATGAGTAGATTACAAGTTCACTTTTTTTTTTTTTTTACCAGCCAATGTACTGTTTACATGCACTTATTTCATTTAATCTCCAGAACAAGCGCTGGAAAAGATTTTATTACTACTCATTTTAATTTCCATAGGAAAATGTCAAAGCTTAGAGAAGCAGGGTGCCTTTTCTTAACTATATGACTAATTGGAGGTACAGCTAGGATAGAGACACACACCATTTATTTATAGATGCAAGTCCGTTGACCTCTTCTGTAACAATTTAACTGAACAGAAAATCTCATTAGGAAAAGTACCCTGTTACAGGAAACCCCACAAACTTGCAAGTTTTGAAATTGATTATCAAACACATCCAACAGTGTCATTCTTCTCCTCTCATTTCTTCTCACTGTTTTTTAAAGTTATTATTATTATTATTATTATTATTATTATTATTAATTCACTTTCTATCCTGGCTATAGAGCCTTCCCTCATCTCTACCCAGTCCCATCCTCCCACCCTACCCCCATGTCCCTCCCCTAGTGCACTGAGAAGGGAGATCCTCCTCCCTTACTATCTGACCCTAGATTATCAGGTCTCATCAGGACTGCCTGGATCCTGTTTCTCTGTGGCCTAGTAAGGCCACCTCACCAGAAGGAGATCAAAGAATCTGCCACTGAATCCATGTCAGAGATCCCCTTACTAGGGACACCCACATAGGGATTGAGCTGCCTATGGGCTACACCTGAGCAGGGCATCTAGGTCCTTTTCATACATGGTCTTTGGTTGATTCATCAGTTTCTGCAGGAACCCCTGAGCCCAGATTTTTGGCTCCGTTGGTCTCCTTCTGGAGCTCCTGTCCCATCCAAGCCTTTTTTTTTCTCCCTTCTTCCTGTACTCTGGGCAAACTTTGGCTATAAATCACAGCATCAGCTTTGATGGGGGAAGAGTCTTTCAGAGGCCTCCTGTGGAAGGCTCCTGTCCTGTTCCCTGTCTTCTACTTCTGATGCCTACTCTGTTTGACCTTCTGAATGAGGATTAAGCCTCTTCCTTAGAGTCCTCCTTGCTGTTTATCTTCTTTAGGAATATAGAGTTTAGTATGTTTACCCTATATCATATGGCTAATATCCATTTATAAGTGAGTATATACCATGTGTGTCTTTCTGCTTCTGGGTTACCTCACTCGGGATGATCAGGTAAATCCATTTGCCTGCAAATTTCATGATTTCCTTATTTTTAATTGCTGAGTAGTATTCCACTGTGTATATGTACCACACTTTCTGTATCCATTCTTCAGTTGAGGGATGTCTAGGTTGTTTCCAGATTCTGAATATTATGAATAAAGCTGCTATGAACATAGCTGAGCAAATGTCCTTGTATGGTTGAGCATCTTTCAGATATAAGCCCAGAAGTAGTATGGCTAGATCTTGAGGTAGCACTATTCCTAATTTTCTGAAAAAATGACAGATTGATTTCCAAAGTGGTTGTATATGGTTACATTTCCACCAGCAAAGGAGGGGGGTTCCTCTTTCTTAACATCCTCTCTGGCATGTGCTGTCAATTGAGTTTTTGGTTTTAGTAATTCTGATGTGTATGGGGTAGAATCTTAGGGTCATTTTGATTTGCACTTCCCGGATGGCTAACAACATTGAATATTTCTTTAAGTTTTTCTTTGTCATTCGATATTCCTCTGTTGAGAATTTCCTGTTTAGCTCTGTACCCCATTTTAACTGGGTTACTTAGTTTGTCAGTATTTAACTTCTTGTGTTCTTTATATAGTCTGGATATAGCCCTCTGTCAGACATAAGGTTGGTGATGATCCTTTCTCAGTCTGTAGACTGTTGTTTCATTCTGATGACAGTGTCCTTCGCTTTACAGAAGCTCTTCAATTTCATGAGGTCCCATTTATTGATTGTTGATCTTAGAGCCTTGTGTGGTTGGTGTTCTGTTCAGGAAGTTGTCTCCTGTGCCAATGAGTTCAAGGCTCTTAACTACTTTTTCTTCTAACAGAGTTAGTACATCTGGTTTTATGTTGAGGTCTTTGATCCACTTGGACTTTACTTTTGAGGAGGATGATAATTTTGGATCTGTTTACATTTTTTCTCCATGCAGACATCCCAGTTAGACCACACCATTTGTTGAAGATGCTATCTTTTTCCATTGTTTGGTTTTCCTTCTTTGTAAAAAATCAAGTATTCATAGGTGTGTGGATTTATTTCTGGGTCTTCTGTTCGGTTCCATTGATCCACCATTCTGTTTCTATGCCAGTACCATGCAGTTTTTATCACTGTTGCTCTATAGTACAGCTTAAGATGCCTCCATATGATCTTTTATTGGACAGGATTGTTTTAACTATTTTGAGTTTTGTTGTTGTTGTTGTTTTTCCATATAAAATTGAGAATTATCTTTCAAGTTCTGTAAAGAATTATGGTGATATTTTCATGGGAATTTCATTGAATCTGTAGATTGCTTTTGGTAGGATTGTCCATTTTCACTATGTTAATTCTACAGATCCATGATCACAGAAGAGTTTTCCATCTTCTGAATTTTTCTTCAATTTCTTTCTTCAGAGATTTTAAGGTGTTTTTTTTGTTGTTGTTGTTGTTGTTGTTGTTGTTGTTGTTGTTTTCATACAGGTCTTTCACTTGCTTGTTTAGAGTCACACCAATATACTTTATGTATTTTGTGGCTATTGTGAAGGGTGTTGTTTCCTTAATTTCTTTCTCAGCCTGTTTGTCTTTTGTATATAAGAAGGTTTCAGATTTTCTTTTTGTGTTAATTTTGTATTCAGTCACTTTGCTGAAGGTGTTGATCAGCTGAAAGAGTTCTCTGGTAGAATTTTTGGAGTCACTCATGTATATTATCATAGCATCTACGAATAGTGATTTTTTAACTTCTTCCTTTCCAATTTGTATCCCCTTGATCTCCTTTACTTGTCTTATTGCTCTAGCTAGGACTTCAAGTACTATGTTGAAGAGGTAAGGAAAGAGTGGGCAGCCTTGCCTTGTCCCTGATTTCAATGAGATTGATTTAAGTTTCTCTCTGTTAAGTTTGATGTTGGCTATAGGATTGCTGTATAGTGCTTTTACTATGTTTAAGTATGTACCTTGTATTCCTGATCTCCCCAAAATTTTAAACAAAAATGGGTTTTGTCAAATGCTTTTTCAACATCTAAGGAGATGATCATGTTTTTTGTTTGTTTGTTTTAGGTTGTTTATATGGTGGATTACATTGATGGATTACCATATATTGAACCACCCCTGCATGGCTGGGATTAAGTCTACTTGGTCATGGTCAATGACATTGTTAATGTGTGTTTGGATTTGGTTTGTGAATATTTTATTGAGTATTTTTGAGTCAATATTCATTAATGAGATTGGTCTGAAGTTCTCTTTCTTTGTTGGATCTCTGTGCGTAGAGCTTCTCCAGTGCCCCACAAGCTTCCTTAAGATGGTGGAGAATGGAACCTGGATCCCACGCCTAGCTCAGCTCTACTGTGTTCACTATCTGTGCTGTGCTAACTAATTCTGACCAGGATGAGCCAGGCAGTTTAGGATCAGGCAGTCAGGGTGAGTCCCCAAGGTCCAAACCACCATCCACTCATCGCTGGAAGATATCCACAGAAAGTGGGCTTGGGCAGGTGGCCTAAGGCTGTGACAGTGATGGCAGAAGCCTGCCCGGTATTAACTGGGTAGCCGGAAGATGGCCCTTTGAGTATCCCCATGGATTCTTCTCTCACCTGAGAAACACAGACTTGAGGGTTTTGGTGTCCACAGTACTGTCACCCTGTTCTCACTGCTGAGCTGCTGTTCAGTTATCCTGTTTAGTTCGTGTAGCCAATCTGTATCTCCTGATTGTTTTATAGATTGTGATTTTCTCTTTTATTCAAAGGATTGACCAGAAGTTCTGAAAGAGGGGACTCCTGTTCACTATGTCACTGAGTCCATATTTTGGGTACCCTCCTCTGCCTTTTTTTTTTTTTTTTAGGTCTGTTGGTTTTCTTTTCCTCCAAACCTAAAACTGTAATTTCAGAAACAAAAGGTTAGTAAAGTGATTATTGAGAACTTAGGGGTTGGTGGCTGGGGATCACAATACAAGCAGTGGCTTGGAAGAGGAAGTAATGGAAACAATGTAATGGTCCTCATAGAAGCAAGCATTTGGGACAGAATTGGAGGAGTACAGAAAGAACCAAAATCTGAAGCGGAGGAGGCAAAAGCTGTGGGAGTAGTTTGAGATCTTCTAAGTAAATAGGTTAAGAATAAGAACCTGACTTTAAACATAAGAATCCCTTAAGAATGTTTGCTTTGGGGGTTGGAGATATGGTTCACTACTTAAGAGCACTGCTGCTCTTGCAGAGGTCCCAGCTTTGGTTCCCAGCACCCACATCATGGCTCAAAACCATCATTTAACATCAATTCCAGGGGAAATGAGGCCATTTTCTGACCTCCACAGGCACCAGCCACTCACATGGTGCAAAAACAACATGCAGGCATTAACATATACAGATAAAATACAATAAATAATTATACAGAAATCACTTTAAATGCCAAATATTTGATATTTTATTAATAAATGAGAAATTGTACATATATGTAGACCTCTTCTGTTTAATAATAAATGCACACTTGTGAAACCACCATCTCACCATTATCAGGGCAAAAATTTATCCCAGGCCTTCATAAATTTTCTCTCACTTCCTTTGTTTTTCTTTTTTTAATTTTTATTTATTTATATTTATTTATTTGTATTCTTATTGTTTGTATTCAGAGCATTTAACATAGGAGATTATGGAGGGTTTGATGGAAGAACAGAAGGGAGGTCAGTGGGATTGGGATGAAGAAGAATCAACACAACAAGCTTTTTGTAAACATACTCTAATGAGGAAGATTTTGCCCATAACTTCCTCCCTAAAGATGAGTTTTCATGTACTGGAAGATGTCATGCAAGCTACCAGGAGAAAAGAAATCAATAGTCATATCCAGCTGGGATGCTTATGAGCCATAACAATGATAATAATAATAAAATACTAAAGGTGAAATAGTGGCACTGAAAAGGGAGCTAGTCAAAAGATATCTAACTGGACCTAAGACTGGTTCAAAAGGATAGAACTCGTGGCTGATATTGGAAACATACCCAACCTTACCTGGTGTAGAGGAATTTTAATCCAGCAGACTAGCTACTGTGGCAAAGGATCACTTCCCAAAACCTAGGTCTGTGTGATTGGGCTGGAATACAGACACATCCTTAGTATACAACTTTAATCCCTCTGGCTGGAAATTAATACAAACCTTTATTCCCAAACAATGACATCAAATTGAGGCTCAGACAATGTGACAAATGAGAGACAGATTTGACAGAATGAGTCAGAGGTTAATCATTGTGTATAATCCTGCTTTTGATACTTTCAATTCACCATATTGCTGATGATTTTTACATCTATGTAACAAAGAATATAGGCCTAAAGATTACTTTCTTGAAATGTCACTGCCTGGATAAGGTGCAGTACCAAGATAAGTTTGAATATGCAAAATTAGTTTAGAAGCATAATCACCTGCTTCTCCTTATTTTTTAGAAGTATTTGGGGATAATTGGCATTATTTGTTGACTTATTTTTTATTTTACTTTTTACATATGTGTTTGCAGCATACGTATATCTTTGTGTTTGGGTGCATGTGTGTGTGCACATATGTGCATGTAGACACCAAAGCTTTGCATTGGGTATCTTCTTTAATTGCTTTCCACCTCATGTTTGAGAAAGTATTTCACTAAACCTGGAGCCCACGAAGTTTGCTAAGTGGACTGGTAAATGAATCTTCCTGTCTTTACCTCTCCGGCTCTGGGATTACATAAACTTTCTGCAGAAACACAACTTTTAGGTGGGGACTGAGGATCTAAATTCAGAACTAAGGTTTGCACAGTAAATGTTTTACTAACTGAGTAATCATCCATTTCTAGCAAGGATTTGACTACCAACCCACTTTCTTATCCATTACCCATCTGTTCAATTGTTTTTATTTTTGTAGTTCATTTTCTGCAGGTGGATTATTTCTAAGAATATATATCTATTTCTTCTAAGATAGATAATTTATTGGTGTAGAATACTTTTTAAAAATATTTTATCACCCAGGTGATGGTGGCACTTGCCTTTACTCACAGCACTTGGGAGACAGAGGGAGGTGGATCCCTGAGTTTGAAGCCAGGCTCGTTTACAATGTGAGTTCCAGGACAGCCAGGACTACAAAGAAACCTCATCTCAAGAAACAAACAAAAAAAGAAAAGAAAAGAAAAAATATTTGATCATTCTTTGGGTTCATGTCAATGTATGTTCTCCTTTAACTTTATTTGTTTGAATATTATTCCATTTCTTCATACCCTGTTACAGACTCATTTATTTTATTTACATTTTCAAAGAAAACCCATTAATTATGTATAATAAAGACAATACTAAGAAGAAAATTTACATAAAACATAAAGAATTTCTATAATAAAAAACTCAGTTATGTGACTGAAGGAGCTAGAAAAATCAAGAAAAGGAAGCTCAAGTTTAGAAGGAAAGGAATAACAAAGCTCACTACAGATGTGAGGAACCCACCCCCTGTGGATATATCTATATCACAGCTTCTTCATCTATGGTTCAGGAAACATCACAGAATAAGGACAATAAAGCCTGTAAGAGAATACCAATACTGTTGGGAAACAGTCTCTCCTAGAAAGGGATACATGAACAAAACTTGAACAATGGTGGTATCAATAAACATGACAGTGTTGAAGGAGTGAAATTTCATATGGTCACACACTGGGATGAGGAACTACAGGCAGCTGATGACTGCTGAGAGAGGGAGAGTTAGCTTCTTGCAGAGTTGTTCATCTAAGACAGGGTGGTCAGCCCTGAAACCATATATTCACAAACTACAACAAAAGACTCAGCAGATTGTATTTGTGTGTGTGTGCTCATGCATGTGTTTGTGTGTATTTGGATATAGCAATAATAGTCAAAAAAAGAGGCTATTAATTTGAAAATTAGTGGATGACATAGAGAGGATGGAAAGAGTGTGCCTTGGAGAAGCTGGAGGGAGAAAAAGAAAGAAAGTGATTTGGTTCTACTTAATTAAAATGTATATATTTTATAAATTTACCAAGAAATAAAAGAATTGTAACATTTTTTAAAAAATAAAAAAAAATTTAAATTAGCTTATTTGAAAATATAAACAAAATTAGCAAAACCAGCTAAATCGAGAAAGAGAATACAATAATTAATAAAATTTAAGAAAAAGAACACAGTACAATACATGCCATAAAAGCACAAAAATCTCTGTAGAACTGATGAACAACTCTATGCCAAAAATTTGGGAATTCTAAAATATGAGCTTAGTACACACACACACACACACAAATTGAGCCATGAAAACATAGAACGTACTAGAATGAAAAATAAAACTGAATCTGTTTAAAACAAAACAAAACCAACCAAACAAACAAACAAAAATACAGACTGAGTCTCCCAACATAGAAAGCAAGACAAGATTGTGTATGTGTGTTTGTGTTTGTGTGTGTGTGTGTGTGTGTGTGTGTGTGTGTGTGTTTGAGAAAGGCTGGCCTCAATTCAAAGATCTTCTTGTCTCTGCCTTCCAAGTTCTGGGATGAAAGGCATGCACCACTACCACCTGGCAAGACAACTTGACCTCCACATAAGTGATATGGAACATTGCACAAATAAAGAAACATAAAAAGTTTCTTAAAGGTCTGAAAAGGTGATTGAGTGTGTGCTATTCCCTTTACTTAACTGGCCTTGGAGTTCAACTGTCTTTGATCATGAAGTCAGAATGTACTGATTTTTGCCATAAATATGTGAGTTTTTGAGTTTTTGATCATGGGGGAAATTGGGAAGCATGGTGTACTTTACAAAGCAATAAAATTTATGAAAACAAATGCTTAAAGTTCTTTTTGAAACACTAAGCAGAATGTTCAATCATTTAAAAATATTTTCTATAAATATTTGCTGCTCAGCCTCCTAAATTTGGAGGCGGTAAGTAAGCTGGAATGCAGCCCAGAAAACTCAGGGAACATGGGTCATAGCTCAGTAATCAAAGACATCAAAAGAAAGGCTGGTAGACGATTCAGGAAACTCTGGGGAGTGGGTTGGCAGCCACCAGGTGAGTATTGCTCTGGGCTTCACTGAAAAAAAGATCTAGTGCTTGACACTTGACTTTCTCCATAAAACAGAAGGAAATCAGATATCGGGTTATTAAGCACAAGATGTTCCAGCACAAAGAGAAAAGAGTTCATTTACATAGGCTAATAAACTTGACCTAGGAATTATGGGTAGTATTGAATAGGCTTTGCCAACGAGGCATTGCTTTTTCTTTGATTATTATTGTTATTAATGTGTGTATATATGTAAAAAATACATGAAAACATGGGGAAGTCAATACAGAAGGAAGACAGACAAGGGACAACACCAAAATTGGAAGATAAAGCCTTAATAAATAATATTATTTATATGTTTTAATTTATTTTTTATTGAAAATAGATTCTTCTCATATAATAGCTCCCAACCAGCTTCCTCTTCCTCCACTCCTCTCATATCCATTCCTCTTCTCTTCCCATATCCATTCCCCCTCCTTTTGCTCTTCAGCAAAGAGTAGACTTTCAAGAGAAAACAGCCAAATAGGACAAAACAAAATACAATAACACAAGGCAAAAGCCCTAATACCAAGGCTGAACAAGGCAACCCCATAAGAGGAAAGAAATGCCAAGAACAAGCAAAAGAGTCAGAGACACATCTGGTTCCGTAGTTAGGAGTCCTACAAAACACCAAGCTAACAGCCAGAATATACATGTAGAGGACCTTGTTGCAGACCCTTGTATGCTCTCTAATTGCCACTTTAATCTCTTTGAGCTTATATGAGCCCTGCTTAGTTGATTCTGTGGGTCATGTTCTCCTGGTGTCCTCCATCCACTCTAACTCCTATAATAATTTTACTCTCTCTTCCAAAGGGTTCTTCAGTCTCCAAGAGGAGAGACCCAATGATGGAGACCTCCAATTTAGATTCTCTGTGTGTGTGTGTGTCTCTGTCTCTCTGTCTCTGTCTCTGTCTCTCTCTCTCTCTCTAACTCTTTCTGTCTCTGGCATAATATTTGGCTGTGGGTCTCTGCACCCACTCCCATTTGCTGCCAGAGGAAGCCTATTTGATAGCAACTGGACAAGGCACCTATCTCTATAATAGAGATCATGACAGATCATGCAAACATAAATGAACTTCTTAGGTATAACAATTTACTATGGGACAAATGTGGACTCATTTTTTTTGGCTACAATATATTTAGTATGGTTCTGGTGCATGAAAGATTATATTCGACTTTTGTAGTATTCAATAGATACTTAACTCTTATATTTACTGTTATAAAGATACAAGATTATTAGCATAGATAGGAGTCTGGAGGATCTATAAAATATGTAACAATCTTGATAATGGCTATATGGATGGTGTGTACCTATTTTGGTAGTGTTTCCCCCTCAGATAGTATGTCACCTGTACCATAATGAGGAAATTATTTTTCAAGACAGGGATTCTCTGTGTAGCCTTGGCTGTCCTGGACCAGGTTGTCTCTGTAGACCAGGTTGGCCTCAAACTCACAGAGATCTGTCTGTCTCTACCTCACTAGTGCTGGGATTACAGGTGTGTGCCACCACTGAGGATCTATGTGTAAATCTCTGTATAGTTTTTGTTGAAACACAGTCCAAGAATAGAACCAAGTCAGGAGAATTCTGAGTGCTTGTGAAAAACCTCCAAAAATCCAAGACAAACATTTTATACCCTCACTTTCTTCAAAAACACTGTTCACACTATGACAATAGACCCAGACATGGACCTCGGTGACAGCACAGACCTGGACGTCACCATGGTCTCAGGTGACAGTGCAGAACACTCAAATCATTATGACCAAGAACCTCAGTTTACTTCTATTTTGATATAAGGTCCCAGTAGTATCCCTGTTTGGTCATGAGCTTTTGATTCTCTTGCCTCAACCTTCTAAGTAGTTAAGCTGTGATTATCGATCTGCTATCAGGGACACCAATATTCATTTCTTTTTATTTTAAGTCACTTTTGTTTGGTTATTTGTTTTGTCACTCTTCGAAGTAAAATTTCTCTTGTTTATCAAGAACTATGATAGTTAATACTTGTTATTAACCTGACATATTAAAAAACTAAGTAGCAGACAAAGTTCAGGATATATCTGTGAAGGGATTGAGATGGGAAGATCCATCCTAAATATAGATAACAAAAGTCCAGGACAGATTCTTACATTGAATGTAAAGGACTGGAGCTGGGACTAAAATACATTTCAGTGATCTTTCTATTTTTACCAATTCTACACACACACACACACACACACACACACACACACACACACACACTTTCTTAATACTGTTCTCAATTTTGACAGTTACCTATTCTTTATGACTATCACTGTAGTATTTATTTGTATTCACTTTCTCATCTGGATCATTAACTATATGTACAAAGTGTTTAATTTATTCAAAGGAATAGAAAGGAAAGTAATTTCATTCATGCCATGTTCATAACTTTTTTTTCTCTATGTCTATGAAATTTCTTTATATGATAACACAGATGAGTACTAATGTTATGGCACAGTACCTTCATAACACAACATATGAACTTCAGTTAACATCAATGCCCAAATTAAAGATTTCAATTAACTAAAATTTCCAGCTCAATAATGCATAAAATGTTTTGATAATTTTATAATTTTCTAAAGTAAAATTTTAGATATAAAATGGAATGGCAGTGGGATCTGGAAAAAATCATCCTGAGTGAGCTATCCCAGAAGCAAAAAGATGCACATGGTATATCCTCACTCATATAGACATATAATATAGGTTAACCTACTGAAATCTGTACACCTATAGAAACTAATCAAGAGGGAGGCCTCTTGCTAAAATGCTCATTTCCTATCCAGAAAGGCAAAAAGGCTGGACATCAGAAGAAGGAGAAAAGAGGGAACAAGTCAGGAGCCTGACACAGAGGACCTCTGAAAGGCTCTGCTCTGCAGACTATCAATGCAGATGCTGAGACTTATGGGCAACCTTTGGGCAGAGTGCAGGGAATCTTATGAAAGAAGTAGGAAACAGTAAGATCTGGAGAGGACAGGAACTCCACAAGGAGAGCAACAGAACCAAAAAATCTGAGCACAGAGGTCTTTCCTGAGACTGCTATTCCAACCAAGGACTATGCATGGAGATAACCTAAGACCCCTGCACAGATGTAGCCCATGGCAGCTCAGTACCCAAGTGGGTTCCATTGTAATAGGAACAGGGACTGTCTCTGACATGAACTGATTGACCTGCTCTTTAATTACCTCCCCCTGAGGGGAAAGCAGCATTACCAGGCCACAGAAGAAGACAAGGCAGCCCCTCCTGATGAGACCTACCTGATTAGGATCAGAAGGAAGGAAAAGAAGACCTCCCCTATCAGTGGACTTGAGGAAGGGCATGCATGCAAAGGGTGGAGGAAGGGAGGGATTGGGACTGGACAGGAGGAGGGAGGGAACCACGGGGGGGATGCAAAGTGAATAAAGTGTAATTAATAAAGAAAAAAATAAAATGGAATGGCTGTGACAAAATGTTTTTATTTTTGTCTTAGTGAGGATTTTGCACACATGAATTTCACTTATCTGAATGATATCATTGTGTAGTACTAAAGACATGACAGACAAAAAGATCTGAGCTTTATCTTTATACATTTAATGAATATATAATTACATCATTTTCACCCTTCTCTTTTCCTTATTTTAGTCCTCCTTTTGTCCCCTCCCTCAAACACCTTCCATATGCTCCTCACTCTAAAATTAATAGCCTCTTTTTCTTTGAATATTATTGTCACACATAAATATCCACAAATATGTAAATACAATTTGCTGTGTCTGTTTCTGTTGTTTGTGTGTATATGGTTTTAGAGATGACCACTTTGTATTGAGTGGCTAATTATTGGGCTCATATCTTGGGAGAGGTTAATTCTCCCTTTCTAGCCAGTTATTAGTTGCTATCAGTAGTGCTTTGTCTAGAGGTGCCGCCATGAGATTTTTCTACCTTCTGTGTTAGCATATCATTGTTACTGCCATTGTTACAGTCTTGATTATGCAGATATTTCCGAGAGAAAATGTTTCACAGCAGACTTCTTGGTATTCTGGCTCTTATAATCATTCTGTTCCTACTTAGGGATATCCCATAAGCCATAGATGTAGGAGCTTTGATGTAGATATATCTATGGGAGCTGGGCTCTTCACTATCCATTGATATAGGTGTTTTTTGTTTGTTTTGTTCTTAGTGATGGTCTCTATTTACTGTAAAAAAGTCTTTAATGAGGGGTAATAATTAAAAATATGTAGCAAAAGTCGCTCATGAATAAAGGGAGGCTGAGCTTTACATGTAGTATGCAAAAGAAAAAGAAGCTTGAAAAATTAATATTCTTCAATATCCACCTGTTTTCCTGTGACTTGGTGATTTTGTGTAAAAATAGACCACATGGAAACAAAAACAATACAACAACAACTGTTAAGAAGGCACACTATGTACAATAAATGGGTTTCAACTATCTGGTTTTCATAAGTACTCAAGATTGTTTTAATTAACATTTTAGTAAATGCAGGATTTTGGAGAAACATTTTAGGGTACATTCTTTGCTTAGACGATTTCATTTTGTTGTTCTTTTTGGAAGATATATATCTTTCCTTAATTTCCCCAAGTCATATCATTTTATTTCTACTTCCATTATGTGATATGTGACTTTTAGCCTCACTATAACAGTTAAATTATTTGTGCATGTATGTATCTCAGTGGTTATTTGTTCCTAAATATAATTTTTCTAAAATGTATTTTAAAACAGTGTAAAATGTGATTATTTTAATTTTGTATTACAAATAACTAGCCAAAACTTCCAGAAAACATCATTAATTGACTTGAACCCAGGTTTTTGTAACTACTACTACATGCTTATTTCCATTGACTTTACTGCATCTTTGTATTTTCCTTACCAACAAAAGCCACATCTGAAATTTTATTTCATGTCTTTCAGGTTTAATAAAATGATTTGTGCAGATAAAGTTATTATGAAAATTAATTCAATTTAATTGGGGTGTTAAACGCACCAATTCAAGAGAAAAGGAAATTGGAAATTAAAAGTGATTAAAAGCAGTTACACAAAATTTGCTGTTAACACCCTATTATGCATCTTACAGGCAATCCTATGGGTTTTTTTTGTCAAGTATTGCTATTTTAAGCATAAAGAAAAGTATGTGGTATAATTTGATTATAACTAAACAATCTATGGATGAAAATAGTTCCTTCCTTATTGAACTGAGCGTTCAAATAAGAAAATTTATAAGTAAATGTTCTCATCACTTATTATACACTTAGCATTTACATAGGTCTGATGCAAACTGCCACATTTCCACCACAACTAATACTGATACAGTCATCACAGAGAAAGTCTACTAGTTCTTCCTTTTATGTGTTAGTCAGAAATAGTTTTGTTCATCCTAAAGGATAAAAATTTTATGTTAGTTTCCCAAGAGACATGCCAAAAATAGTTTAGAGGAGTACTGAGCCATTGATGCCTTTTGTGCAGCATTCTACTGCAGAGTTGGAGAAACCTAACAACAGACACTCTGAACAGAAACAGAAAACATGTTTTCCCACAACATGAATTTTAATGGGTATGTCATTCATTAATGCTTAAAATCTCTTTTCTATAAAGAAACCTTCAACTAACTCAGTTCTTTAAATATATGAAAATAATATTTCAAAGTTATATGCAGTAGTTTTCTCATGGCCTCAATCACTGAGGTTTGGCTAAGAAACATAAAAGTATAAAACAATGATTTTTTTTTCTATTTTAATCTTCTATAAAATGATTGTCAACCAAACAAAAACTGCTTCTCTCACATAGATCTACATTTAAATATATATCTCACACAGCCAAGAGCTACAGTTGCTCAATATTTTTAAGCAGTTATCTTAGTAATGCTTTACATCACTCATAACATTACTTTTGATTATATTAGAATTCAGTTCAACTTTTTGAAATATGATTATCAACAGTTGCCGATACATGTACACTTGAGTAGTGAGCAGTTTTACTGAGGTCAGAATTCAAGACACCTTAATCTCTTACCTTTCGTTAGGTTACATTTTCTTAAGTAGCCAACATGGGGAAAGTTGCTACAGATCAGACCAACTTTAGAGCCTCCCTCCTGCACATTTACCTCATAGTAAGCTCTTCATCCCTCTCCCCTTCACCCACCTGCATCAGTGTACATTTCCTGGGATGCGTTATAAATAATAACTGGCCAACGTTCGAAGTAATAGACATCAGAGTCTTATTCTCTGAGTAAAAATAAATAAATTTCAGATGGCTTCCATTTAAAAAATATTGATTGATTAATTTATATGTAAACACTGTTGCATTAACTTTAGGTGACAATGCATAAACATCTATTGAGGCTATGAAAAGGAAATACAAAATGTGATGTTTATAGAATCACTAAGTTCTCATGAACATTTATTATCTCAGTGATAAATATGCTGTAGCTCCTCTCTCATCTGAGAGCATTTTTCTTAGGTAAATCCTCCATTTTAGCCTGATTCTTGCTACAGTCCCCAAATTGCTCTCTTACTTTCAGTAATTTCACATTGTTTTCATTGATACTGACTCTTTTTAAAATATTTTTATTTATGTTTTGATAATTTCCAACTACATTTTGATCAAATTCTTCCCCCTTCCTCAATTCTTCTCATATCATTACCCACTCCTCTATCTACCCATATTCATGTTCTGTCTCCCTCTTACACATACACACACACACAATCCAGAGTCCAATTTGTGTTGGTTAACTACTATGCATAGGGACTGCTCTAGTGTGTGGATGTTACACTCAATGTCACTTCAGTGTAGACAGCTGAGTTTTTCTTACTTATCAATTGCAAATCTTCTTAGATAGGAGTGGGACATTGAACCCACTTTGTCTCCATGCTGGCATTTTGTCTTTTTTGAGAGAATGTGGGTCTTGTGCATGCTATCACCCTGGATACTAATTCTAAATGAACCCTTTTCAGTCACAATTCTGATATTGTTAAGTGGGTACCAGGAACTTTCAAGTTCTTTAATTTAGCACATAGTTCATTCTATATTTTGACGAGCATGTATTTATGTGGCCTCATCTTTCATATTTCATATATATTGATGAACTAACCTGCCTCCATCTTAGGCTTAAAAGCCGTCTTATAATAAAAACAACCTATTTATGATTAAATCTGTTTCTCAACTATTTAACTATCCCCCTTAACTACAAATGTTTCTGTGCTGCTTTTCCAGGAATCTGCAACCATGTCTTTGTTTCAAAAGATTGTTCAAAACCATTTTGAAAATTATCTTTGTTTAAAAGTCTGTTATGACTACCTTGTTATGAGGTAATGATGACCTGTTGTTATGACTATCTTATTACTGCCTTGGAATTATGTCTTTGTTTCAGGAGGTCCTTAAAACTAACTTGTTATGCTTGTGTTCTTGTAACCACACCTATTTTGCTTACAAAATTCCCCGTTTAGAAACTCTGTGCCTCTGAGCTATAAAAACTGTCTTCCCATGTCCAATGCTGACTTCTTGAGCACTGTTTTTAGGGGGGAGCAGCTTGTGTACCAGACTAAAAAAAAATGGTTTTCTTTCTTTCTTTCTTTCTTTCTTTCTTTCTTTCTTTCTTTCTTTCTTTCTTTCTTTCTTTCTTTCTTTCGAGACAGGGTTTCTCTGTGTAACAGCCCTGGCTGTCCTGGAATTTACTTTGTAGACCAGGATGACCTCAAACTCACAGAGATTGGCCTGCCTTTGCCTCCCAAGTGCTGAGATTAAAGACGTGTACACCCACACCCGGCTAAAAATTAGTTGCTTGCTTTCATTAATTTGACCATGATGATTTTTGTTAGTGGTCTTTCTACTTGAAACTTTGTGGTTAAAAATACCCTCTCCTTCAATTGTAATAAACACACAGGTTTAGGTTGTAATTTAATACCTAATATCATACTTTCCTGTACAACTATTTTACTGTTTAAAATGCCCTTAACTTCTCCTTCCTATGTTGCTTAGCTCCACTGTAAAACCTACCAATGTGCACCATAATCTACAAGATGTTCAGATTACTTCCAGTAGTAAGTTCTTACAGCAGCCACTGAGTATCTCTATTATGACAGTTGCCGCATAGAGTAGGTTTTATTACTTGTTTCTTTATCTGTGTTGTCAGCTCTGTTAGTACAGGTGCTTTGTCCTACTTGCCATTGTGTTTTTCTATATCTGCCTCGTGAAAGGTACTTAAAGAGATGTTCACACTGAGGAGAACTGGGGGAAATGGAAAGAATGAAACAAAGGGAGAAAAGAAAGTAGATACTCTGAAAAGTACCAAGAATGAAGATTAAGGCAGGAAGAAAACAAGGCATACAGAATCCAGGTAAGAAACAGGAAATCAGGAAAAAGAGAAATAAATCCTGGAGAATACTTAGAATTTCTGTATTGATCTAAAAACAAACAAAAAACTTAAAGAACGTGTTTAAGAATCATTAAAAAATCATTTGAAATGACAAAACGACATTTTTATATCATCAGTAATTATCAAGGTACATAAAACTTAAGGAATCCTTATAATAAAAAATGACCATTGCCATTTTTCTCCTTTGTGATTTATTCTTTAGCATGTATACTAAAGTTCCTGAAGTTTAAGTCTTAGATAGACTTTGCAAAAAGGAGTATTATACTTTCCTTGATGTGAGTAAACTGTAATTTAATGCAAAAGGTTCTGTCATGTTTCATTTTCCAGAGCTTTCATTCATTCTTGCTCTGTAATTACAAATGGCTTACAAATAAACACTTGTGATGATTCCCCAACTGTTCTGTATTTTCTTATGAGGCTGGAACTTCCAACACTGAGTCACTTAAGTGGTTTTGAAAGATTGTGTACAGTTTCATTTTACAATGCATTTGAAGTTTGCAACCCTGCTTAAATACACAAAAATAGGAAGGATTAACAAACTGCCGCTTGGAAACCAGGAGAAGACAGAGAGAATGGCAATCAAGATGGGTCCTACAAGAAACATGAAATCAATTGGTCAAAATGTGAAAGACTGTCAACAAAAATAATATGTTATGGGCTCTCAAGGGTTTCTGTTTATGCTAGAGGAAGCCAAAAATAATCTGTGGTTTTTGATGCTTGATTTAGTTTTCCACAAGCCTAATTAACACCAGATTAAGTTCACTGACACTATAGTTTATCTCAGAGATTGACAAATTGTTGGTGTTTATTTGCCTGCTCCTCAGAAAGACTGGCTGCAATAAAGTAATGACATATTTTAATAGCATTGAAAGCAATATAATAGTGCTCATGTAAAGAAATTTGTAGGCTATTAAAATAATTTTAAAGAGCTAATTTTATAATGAACAAAAGTGTCCCAGAAACAACTAAATCATCTCATTTTGTACTTGGGTGTGTCCAATGGTTGGTTAGAAATGCAATTAAATATTTTTATGTTAAGATTGGTCTTCTTTGCTTTAGTAAAATTATATATGAAGTCAAGTTCTTTTAATTCATAGCCAAGGGTCAAATCTCAGTGTTATGGAGAATGTACAGGAACATTTTTCAGATATATGTGATATACTCATTTTGCCAACACATAGTCTTTTGGTTTTACCTTTTTTTTTTTTTTAGGAACAGAAAATATTCTCTAATCCTACCTCTAAAGCTGTTGATATAGATTACAATTCAAGGTCAAGCTGGAGTTGTGCTACTTATTTGCTTTGCTTTGGATCTTTCAATTCTGTACAAGAGTTCACAGGGACACAATAAAACAGATGTTAGTTTATGTGTGTGAATAAACTGGAGGCCAGATTTTCATCTTGCTCCCTGAATGCTCTCTTGACTTCAAAGAGAGCTTGATAGAGATAAATATGCAAGAGGTTAGAGCTGTGTAAGAAATCAGTATGAAATGACCTAATTCTTCATTTACAGAATAACATATGACATACACCAGGCAAAAACTATTAACTGCCACTCTTTTGAGATATGAAAGTTGAATAGCACAACCTAAAAAGGAATTGTTTAAATGCAATGATTTATGTAAACATGAATAACGATGCTCAGTATTTTTTCTTTCTGCTTTCTCTGACCCTAGCTTTTCCAGTGGCCATGGTTTACCAACCCCTTAAAAAAACAGGATAGAAAGAGACCTTCTTTTTATTAATATTTAGTGAGTCACCTTTTTGCCCCACATAACGTGTTTTATCCTATTTTGTCATATTATTTTTCTTCTGAAGTATAAGAAAGTACATATATATTTCTTCTTAACAGACCCCTGCAAAACTAATGTCTCAAAAAACAACACCACTGGCCAAGAAAACCATAGCTACAAGAATTCTCCAAAATCATTTATTTCCACCTCTTTTTTTAAAGTGGAAAATAGAAAAAGATTTTTTTTCAATGTGGCCACATTAGGGAGAAGGACAAAGAGATCCAGTGAAACCCTCAAGTTTGTTCTTTCTGATCCTGAAATGAGATTAAAGCTTAAACAGAGGACCAAGGATATGCATATGTAAGCAGTCCCAGTGAAGGTGTGGTCCTGCCCACCATTGACCCATCACTTTTGGAGCTTCAGTCTCATCTTTTTAAGTGGTCTGACAGGTTGTTAGAATTATGTGAAATCCCTTTCCAGGAAACAAGTTCTCCACAACTGGAGCTCTTTCCTTCTCCCAGCATGATATTTTGGGGGAAATACACATTTCTTTGGTTTCATCAGTCTGAGAGCCAGATTGGGAGACACAAGCACTTAATTATTTTTTAAAATTTCATATTACTTTATTTACTTTACATCATGAGTGTGCCTCCTCCTTCCCTGCCTCACAGTCCCCTCACTTCTTCTCTTTCCTTCTCCTCTTCTCCCTTTCTCCCCAGAAAATAGTAACTACCCCTTTTACCTTATCAACCTCCCCCAACACATCAAGTCACATCTTCCCCTGAGGCCAGGCAAGGCAGCCCTGCCAGAGGAAGTGATCCAAAAGTAGGCAATAGAGTCCATGTTAAAAACAGCCCCCATATCCAGTCACCATGAGCTCCATATGAAGAGCAAACAGCACATCAGCTACATGTGTGCAGTGGGTCAAGGTCCAGATCACACATGTTCCTTAGTTGATGTCTCAGTCTCTGAAAGCGCCTATGTGACTGCTTTAGTTGTCTCTGTTAGTCTTCTTGTGAGGTTACTCTCCCCTCCAGGTCCTTCCACTTCCCACCCAAAACTTCTGTAAGATCCCCAGAGTTCAGCCCCATGCTTGGCTGTAAGTCCCAAGCATCTATCTTGATCTGCTGTTGGCTGGAGTCTCTCAGAAGACAGTGAAGTTAGGCCCTGTCTGAAACCATAGCAGAGCACCATTAATAGTGTCAGGGGCTGACTCTCTATCCTCGGGTGGGTCTCAGGTTGGGCCAATTATTGTTTGGAATTTCCTGCTATCTTTGTTTCTTTATTATCCCTACACTTCAGAAGAGGAAATAGAATAGACAACAGAAGTGGATATAGAGAGGGAACTGAGCAGGAGATGGAATAGGGAGGGAAACAAAGGAAGGGATCAAATGTGAGGAGAATGGGAGTGGAAGGTGAGAGGGCTGGGGACAAGAAGAGAAAGTGCAGCTGGAGGCCTGCTACAATATAGGCTCCTAGAAAGATATGGGTAGGGAACTAACTGAGACTCCTAAAAGGGGGCACATGAAGAATGAAGTGACCATATCCTAGTCAGTCAGGATTCGTGGAGGAGGAGATCAGCAACCCACTTGGTTTCTGAGCTACCATGGGCTATATCCGAGCAGAGGTTCTAGCTAAACAATGAGGAACCTAGGGAAGATGTTTAATACTCATTCAGAAGGCCAAACAAGATAGGCATTGGAAGTAAGAAAAGGTACAAGACAGGAGCCTTCCACAGAGGACCTCTGAAAGACTCTACCCACCAGGGTATCGAAGAAGATACTGAGAATCATAGCCAAACTTTGGGCAAGGTACTGGAATCCTTATGGAAAAAAGAGGGAGATAGAAAGACCTGGAGGGGACAGGAACTCCACAAGGGGAACAACAAAGCCAAAATACCTGGTGTTAGTATTTAGGCAGCCTGCTTCTGGGTTGCCTAGTTACCTATGGTGTCATCATGTGTTGCCAAACAGGAAGTCGAACCTGGCAAGAGTAGTTAAGTTGCTCCATAAAAGGACCAACCCTCTGTGTCAGGCTCCTGACTTGTTCCCTCTTTTCTCCTTCTTCTGATATCCAGCCTCTTTGCCTTTCTGGATAGGAATTGAGCATTTTAGCAAGAGTCCTCCCTCTTGATTAGTTTCTTTAGGTGTACAGATTTTAGTAGGTTTATCTTATATTATATGTCTATATGAGTGAGTATATACCATGTGCAACTTTCTGCTTCTGGGATAGCTCACTCAGGATGATCTTTTCCAGATCCCACCATTTACCTGTAAATTTCATGATTTCCTTGTTTTTTATTGATGAGTAATATTGCATTGTGTAGATATACCACAATTTGTGCATCCAATCCTCCACTGAGGGGCATCTGGGCTGTTTCCAGCTTCTGCCTATTACAAATAAGGCTGCTACAAACATGGTTGAGCAAATGTCCTTATTGTGTACTTGAGAATCTTTTGGATATATGCCTAGGAGTGGTATAGCTGGATCTTGAGGAAGAGTTATTCCTAGTTGTCTTAGAAAGCGCCAGATTGCTTTCCAGAATGGTTGTACAAGTTTACATTCCCATAAGCAGTGGAGGAAGGTTCCCCTTTCTCCACAACCTCTCCAGCATGTGTTATCACTTGAGTTTTTGATCTTAGCTATTCTGATGGGTGGACCTCTGAAAAGCTCTGCCCTGCAGACTATTAATGTAGATGCTGACACTTATGGACAACCTTTGGGCAAAGTGCAGGGAATCTTAGGAAAGAAGTGGGAAACAGTAACATCTGAAGAGAACAGGAGCTCCACAAGGAGAGCAACAGAACCAAAAAATCTGAGCACAGGGGTCTTTCCTGAGACTGCTATTCCAACCAAGGACTATGCATGGAGATAACCTAAGACCCTTGCACAGATGTAACCCATGGCAGTTCAGTATCCAAGTGGGTTCCATAGTAATAGGAACAGGGACTGTCTCTGACTGAACTGATTGGTCTGCTCTTTAATTACCTCCCCCTGAGGGGGAAGCAGCATTAGCAGGCCACAGAAGAAGACAATGTGGCCACTCCTGATGAGACCTAATTGACTAGATCAGAAGGAAGGAAAAGAAGACCTCCCTTATCAGTGGATTCGGGGAGGGGCATGCATGCAGAAGGTGGAGGAAGGGAGGGATTGGGACGGGAGGAGGGAGAGAACCACGGGGGGATACAAAGTGAATAAAGTGTAATTAATAAAGAAAAAAAAAAGACCAACCCTCCGCTCTGTCTCTCTTTTGCCTTCTTTCTCTTGCACTCTCTTTCTCTCTCCCACCCTTCCCAGAGGTCTCTGTGACCCCTTCCCCCTTTCTTTAATAAAGATTCCCCTGTGGAACCAATTGGGTGGCGTAATTTACGAAACTGCTGTATAATGCTGCTGCACAATCCTAACACCTGGGCCCAGGGGGGGTCTGCAGAAACTGACATTCCAACCAAGGACCATGCATAGAGAGGACTTAGACCCCCTGCTCAAAGGAAGCCCATTGGCTGCTCGGTTTCCAAGTGGGTTCCCTAGTTAGGGGTACAGGAACTGTCTCTGATATGAACTCATTGGGCTGCTATTTGATCATCTCCCCCTGGGGGTGCAGTCTTGCCAGGCCACAGAGGAAGACAATGCAGCCAGTCCTGAAGAGACCTGATAGGCTAAGGTGAGAGGGAAGGGAGGAGAATAGGGAGGGAGGGCAGGACTTGGAGGAGACAAGGGAGGTGGCTGCAGGGGGATTACAAAGTGAATAAATTGTAATTAATAAATAAATTATATTAAATTTTAAAAATAAATATGAATATATTTACTATATATACTTATGAATATATGTAATATATATTTAATATATATTATAAACATATATATTGAATTAAAATTATATATATAATTGAATTAAAAACTCATAGTTTTATATATATGTATATATGTATGTATATATCAGTTTTTAATTCAATTTAATTCTCAGGCTTTTGATTTATGATTTCCACAGTTACTAGTAATTATTCCTTATATCTGTCTTTTCTTGTTAAAACCTGTTGTTATCTCAGAAAATTGATTTCTAAATCATGTTTATGACAGAGCGCAAAGCCTATATAAATCATTATATTATTGTATTATACCATAAATCTATGTAAAATTTTATGATGTCAGAATTTTGTCTTCTTCGTTTTACCGAACATATCAACCAATATTTCTGTTGTTTAGGGAACCTCAAAAACAACATAGCTTTTTTTAGAGTTAGAAATCCATTAGGAATCATATCATAGTTGTAAAACAAGTAAAAAATAAAGTCATGATTTTATTCAAAGTTTTGTAGAAATTCAGAAAAGAGTTTTTTTTTTTCAGTCAGTTGGGTTTGATTGTTGACATTTATTGTTATTTATTTTCTGTGTTCATTGCATACTTAGAAATGTTTCTTGTAAATATGTTTTTCAGATATAGTTTGCCTTGGAAATTCTAAGTAAGCCACAGTTTCTGCTCTTTATTTTCTTGGAGATCAAATTATTAACTGTTGATATAGCCAATGAATTCTAGCAACAATTTGTGGCCTCAGTTTTGACAGAGTTTAATCTTTCAAAGAGACACTTTCCCTTGGAGAATGGTACCCTCAAACCGCTGAAATATCTGATGTGTTAGTCAGGATTCCCTTACTGTACAAATATGAATCAGGCTAATTTTACAAAGAAAAAATATCTAATCATCTCTGGAGGTTTGAAGATATAGTACTTACATCTTTTTACTAACATCCCAGCTCTGGAGAAGATCCAAAAACAGAATGTAGTACAATTGTTGGAGTAGGTATGGCCAGAAAAGATAATAGGGAACATATCAAGGCTTAGATTCAAGCCTTTGTAAGAGCTTTCTCCTGGAAGGAATAACTCATGGTCCTATATCCCAAGAGAAGTAACTCAGTATCTATCTATCTATCTATCTATCTATCTATCTATCTATCTATCTAT